>NC_056626.2:268811478-269123544 GCF_002870075.4 Lactuca sativa | reverse complement strand
TTCAAGAAGGTTTTCATCCAAGAATCACTCCAAGATACATACTTGTGGTAAGATCTTGACAACATACTTCCTTTTTAAAACTTAATCACTCTTCTTACCACCTTCAATTCTTAATCATACTCCTAGAAATCTTCTTGAGATCGAGATCTACTCAAGGGAGTTGCTAGGGCTGAAAAATCACTTCATCTTTCCACATCTTTTTCAAAAACCAAATCCACAAAATCAAGGTGAGCTCATACCCCTCTATTTTCGGTTTTCATTTGATTTATGGGGGAGAATGCAAGAAAAATGTGAAGATCATGTGTATTTGTATGTTATGTGTGATTTCTTGTGGTTATGTGGTAAATATGTGCTAAAAACGAAATATATTTCGAGATTTATAGTTCAAGAAGGAAAATATGTGATCTATGTATATTTCACTTAACATGTCAAGATAAACTACCATACAAGATTTATAATAAACACACTACAACATAAAATTTGTTATTGGACCATTTTTGATAAATAAACAAAAGTTGGGGAAAAGATGTCATTCACGGTTTCTACAAGGATCAAAAGGTCAATATAGCTAAAATAAGAGTTTTTATAAATATTAGGATTTCTAAAGGACTATAAATGTAAATTTTAGTTTAATGGGCTAAAATTTGGGCTTTTCGGCTATTTAGGAAAAAATGCGAAAAACCAAATTTAAGGGGGCTGAAATGGAACGTTTTCTCCAAATAGGGGCTATAAACACAAATCTTTTAACTAAGGGACTAAAACTGTCCTAAATAAAATTTTGGGCTTAAAACATCATTTAACTAAATGTTTAGGTCAAAAATGTCATGAAAAATTGTTCAAGGACCTAATATGCCATTTTTCATAAAAAGGGCTAAAAATTGCCAGCTTTACCATGACTTTTGGGCTTGAAAGATTCTAATCATGCTCATTGGGCCTTCGTGACCTAGTGACATGACTTTTGGGCCTAACATAAATAATACATGTTATTGGGCCTCCTGTGACCCAATTACATGCTTAAGGGACCCTCAATCGCTTTTACATGCTATTAGGCCTCAGTGGCCCATTAGCATTGCTAGTAAGGTCCAAATAAATCTTATGCGAAATGGGCCAGCGCGTCTTTCATATACTCAACAGCCTTAAATAACATACGTAATTGTTAGGGCCTAGTAGTCCTCTTCTCCTCGTCTGTTCGGCTTACCTTCTATTCAAGTAAACAAAAATCAGGTCGTTAATCAAGGTTAATCAAGTTCATTTGTAATAAGTGAGTAATAACGGGCAACACCAATAAGTGTTGGTCGTAGTCTGTAGTTATAATCAAAGTCTCCTAGAGGGAGAGCGAGAGTTTGTGTATAGATCTATACGGGGGTGACTCCCCACGCCCAAGCTGTTCGCTATAGTTAGACTCGGCCAGTCTAGGGTGACAAAATCTTAAGATCAATTCCGGTGTTCATTAGAATACCAAGACAGACGAACTAGTCATTATCATGCATGGTTATAACGACTCACATAGAGATCCAATTCCATCTAAGTAATAATGGGAAATCATATTCATTCGCTGTGACGATACAATAATACAAAACAATCATAATATTTTATTGGAAAACATCGGGTTTTCCAGGGAACCAATCTTATTCACTTGTACTTTCAATAACTATAATGCAAAACTTCTCATTTATACATGTTTTGAAATCATTCACGCATATACTTACAGGATCATCACAACATTTTCATGAAAAAGTTTTATTACAGAAAATGTCGGATTTTATGGGTTTTACAAACGACATAAACTATATTACATCAAACATACTTATGAACTCACCAACATTATATATCTTGACCGTTTTCAAAATAACTTGTATTCTCAGGAAATCAATAGAATGAGGAAGCATCCAGTGTGTTGAAACTTTCTTTTGTAGTTGTTAATCATCAAACACTTTATATTTTGGGATCATGTAATGTAAACCATGTACTTGATGTAAACAATGCCAATTATACTATGTAATGTTTGGTGATAATGTGCTATGTTTCATATATACACATTGTGATGATATTTCTATTTAAGTCACGCGAGCCCTCGGACGTTTCCGCCGTCTGGTTCGGGGGTGTGACAGGTTGGTATCAGAGCTCTGTTTATAGTGAAATGGCATATCTAACCACACATTGATATGCAACTATAAACCCAAAGTGGGACTAAATAACTCTGAACAAAACAAATAAAAGATAATAATAAACCCTCTTACTTGTGCGACTTAGGAAAATGAACATAATACCAAATCAAAAAAAGATGATCCTGACATCTCGGTTAAGCCAGGACTATTCATAGTTGTATTAAGGGGCGAATGTTAGAGTGGGGGATCTGAGCAGCCACACTTGTAGGAAGTGTGGGAGGGGTCACACCGGAGTTTGTAGCTCCGGTGGTGCATGCCGCAAGTGCGAAAAGGAGGGGCACTATGCGAGGGATTGTCGGCAGTCAGCGCCGGTTCAGCATTTGAGGATTTGTTATCATTGTCATCAGGTTGGACATTTGAGGGTCAACTGTCCACAGTTTGCTGCGGGACTGGTGCAGGCTCCAGCACCGGCCACTTTGAGGATCACAGGTGGAGGTCAGGGTGGAGCGGAGCCCCCAAGGGCTCAGGGTCGTGCTTATCAGCTTGCGGCAGAGGAGGTCAGAGCAGTGCCGGATGCAGCTGCGGGTATGTTTCTTTCTTGATATCTTGTTATCTTGTGATTATTATGGTGTATTGTTTAGGTGCTGGTATTTTGTTTGGTTTTCGATGTGGTATTCGTCATTTCGGGGGTTGCGGATTGGTTATGGGTTATTGTTTTGGGAATTTCGTTGGTTATCATCCATGAGAGTTATCAGTGGGAGCCTGGCATTGGTTTGAAGGCCAGGTAGCATCTGCTTTCTGAGGAGTGGTTAGATGCAGATTGAATTTCTTTCGAGCGGGATAATCAGTGTTGATGTGGGATCTTGTTAAGGTTGTTTATGCTTGTGGGAAGCAGTCCGCGTGTAAGTGTTTTCTTTGTGCAGAGTTGTTCTGGGAGGTCGGTGATGGCGACCGATGGTTGTTAATCAGTACTACAAGTGGGGGAGAATTGGGGAATTCTCCGGGAGATCGATGAGTATTTGAGGGTGCTTAGCTGTTGGGATTCAGCAGTATTCTGTCAGCCCAGAGTATAGGCTGATAGGAGCAAGTGTCGGACATGTGGGGCGGGATACTTACCTTGGGCATTTGATTGTGGAGGGCATGGGAACAGGCCGGGATCGAGCATTTGTTATTGAGACAGAGTTCGGAACCCTTAAAGGGCTAGAACAGTACGCATAGGAGGATTTTCGGGAGTGATAGCTCGGAATGTTGAGTGCTAGTTGAGCGGGCCGGATAGACTGAAGGCCGGTAGGCGTACCAGTCAGGCCGAAGGCTCGGAGAACGGTCCAGCCAAACTGAATGCACTGAGAGCGGTCTAGGTTGGCTGAAGGTTCTGAGAGTGGTCCGGATTGGCTGAAGGCCTGGTGAGGCGGTCCAGTCATGCTGAAGACTTTGCAGGTATTGCTAGTCCGGTTGAGGAGATGGATTGAGTATGTTGCGATGTGTTAGCATCAGGAGGTCTGGCCCCGGGTATTGATCTTGATTAGTGGAGATGGTGCATGGACTCGAGAGTCCTTGCGAGCAGATTCAGAGCATGTGTGTTGCATGGATATCGGTTATGTCATAAAGGGGTGGTGCAGCGTTGAGTGAGCACCGTGGCAGTTGTCGGAGTGACAATGTGGCCAAGTGGATTCCTTGGTATGGAAAAGAGAGGGGTGTGTAACTCCGAGAGGGAGTGCAAGTTCACGGAAGTGAAAGCGGCAGAGCAGAGTTATGATTAGAGTAATTCGAGTACGGTTATTGAGCAGCGTGTTTGCGGCAGTGGAATGGAAGCTCATCCGATTTGGGATGTCTGCTGAGGTCGCGGAGGGAATTCCGCAGGTGTGGAGCCAAGAGGCTCGGAAGGGATGCAGGGAGAGAGTCTTGGGCTCTCAGTGTGATTCTGATCAGGGTATTGGGTATGTATTAGTGGTTCATCCTGGGAGATGTTTGAGGATATCATCAGTGTATCGGGTTTTCCCAACCTGAGGGTGCTAGAACTAGTTCAGCATGTGTGTGTGATTGCAAGAGGTCGCGGAGGGAATTCCGCAGGTGGAATGGATAGAGTGGGATTCGGATCGGGGATCCGACGGTTCATGGTCTTCTAGCCCTTATGGGTCGAGTGATTGTTGAGATTTGGAGCAGTGATGCATCATGGGTAATTCTCGGTTGATTGAGTGTGATTATCAGAGGGTACAGCCGGTGCCCGGCTCGAGACGGTGGTCAGGACACCATAAGGAAGGAGAAAACGAGTTTCTGGTTCTATGGTTGTGTTTTGAGAAACCTGGTTGGATTAATGCCAGGTGGTGCATGGCAGGAGTATTCCTAGGAGTTGAGTTGTTGCAAGCTTCGAGGACGAAGCCTAATGTAAGTGGGGGAGAATTGTAACATCCTGGAATAGCAAGAGTAAAGTTGAAGGGCTAAAAGAGTAAAATGGGAAAGATAGACTCGGAGAGTCCATGGGTGGACTCGGCGAGTAGAGTCGCGACTTGGTCGCGTGTTAAGGGGCCGACTCGGCGAGTCAGTGTATGGGACTCGGCGAGTAGGCGCTGAATGGAGAAAACCCTAAATCCGGAAGTTGAGCCCTATATAAGGAACATTATGTTTCCTCCCCAGCCTCCTTATCACCCCTTGAGTCCCAAAAACCCTAAATTCGTGGAGAAACCTCATTGTTGAGTGATTTGGAGATTGGAGAGGTGGTTGTTGAAGAGATCTTGAAGAAGAAGAGGCTTGGAGCAAGGGGCTTTGCTTGGATTCGAGTTCCATTGCAGTTGGGGTGTTTTTTTGAGGTAATATCTCATCCTTGGGCTGTTAGTTTTATGGATATTTCATTATGGGGTTTGTGGGGAGCATATCTTTTGGTGTTTTGAAGATTACAGGTTAGATCTGAGGTTGCTACCTCAGATCTGGAATGGAGAAGGGTTGGAATGCCTGAAAGTCCCTGTGTTCAAGTTTGTAGTGAAGCTATCATGTCCCAAACCCTAGCCCTAAGTGTTAAAGGTCTAGATCTCCTTGGATTCACGTAAAGCTTGCCACTTTACGTGATGGATGGGGTGTAGGATGTATGAACAACCCAGCGAGTAGGTTGAAGATAACCTTAGACTCGGCGAGTCTGTTCTTGGACTCGGCGAGTCTTGTCGAGGAGTCCTAATATTTTCTGGTCGAGTCGAGAATCGGTGAGTCAAGGGATGACTCGGTGAGTTGTGTGCGTGTGGACTCAGAGTTGTTAGACTCGGCGAGTCTCGGGGTGACTCGGCGAGTTAGGTCGCGGATTGAGGGAAGTCCTGAGCTTGGGGACTCGGCGAGTCATCGGGTTGACTCGGCGAGTAGAGTCAGTCAGGGGTTGACTTTGACCTTGTCCAAGGGTTGACCAATTGTCTTCCGGGGGTATTTTGGTAATTTAGGGTATTTATTGAGTTGAGTATTTTGGTGTTCAGTGGAGGAGTTCGTGTCGGAGTTTGGAGCAGCGGGATCTTATCCTTTCAGCCGACAGTTTCGAGGTGAGTTATCCTCACTATATCAACAGGGTCTAAGGCACCAAGGCTGGCCCTTATCGGATTGAGATCTGGGTAGTTGTTGTTATGTTATTGCTTAGATATGTTTGCATCCTGAGAGCTAGGATGGTATATGTTAGAGACCTGATTGAGATCGGTGTCTTGAAAGATAGGGAGATGCTATGCTAGTGACCTGTTAGGTTGGTATCCTGGTTAGGATGATGATATGTTATGTGATCTGTTTGATCTGCTTGTTGACTGTGAATTGCTATATGATTGTATGTATATGTGCACATGGTTGTTTGGACTGGAGTTGGGTTGAGGCGGGTCCTGCTTTGTGCTGTAGGCCAAGATACCCAGGGCGGACCGGTTGTTCCGAAGGCCCAGCGAGCGGTCCGGATAGGCTGTAGGCCCCAAGAGGGCGGACCAGACGTGTTGAGGCTCGGAGAGTGGACCAGGCCGACTGAAGGCCCGGTGCGGGCGGACCAGTCATACTGTAGACTTAGAGAGTGGACCAGGTGGATTGAAGGCCCGGTGCAGGCGGACCAATCACACTGCAGACTCGATGTATGTGGTTAGATTCGGAGAGTGGACCAGGTGGATTGAAGGCCCGGTGCGGGCGGACCAGTCACACTGTAGACTCGAGGTATATGGCTAGACTCGGAGGGTGGACTAGGTGGACTGTTGGCCGGTGCGGCGGACCAGTCCCACAGTAGACCCGAAGTGCATGGCTGTTCTGTGATCGGCTATGTTATGGCATGTTACGCGTGTATGGTATATGTGGTTGGTATATTTGGGATATCTCACTAAGCTTTCGGGCTTATAGTTGTGGTTTTATGTTTTTCAGGTTGTTCAGGAGACCGTGGCAAGGCGAAGGCGTGATCGTACCGCTCCTCATGATTTTGTAGTAATGTGATTCTGGGAATACGTTAAATGTTTTGTATTGAGAACCTTTTTATAAAGATTTAATGGAATCGAGTGGTTTTTGAAAAATTTAAAATTGGTTGTATTTTTTTCGGTCGTTACAATTCTTTACCGCAGTCCAGTGTGCCTTGCTATGGTTACCTTGATACCTGCTAACCATGCTCAAGGCAAAGGCTACATCTGGTTGAGTACACGTCATAGCATACATGATTGATCCTATAGCCGAAGCATAAGGTATTCGACTCATTTCTGCTATCTCAGCCTCATTGCTAGGGCTTTGTGTCTTACTCAATCTGGCGTTACTATGGATGGGTAACTCTCCTTTGTTGGAGTCCTGCATGCTGAATCTCTTCAGCACCTTATCCAAGTAGGTACTCTGACTAAGTCCAATTAGTCTTTTACTCCGGTCTCTCAAGATCCTTATCCCTAGAATATAGGTAGCTTCTCCTAGGTCCTTCATAGAGAAACACTTCCCAAGCTAGGACTTAACTTCCTGCAGAGTTGGGATGTCATTTCCTATGAGTAGTATGTCATCCACATACAACACCAAAAAGCTAACTATAGTCCAACTAGCCTTGACATATGCACAAGATTCATCTTCACTCCTAGAAAAGCCAAATTCCTTGACTTTCTCATCAAAGCAAAGATTCCATCTGCGAGGTGCTTGCTTTAACCCATAAATGGATTTCTCAAGCTTACACACTCTATTAGGGTAATCTGTGTTGACAAAACCCTCTGGATGACACATGTAAACATCCTCAGCCAACTTTCCATTAAGGAAAGCGGTTTTGACATCCATTTTCCATATTTCATAGTCATGAAATGCGACTATGGCTAACAGAACCCTAATAGACTTAATCTTGGCCACTAGAGAAAAGGTCTCATCATAATCAACTGCCGGAGTTTGTGAGAAACCCTTTGCAACCAGTCGTGCCTTATAAGTGTGTACCTTACCATCCATGTCGGTCTTCTTCTTGAAGATCCATTTGCACCCTACAGTCTTAGACCTGGTACATTCCCAACTAAGTTCCAAACTTGATTGTCATACATGGATTGTATCTCCCTATCCATTGCCTCTTTCCACTTGGCTGACTCAGGGCCTGCCATGGATTCCGTGTAACTGTTAGGTTAATCCAGACCTATCAGTGTCTCATCACTGATAAATGTATCACCTTCCGCAGTAATATGGAATCCATATTAATGCTCAGGTGCATTCCTAACCCTTGTGGTACGCCTCATAGGTACAGACTTGTCAATTGGCTCAACAGGAGTTTCCTCCTCAAGTTGAGTGCTAGGGTTTGAAGTTCCTTCACCACTTGACTCTTGAATTTCTTCAAGGTCAACTTTCCTCCCACTATTTCCTTGGCTTATGAACTCTCTCTCTCTCTCCCTCTCTCGAAAGAACGCCCTCCTAGCTACAAAGACCACATTTTCACTAGGTCTGTAGAAGAGGTAACCAAAGGATTGTTGTGGGTAGCCGATGAAAATACACCTCTCGCTTCGAGGTTTGAGCTTATCATGAGTTTTTCGTCTCACGAAAGCCTCGCAACCCCAAATCTAGATGTGGTCTAGTTTGTGTACTTTACCAGTCCACATCTCATGAGGAGTTTTGGCAACTTTCTTTGTAGGGACTAGATTAAGGATATGGGCGGCAGTCTCTAAGGCATACCCCCAAAATGAGATTGGTAGCGAAGCTCGACTCATCATGGAACGAACCATATCCAAGAAGGTTCGATTACGCTTCTCAGCCACACCATACAACTGCGGTGTCCTGGGAGGTGTCAATTGTGAGACAATCCCACATTCCCTAAGATAGTCGAGGAACTCTGAACTAAGATACTCACTACCTCGATATGAGCGAAGCATCTTAATGTTCCTGCCCAATTGATTCTCGACTTCCTGTTTAAATTCCTTAAACCTTTCGAAAGTCTCTGACTTGTGCTTGATTAAGTACACATATCCATATCTACTGTAATCATCAGTTAAAGTCAAATAATAATGATTAACATCCCTTGTGGCATGTTTGAAGGGCCCACACACATCCGTGTGTACAAGATCCAACAAACCTTCACCCCTCACACAAGAACCTGTGAAGGGTGACTTTGTCATTTTTCCAAGTAAGCATGATTCGCAACTATCATCTGACTTTAGGTCAAATGACTCCAAGACTCCATCCTTTTGGAGTTGGCCTATGCGTTTCTTGCTTATATGTCCAAGACGACAATGCCATAATGATGCTTTATCCAAGTTATTATCATTAACAGAATCAATACACAATACATTATTCCCTAAGTTATCAACCACAGATACTGTTTCATACACGCCATCACAAGGTAATGCTTTAAAATAAAGAACTTTATTAAAGAAAGCATTAATCGAACCAACTTCATTATCAAATGAAAAGGTGAAACCTTGTTTATACAATGCATGAAAGGAAATAATGTTTCTTGCCATTTCTGACGAATAACAACACTTATTCAAATCTAAAATAAACCCACTACTTAGTGATAAAGTATAAACTCCAATCTTGGTGAAAGGTAAAGCTTTCCTATTCACCATGATTAAGTTTATTCTTCCTTGCTCCACATTCTCACTTCTTCTTAGTCCCTGCAAATCAGAACAGATATGAATACCACAACCGGTATCAAGGACCCAAGAGTTAGAATGGGATGAGTTATTAGATAAGATAGTGTAAATACCTGCATGGTTGGGCTTAACTTTCCCATCCTTCACATCTTGCTGGTATTTTGGGCAGTTCCGCTTCCAATGTGACTTTTCATGGCAATAGAAGCATTCAGCCTCTTTTGGGTCAGAAGAAGGAGTGACGGAACCTTTCTTGGTTCCACTTGAAGAAGAGCCATCAAGGGTCCTAGCCTTGGTACCCTTCGAAGAGCTCTTTCTCTTCTTTCCTCGACTTTTCCCGATTGCCAAAACCGGGGCGGATTTTAGAGTAGGAGTGTTAACAACCGAATTCCACTTAAGACCTGTTTCTGTGGTTTTGAGAAGTCCTTGAAGTTTGCTGAGTGTGACCTCTTCCTTACTCATGTGATATGTCTTGCGGAATTGATCATAGCACGATGGTAGGGAGTGCAAAATGATATCTATTGCAAGCTCCTCGGGGAATTTCACATTAAGCTTCAGTAACCGATCCACATATCTTTGCATTTTCTGCATGTGGCTCGTGACAAATTCCTCGTCCTTCATCATGGTTGTTATCATGGAGCAGATGATTTCATACCTCTCTTGTCGTGCACTTTGATGGTATCTTTCCATCAGATCTTGGTGCATTTCAAAAGGGTAGAAGTCCTCATAGGACTTTTGGAGTTCCGCTGTCATCGTGGCCATCATGATGCACGCCACTTTGGTAGCATCCCTTTCATGTCAGCGATCTCCTGGGAGTTGCAGTGGTCTCATCAATCTCCTGAAGCTCCTTGTTGAGGACATATTCTTTCCCACACAAGTTCATAAGGGTAAAGGAGCCATTAGGATTAGAGCCAGAAGCAACATTGTTTGAAGACATATGAAGGAAGAGGACAAGATTAGTTTAGATATTAAGAGAGTCCTTAATAAAACACCCAAATGTAGTATTAAGGTTAGGATCCAATCACAATATATTATAAATTAGAAGAGGTATGCCGTAATCTAAGCTATAACATATTTTAAAGGTAGGTGAATGACGATTCACCAATTTCCACCATGAAAAACGAAATATTAAATATTAGGTTTTTGATTGGTTCTTAGAAATTCCTAGATTCTTTGAGATTCAATGAACTTTTCAAAGACATGTTTCAATCTCGAGTGTGCGCTCCAAGTTTTGTGACTGGGATACCGAGGATCACATAACGAGGTGTGAAGTAACCATGCAAATCACTTGGTACCCTTAAATTTTATCACTCAATCGATGTGTCGGTAAACCACACACACTCCACTGATACTATAATAAACCTTAAGTCACCCTTTACCTACCTTGTTAAGTCCAAGTTAGTGTGCCGGTTAACCACACACGCTCCACCAACGACTTAAACAAAGTGTAAAGTGTTATTTCATGGATTAGCACCTTATTCACATTTTTCCTAAAGTAACTAAGATTGGGAATTTAATTAAAAGCATTTAGTTACTTTATAATATTCATCATACTTTTAATGAGAATTTTTAAGTCCTTGTCTTACCTGTTCGACTAACGACTCTCCACCGATCAACGGTGGGTGAGAGTGGACACCCATTAAATTGTCATTTTATAGGCAACAACCTTATACCCCCTTATATACTGGCTTCGTGAATGAGGCGTACTAGCAGTAAGACGACTTGCTCTTATACATGTATATATATATATATATATATATATATATATATATATATATATATATATATATATATTATTAACTTATAATATCATATTCTATGGGTTGGAACTAAAGTTTTAATCAAGACTTTACTTGTTCCAAAACTTGAGGGCAAGTTTTGTAAACTTTCAAAACTTTTCATTTCTTATAACTTATGAGTTAATTGAGTAATAAAATGAGGACTCTTCATTTTTATAACTCATGTGTTCTTTTAATGGTTTTAATAAAAGTGTGACTTTTGATTTTCCATAACTGGAGGACAAGTTATGGACTCCATTAAAACACATTATGATCAAGAATTAAACTACCAAATAGGTTACAAATAATTCCTATGATCATTTAATCTTCATAAGTTCAAGAACATGAATATGAACATTTTCAAGAATCAAAAATTAAACTTAAAACTTTGTAATTTTGATAATTGGATCTATGTTTGTCTAATTATCATGCAAAGTTGAATTCCAAGGTTATATTCCTATCTAGCATACATGGGGAACAATTTTTTAACTTGAATGAAAGATAGAATAACTTACCTTGTTGTTGCTTATGTTCCTTGAAACCTTGTCAGCCTAGCACCCCAAGTGTGATGCCTCAAATGCTTCACACAACACCAAATGCTCTTGGAATGACTTTAGAGAGAACACACACGTCTCAAATCGGCCTAGCCCTCTTATTTCATATGTGTAGCCGATTTTGGTGGAGAATAGGTTTCTTATATAGTCTTGACACATCTAGGGTTACACCATGTAAACGCTAATGTGTCATGACTCTTCATTTCCACGACCCATGGGTTTTTAACTCCCATGGAGCATCCTATGGGTGGAACCCAACTTGATAATCCATGGAGCCTCTTAGCCCACTATACAAGTTATGGATGATTTACATAATCAACCCATATATTTAATTAGTTATCTTTTGGTCACTTAATTAATTCTAAATTAATTCTTGATCAAACTAATTAAATAATATTATTAATATATTAGAACTTATAATATATTAATAATTCCCAAGTGTTATCTCTCTCATTTAGTCTATCCAATTGCATGGTGTCATGCAACCCAAATGGACCATGCCGGGTCGGGTCAAGTACATACCAGAAATAGTTATGGACTTAGACATCTTATCCAACACCAACCTCATCCACACCGAATGCTCCGAAACACTACATAGGGAATCTTCCCAAGTGTAACAAATGTAACTACCATCACCACGGGGAATACAGAGAGATGATGTGCACAAGATGCAATCGGAAAGGCCATACAACAGAGTATTGTAGGACCCAACTTCCACAAAACCAAATGCCCAAAAACAACAACAACAACAACACAAAGGATGGAGCCAATTATACTTGTTATGGGTATGGGAAGACCGGACATTTCATGCGGAATTGTCCCAAAGAAAACAACCAGGCAATAGAAGCAGCAGGAAGAGTGTTGACTATGGGTCAAGGAGAAGCGGTTCAGGATCCCGTTGTTGTCACCGGTACGTTTCTCCTTAACCACTCATACACATGCATCATGTTCGATACTGGGGCAGAGCGAAGCTTTGTGAGTAATAAATTCAAACACTTGCTAAAACAACAACCCAAAAAGCTTAATGAAACATTTATGGTGGAAATGGATAATGGGAAAACAGAATCAACTGGGGAAATCTATGCAGGATGTACCCTAACCTTAAATCAACATGCTTTTCAAATAAACCTGATGCCTATAACTATTAGGAGTTTTGATGTGATTGTCGGCATGGACTGGTTGAGCCCCCATCATGCCGAAATTATGTGTTGCGAGAAGGTCGTTCACTTTCATCTCCCTAACCACGAAACCCTAATTATATACGGGGACAAACCAAGTACGAACCTTTGTCTTATCTCGTGCATTAAGGCACAAAAGTATCTACAAAAGAAGGACTTGGTGTTTCTAGCTCACATAGTGGATAAGTCCAAGGAAGAGGTCAATATTCGATGTAACATCCCCTTCTGGAACGTATCACAATATTGTCCGCTTTGGGCCACTCGGCACGAGGACTTCCCAGGGGGTCACCCATCCCGGTACTACTCCCGCCCGAGCATGCTTAACTGCAGAGTTCTTATGGGATCTGCTGCCCTCACAGCTTTAAAACGCGTTGTGATAGGGAAGGTATCCACACCCCTTATAAGGAACGCTTAGTTCTCCTTCCCAGCCGATGTGGGATCAGATCTAACCCACTTTCACCCCCCATTATAGGGTTCGACGTCCCCGTCGAACACATCGACCCGTGCCCTGGCTCTGATACCATTTGTAACATCCCCCTTTGGCACGTATCGCAATATTGTCCGCTTTGGGCCACTCGGCACGAGGACTTCCTAGGGGGTCACCCATCGTGCTACTACTCCCACCCGAGCACGCTTAACTGCAGAGTTCTTATGGGATCTGCTGCCCTCACGGCTTTAAAACGCGTTGTGATAGGGAAGGTATCCACACCCCTTATAAGGAATGCTTAGTTCTCCTTCCCAGTCGATGTGGGATCAGATCTAGCCCACTTTCACCCCCCATTATAGGGTTCGACGTCTCCTTCGAACACATCGACCCGTGCCCTGGCTCTGATACCATTTGTAACATCCCCCTCTGGCACGTATCGCAATGTTATCCGCTTTGGGCCACTCGGCACGAGGACTTCCCAGGGGGTCACCCATCCTGGTACTACTCCCGCTCGAGCTCGCTTAACTGCAGAGTTCTTATGGAATCTGATGCCCTCACGGCCTTAAAACCATTTTGATAGGGAAGTTTGGCTGTAGCGTGGTTGGTTAGAGCTTTGGCTGAATAAGGATGTGGGAAGGAGGTCCAGAGTTCGAATCCTCTTCTCATCTGTGCAAGTTTTTCAAACCACAGGGGCCATTTGCATCAAAAAAAAATTATAGGGACTAACTTTGTTACTTTTGAAAGTGGGTTAGATCTGATCCCACATCGGCTGGGAAGGAGAACTAAGCATTCCTTATAAGGGGTGTGGATACCTTCCCTATCACAACGCGTTTTAAAGCCGTGAGGGCAGCAGATCCCATAAGAACTCTGCAGTTAAGCGTGCTTGGGCGAGAGTAGTACCGGGATGGGTGACCCCCTGGGAAGTCCTCGTGCCGAGTGGCCCAAAGTGGACAATATTGTGATACGTGCTAGAGGGGGATGTTACATTCGAGACATCCCAATGGCTTGCAAAATCCTGGATGTCTTTCCTGAAGATCTTCTGGGGATACCCCAAGAAAGACAAGTCGAGTTCCGAATTGACCCAAAGCGGACAATATTGTGATACGTGCCAGAGGGGGATGTTACATTCGAGACATCCCAATGGCTTGCAAAATCCTAGATGTCTTTCCTGAAGATCTTCCAGGGATACCCCCAAAAAGACAAGTTGAGTTCCGAATTGACTTGGTGCCGGGAGCTACGCTTCTTACCCTGGGGAGCTCCGGTCCTCTTTGTTAAGAAAAAGGATGGATCCTTTAGGATGGGTATTGATTACAGGGAACTAAACAAGCTCACTATCAAAAATTTCTACCCACTTCCGCAAATCGACGATCTATTCGACCAGCTCCAAGGAGCAAGTTACTTCTATAAGATAGATTTGTGATCCAGATACCACCAACTCAAAGTCCAAGAAGAGGATATCCCCAAAACTGCTTTCCTAACTTGCTATGGACATTACAAATTTTTTGTAATGCCCTTCGGTGTAACGAATGCCCCTGCCACATTCATGGACCTGATGAATCGAATCTGCCGACCATTCCTTGACAATTTTATCATTGTTTTCATCGACGATATCCTAGTCTATTCTCGAAGCGAAGAGGAGCATGGCCGACATCTCCGACAAATCTTGGAAACCCTACGAACCGAAAAGTTATACGCAAAACTCTCTAAGTGTGAGCTCTGGCTCCGTAGTGTGAACTTTTTGGGTCATGTTGTTAGTCAAGAAGGCATACATGTGGACCCTTCTAAGGTCAAATACATTGAAGGATGGGTGGTCTAAACAACCCCCACAGAAATTTGTCAATTTTTAGGTCTCGCAGGCTATTATAGGAGAATCATTCAGAACTTCTCCAAAACAGCCAAGCCACTTACCATGATTACACAAAAGGGTGTACCATATGAATGGATAGAAAAGCAAAAGGTTGCTTTCCGAACTCTGAAGTGAGCTCTATGTAGTGCACCAGTACTATTACTACCAGAGGGAACAGAGGACTTCGTAGTTTACTGCGATGCTTCGAATCAGGGTTTAGGCTGTATACTCATGCAGAGTGGAAGGTGATAGCTTATACATCCCGACAGCTAAAGACACATGAGGTGAATTATACCACCCATGATCTCGAATTGGGAGCTGTGGTCTTCGCATTGAAAATTTGGAGGCACTACCTTTATGGTACCAAGTGCACCATTTTCACCGACCACAAGAGTCTCCAACACATTTTTAATCAAAAGGAGTTAAACATGAGACAACGAAGATGGGTTAAGCTGCTAAACGATTATGAGTGCGAAATCAAGTACCACCCAGGCAAGGCTAATGCGGTAGCTGATGCCTTGAGTCGGAAAGAATACTCAAATCGTCGTGTGAAGACTCTTTCAATAACCATTAAATCCCATCTATCCTTACAAGTCAAAGTAGCCCAGTTCGATACCATGAGGATAGAAAACAGAACGAGCGAACCGTTACGTGGAATGGAAAAGAACTTCGAAGTCAAGGAGGATGAAGAATATTATTTCATGAATCGAATTTGGATCGATAAACTCGGGGGATTCAGAGAAGTAGTCATGAATGAAGCCCACAAGACACGATACTCCATCCATCCGGGTTCAGATAAAATGTACTTGGATATCAAGCAACAGTATTGGTGGCCTAACATGAAGGCAGAAATTGCCACTTACGTTAGCAAGTGCCTCACTTGTGCTAAAGTGAAGATAGAATATCAGAAACCCTCGGGACTATTACAACAACCGGTAATACCCGAGTGGAATTGGGAAAGAATTACTATGGACTTTGTGACCAAATTACCCAAGAAAACAGATGGATTAGATGCCATATGGGTAATAGTCGACAGATTGACAAAATCCGCTCATTTACTGCCAATAAAGGAGTCGTACAAGATGGAACGATTGCCGAGAATATACATCAAGGAAAGTGTGAGACTCCATAGAGTACCAATATGTATCATCTCAGATTGAGATAGTAGATTTACTTCACGCTTTTGGCAATCGCTTCAGCAAGCTATGGGAACACAACTCGACATGAGCACTAACTACCACCCACAAACCGATGGTCAAAGTGAGCAAACCATTGAAACACTTGAAGATATGCTTTGCACATGTGTGATAGACTTTGGAAGATCGTGGGATACCCACTTGCCTTTAATTGAGTTTTCGTACAACAATAGTTATTACTTAGGCATCAAAGTTGCTTCTTTTGAAGCCTTATATGGACGTAAATATAGATCACCGTTGTGTTGGGATGAGGTAGGTGACACTCAGCTAGCAAGAGAACATATGCGAAACGGCAGAGAAGATAGTTCAAATCAAAGCTCGACTTCAAGCATCACAAGACCGACAGAAGAGCTATGCTGATAAACGGTGAAAGCCCTTGGAGTTCCGAGTCGGGGATCGGGTGTTGTTAAAAGTCTCTCCCTGGAAAGGGGTGATTTGTTTTGGGAAACAGGGAAAACTAAACCCACGATACATTGGATCATTCGAGATTTTTGTCCGAATCGGTCCAGTGGCTTATAAATTGCAGCTACCCACCGAACTTAGCAGTGTACACACTGTGTTCCATGTTTCAAATTTAAAAAAGTGCTTATCTGACGAGACTCTCGTCATCCCATTGGAAGAAATCGAAATCAACGAGAATCTCCTTTTCGTGGAAAAACCTGTCGAGATCATGGACACGGAGGTGAAGCGTACTAAGCAAAGTCGCATTCCAATAGTGAAGGTTCGATGGAATGCAAACCGTGGACCAGAATTCACTTGGGAACGCGAAGACCAAATGAAATAGAAGTACACTCACTTATTTTTGCATTCTTGAACTCTAGCTTCAAAAAGAATTTCGGGACGAAATTCCCTCTAACGGGGGGATGAAGTCACAACTAGCATTCTAGCTAAATATTCTTGTAAACATTATCTATTGTAAACTCGTAACCCTAATTCGTGTTACGCTTGAAGTTTTACCTATGGAAACACGTTCAAACCTAGATTCATCAAGTAAAGTTGAACACCCTAGAAATCTCGGTTTAAGCCCTATATGGACTAGGATTTCCAAATTGGGCCTAACGGGCTAATAAGCTTCCAATTTGACTATTTTGGGCTAAGAACTCTTAAATGGGCTCTCATTGGACCCACTCTCAAGAGACTTAACCTTTTTGGGTCCTATAAGTCTAAAATGGACTACTTAATCTTTAATGGGTCTTATTGGGCCATAACAAATCCAATTAGCTTTAATGGACTCAAATCCATTCCCTTATACAAAGATTGGGCCGTGAGCTACCCTAAGGGCCCAATGAGCCGTAAGTTTTCCTTATGGGTCTCATGAACTCGAGCCAAGGAAAGAATGGGCCAAAGTGATTCCTTCCTCTTTCCTTAGCCCATTTCTTCCCAAGTAAAACAAAAAAATAAAATAAAAGAAAGGATGAAATGTGGGTTGACATTTGTGGTGCCGCCTCATAAATGTACATAGGATATCCATGCATCATTCTCATATTTCCATGCATGTCAACTCATCTCACTCTCTCTGCTCTCTTCTTCTACTCTCGGCCGAGGATCACCAAACACACACACACACACACACTTAATTCACTTCCAAATCCTCTCAAGAACACCTTCATTCCTCCTTTAAATTTTTTGAGATTAAGGGCATTCAAGAAGGTTTTCATCCAAGAATCACTCCAAGATACATACTTGTGATAAGATCTTGACAACATACTTCCTTTTTACAACTTAATCACTCTTCTTACCACCTTCAATTCTTAATCATACTCCTAGAAATCTTCTTGAGATCGAGATCTACTCAAGGGAGTTGCTATGGCTGAAAAATCACTTCATCTTTCCACATCTTTTTCAAAAACCGAATCCACAAACTCAAGGTGAGTTCATACCCCTCTATTTTCGGTTTTCATATGATTTATGGGGGAGAATGCAAGCAAAATGTGAAGATCTATGTGTATTTGTATGTTATGTGTGATTTCTTGTGGTTATGTGGTAAATATGTGCTAAAAATGAAATATATTTTGAGATCTATAGTTCAAGAAGGAAAAATATGTGATCTAGGTTATATTTCACTTAACATGTCAAGATAAACTACCATACAAGCTTTATAATAAACACACTACAACATAAAATTTGTTATTGGAACATTTTTGATAAATAAACAAAAGTTGGGGATAAAGATGTTATTCACGGTTTCTACAAGGATCAAAAGGTCAAAATATCTAAAATAAGAGTTTTTATAAATATTAGGCTTTCTAAAGGTCTAAAAATGTAAATTTTAGTTTAATGGGCTAAAATTTGGGTTTTTCGGCTATTTTGGCCCAAAAATTGTAACGCCTAAAATTTCAAAACATTTAAAACTTTTCAAAAACCACTCGTTTTAATAACGTTGTTACAAAAAGGTTTTCAATACATTATTTGACAGAGTATTTTCCCAGGTTCATATCATAAAACACCAACGCGAGGAACGGTACGATCACGCCTTTGCCTTGCCACAGACTCCTGAGAACCTGAAACATAAAACCACAACTGTAAGCCCGAAAGCTTAGTGAGATACCCCCAATATACCAACCACATATACGCCCTTCCAGGCCACGACCTTCCGGTCCATACATATTGCCTTCCGGCCCATAACATATTGCCTTCCGGCCCATAGCATAAAACACATACATAACATAACAAATCATAGAACAACCTTGCATACCGGGTCACACCCCAAATCTAGCAATCATACGCATAACACATAATCATATAACAGTTCACAGTTAGCAATTGATCAACAGATCACATAACGTAGCATTACTCTAATCAAGATACCAGTCTAGCCGGTCACTAGCATAACATTACCCTACGAATCAGTCCACATACTGAATGCATACATACGCCTTTCCAGGCCATGACCTTCCGGTCCACATAGCAATGCCTTCCGGCCCATAACATGCAATGACAACTACCCGGATTTCCATCCGATAAAAGGGTCGGCCTTGGTGCCATAAACCCTAGCGATATAGTGAGGATAACTCACCTCGAAACTGCCGACTGAACAGATAGCTCAAGCTGCTCCAATCACTGATACAATCTCCACTTCTGGACAGCCACCAATGCACTGAACTCAAACAGTAATCAACAATTACCAAAATACCCCTGGAACCACTGGTCAACCCTTGGTCAAAGACAAGTTCAAAGTCAACCCCTGACTGACCCTACTCGCCGAGTCAACCCTATGACTCACCGAGTCCCCATACTCAGAACTTCACTCAATCCGCGATCTAACTCGCCGAGTATCCCCCTTGACTCGACGAGTTCCTCCCGGAAGAATCGCGGGGCCACCCCGACTCAACTCGCCGAGTCTGAAGAACAACTCGACGAGTCCCAGTTATTCTTCAAGCTACTCGCCGAGTCTGTTCATCGGACTCGGCGAGTCCATGCCATGCAACCGCTCAAACTGCTTCCTAAGGTCAGAACTGCTCCGACCATTCATAGGTCTGGCCTTCCTAGACTGGTCCATCACGTAAGGTCCTCATTTCGGTGCTCATGATACACCCCAAGATTTATAATTTACATATTGACCTAAGGCATAAGGATTCCAATCCAAAACCTTCATCAATTCCCGAAATGCACAGGCATGGGACATTCTGGACCTCCAAAGGTCCCAATACAAGGTTACAATCGTTTGGGGGACCAGGGTAACATTCAATCTAGCCACAAAAGGGGTTCCATAAACCCTAATTCTCTAAACACATCACCATAGCAGAGTATACTCGAATTCTTACCTGGATGATGTACTCTCTGTGTCCCCAATCCTCAGAACGTGACTCCCTTGCTGTTCCTTTAGCCAAGCCCTTCTCTTCCTTGCACAACCACTCCTTCAAAATCACCAATGGCCTTTAACCTTGCTCCAGATGCACACAATTGATTTAGGGTTCCTCTCAGAAGGCTAAAATGAACAATGATGGCCAATAAGTCCCTTTTATACGTCCCAAACTTGAACGGTTAGGGTTTTCGCTAAACAGCGCCGACTCGCCGAGTCCATATCCGGACTCGTCGAGTCCAGTCGCGAACCCGCGACCAGATCTGCGATCCTACTCGGCGAGTCTGAGCTCCAACTCGCCGAGTCCCCTCTTAAAACACCCAAAATCATAATTATAGCAATATCTGGAATTCCGGGCTGTTACAACTCTCCCCCACTAGGACTAGACTTCGCCCTCGAGTCTCACTCTGAAAATAGCTCCGGATGCTGCTCCCACATCTCACGCTCCGGCTCCCAGGTCATTTCCGATCCCTTCCGGTGCTGCCACTGAACGAACACCAGAGGTATCTCTTTATTCCTCGGAACCTTGGTCTTCCGATCTCTGATGGCCACTGGTCTCTCGGCATAATTCAGGCTCGCAACCACCATGGATGTCTTCTAACGGGACCACTGCCGACTCATCGGCTATATATATACTTTCTCAATTGCGACACATGAAAGATGTCGTGGATTTGTCTCAAATTCGTGGGCAACTCCAAACGGTAGGCCACCCGGCCTACCCCCGCAATCACATGAAAAGGCCCAATATACCGGGGCCCCAACTTGCCCCTCTTCCTGAATCGAATCACTCCTCTCCAAGAAGAGGCCGTCAGGAGTATGAAGTCGCCGACCTGAAACTCAAGCTCGGACCGGCGTCTGTCTGCATAACTTCTCTGTCGGCTCTGGGCGGTCAATAACCTCTGTGTAACCTGTTGAATCTGCTCTGTCGACTGAAGCACGATGTTTGTACTGCCCATCACTCTCTGGAACCGAGAATTACCCAAGATGCAACTCTGCTCTAAATCTCAATGCTCACTTGACCTATAAGGGTTAGGAAACCATGAACCACCGGATCCCCGATCCAAAGCCCACTTTGTCCATTCCGGACCGACTGAGAGACCCATTCTCACTCTCAGAGCAAATCTCACGAGTTCTCCTCTTGCAATCACATACACATGCTGAACTAGCCCCAACGCCCGCAGGTTGGAAGACCCGATACACTGATGATATCCTCGAACATCTCCCAAGATGAACCACTAATATCCACCCTATACCCTGATCAGAATCACATTGAGAATTCAAGATTCTCTATCCCCCTGCATCCCTTCTGAGTCTCGACAGTCATCCCAAACCGGATGGGTTCCTACTTCACTGCCGCGAACACGATGCTCAAAACCATACTCGAAATACCCTAACCATAACTCTGCTCTGCAGCTTTCACTTTCGTGAACTTGCACCCCCTTCGGAGTTACACACCTTCCTCTTTTCCTTTTCCAAGGAACCCTCTTGGCCATAATGCCACTCCAACCGGTGCCACGGTGCTCGCCCAAGCGACACCACCCTTTTTGCGTAATCGCTATTCACATACTCTGGCTCTCATTGCAGGGGCTCTCAAGTCCATGCACTCTCTCCACTCCACCAAATCACTACCTCAACTAAACAAAATCACTAACCCGGGGCCAGACCTTCCAATGTAATCACACTGCAACATATCAAATCCGAAATCTCAAACTAATCCAACAATACCATCAGAGTCCCCAGCATGACTGGACCGACTCTCATAACACACACTAGCCACTCGAGGCTATATCCCTGTGGGTCCGTACAACCAAACTCTGTGAACCCTCAGGTTCTAACTCTGGGAACCTTCCGGTTCCAACTCTAGAAACATGCACAACATAAATCCCGTGGGATTAATGTAGTACAACCCATCACGTACATCAAGCATACAAATACTCTGATCGCATAATCCCGATCGCCTACTCAACTTGATCCCGGCCTGCTCCCAGGCCTCTACAATCAAATGCCCTAGGTCTGTATCCCGCCCCGCATACCCGACACTCGCTCTTGTCAGCCTATACTCTGAGCTGACAGAACACTGCTGAATCCCAATAGCTAAGCACCCTCACATACTCATCGATCTCCCAGAGAATTCTCCAATTCTCCCCCACTTAAAGCACTGACTAACAGCCACCGATCGCCATTAACGACCTTCTAGAACAACCCCGCACAAAGAGAACGCTTACACACTGGCTGCTTCCCACAAGCATAAGCAACCCTCAGCAAAACACATCTTCCCCCTGATCAATCCGCTCAAAAGAATCCGGTCTTTCAATTATCCACTCCACGACTGCAGATGCTACCCGACATTCAACTCAGTGCCGCATCTCCACTATCAACCCTCACGAATGATAACCAACGGAATTCCCAAACAATAACCCATAACCAAACCCACAACCTGCAAAGGATGAATATCGCATCGAAAACCGCACAAGGATACCGGCACCAAAACACCAACTGTAACTATACCAAACCATCAGGGAACAATGAATGCCAAAGCGAAAACCTGAAACACCAATCCATAATCATGCCAAACCCGCGAAACAACGAATACCGCCTCGAAATCCACACAAGATACCAGCACAAACAATACGCCACAATCAACGCGAGATAATCAAGACATCAAGAAGGCATCATACCCGCAGCTGCCTCCGGCACTGTTCCGTCTCCCTCTGCCGCAAGCTGATAAGCACGACTCTGAGCCCTTGGGGCTCCACTCCATCCTGTCCTCCTCCTGAACTCCTCAAGGTGGCCGGTGCTAGAGCCTGCACCGGTCCTGCAGAAAGTTGTGGACAGTTGACCCTCAAATGTCCAACCTGCCGACAATGGTAACAAATCCTCAAATCCCGAATCGGCACTGACTGCCGACAATCCCGCGCATAGTGCCCCTCCTTTCCGCACTTGCGGCATGCACCACCAGACCAGCAACCTCCGGTGTAACCCCTCCCACACTTCTCACAAGTGTGGCCGCTCCGATCCCCCATTCTAACATCAACGGTACTGGACTGTTTTGGCGCTGGCTGCGACTGCATCGGAGCCCGCCTCAGCTCACGCAACTGCAACTCAACCTCTAACTCACGCCGCATGGCGGCCTCCTGCAACACCAACAAGGTCTCGCTCCTCTGTGCAGACACGAACTGTCGGATATCCCCCTTGAGCATACTCAGATATCGGGACATCTGAGCCTGCTCCGAAGCGAACTCAGGGCAAAACATCGCCCTCTCAATAAACATCCTGGTGATCTCAGTCACCGACTCCGAATCCTGCTTCAGCTCAAGGAACTCCCGAGCCAATCTCTCCCTCTCATCTCGCGGAATATAGCGAGTACTGAACATCTCTCGGAACTGATCCCCTGAAACCGCAGCCCCCTGCGCATCGAAATATGACCCCGTGGTCAATCTCCACCAATCCTTCGCCCCGAGCCTCAATAGGTTCAGAGCACACCTCACCCTCTGATCAGCAGGGCATAAACTCGTGGAGAAACACCCCTCCATGTCTGATAACCATCTCATAGCAACAATCGGGTCCTGAACTCCATCGAATGTGGGAGGTTTCGTATAATAGAAGTCCCGATACTGACAACCCCGACTAGGTCTTCCCTTTGCCGCTGCTACAGCCGCTGTAGCCGCCGCGGCAGCCGTATCTGCGAGAGCCGCATATCGCTCATCAAACTACTCAACCATGGCGGTCCTGATCGACCCAAACAATTCCGGCAACTCAGCCCGTAACAATGTAGCAACCTCATCACGCAGGATCTCGCGAACCTTCGCGTCCAACTCGTTCGTGCTCGTCTGATCGATAACCTCAGACGATACCGATCCACCCGGAACTCGCTCTCCAGCTCCCGATCCTGATCCGGATCCACTATCATCACGCCTCGAAATTTCCATACCGAAAACACCATACCAAATCCCAGACACTTCCTACAATCCTGGGATCCACTCTCGCAACTCTACCCTAGAGATCATGGTTTCCCTGATACGCGTATGGGTCCTGTGCTTTCAGTAGTACGGGCCCATACTACCTTCCACACCTACCCATATTTGTATGAAGTACTACCACAATACCCTAGAGAACATGCATAACAACTATCAACCCTCACCACTAAAGAAACACTGAGAATCTCCCATAAGGGACCCTAGGCTACATGCATCACAAATCAGGCAACATTATCATGAATTCCTGAAGATCCCTAGCCTAACTCTAGCATGCTGTTCTATCAAGCTCAAATAAAACAAATATCATGTATGGTATCTTGGGGTTACTTACTGGCTCTAGCTGATCGTACCTCCACGTCCTCCTTTTACTTAATTTGAAAACCATTTTAATTTCTCTTTTTAAAATCCTCCTCGATTTGAGACTGGGGTCACACGAATGTTTCCCCAATTCACTCAAACCAAGGCTCTGATACCAACTTGTAACGCCCAAAATTTCAAAACATTTAAAACTTTTCAAAAACCACTCATTTTAATAACGTTGTTACAAAAAGGTTTTCAATACATTATTTGACAGAGTATTTTCCCAGGTTCATATCATAAAACACCAACGCGAGGAACGGTACGATCACGCCTTTGCCTTGCCACAGACTCCTGAGAACCTGAAACATAAAACCACAACTGTAAGCCCGAAAGCTTAGTGAGATACCCCCAATATACCAACCACATATACGCCCTTCCAGGCCACGACCTTCCGGTCCATACATATTGCCTTCCGGCCCATAACATATTGTCTTCCGGCCCATAGCATAAAACGCATACATAACATAACAAATCATAGAACAACCTTGCATACCGGGTCACACCCCAAATCTAGCAATCATACGCATAACACATAATCATATAACAGTTCACAGTTAGCAATTGATCAACAGATCACATAACGTAGCATTACTCTAATCAAGATACCGGTCTAGCCGGTCACTAGCATAACATTACCCTACGAATCAGTCCACATACTGAATGCATACATACGCCTTTCCAGGCCATGACCTTCCGGTCCACATAGCAATGCCTTCCGGCCCATAACATGTAATGACAACTACCCGGATTTCCATCC
This sequence comes from Lactuca sativa, assembly GCF_002870075.4. Classification (NCBI taxonomy): domain Eukaryota; kingdom Viridiplantae; phylum Streptophyta; class Magnoliopsida; order Asterales; family Asteraceae; genus Lactuca; species Lactuca sativa. The sequence goes on along the minus strand of NC_056626.2, from coordinate 269,098,542 downwards.
GATAAAAGGGTCGGCCTTGGTGCCATAAACCCTAGCGATATAGTGAGGATAACTCACCTCAAAACTGCCGACTGAACAGATAGCTCAAGCTGCTCCGATCACTGATACAATCTCCACCTCTGGACAGCCACCAATGCACTGAACTCAAACAGTAATCAACAATTACCAAAATACCCCTGGAACCACTGGTCAACCCTTGGTCAAAGACAAGTTCAAAGTCAACCCCTGACTGACCCTACTCGCCGAGTCAACCCTATGACTCGCCGAGTCCCCATACTCAGAACTTCACTCAATCCGCGATCTAACTCGCCGAGTATCCCCCTTGACTCGACGAGTTCCTCCTGGAAGAATCGCGGGGCCACCCCGACTCAACTCGCCGAGTCTGAAGAACAACTCGACGAGTCCCAGTTATTCTTCAAGCTACTCGCCGAGTCTGTTCATCGGACTCGGCGAGTCCATGCCATGCAACCGCTCAAACTGCTTCCTAAGGTCAGAACTACTCCGACCATTCATAGGTCTGGCCTTCCTAGACTGGTCCATCACGTAAGGTCCTCATTTTGGTGCTCATGATACACCCCAAGACTTATAATTTACATATTGACCTAAGGCATAAGGATTCCAATCCAAAACCTTCATCAATTCCCGAAATGCACAGGCATGGGACATTCTGGACCTCCAAAGGTCCCAATACAGGGTTACAATCGTTTGGGGGACCAGAGTAACATTCAATCTAGCCACAAAAGGGGTTCCATAAACCCTAATTCTCTAAACACATCACCATAGCAGAGTATACTCGAATTCTTACCTGGATGATGTACTCTCTGTGTCCCCAATCCTCAGAACGTGACTCCCTTGCTGTTCCTTTAGCCAAGCCCTTCTCTTCCTTGCACAACCACTCCTTCAAAATCACCAATGGCCTTTAACCTTGCTCCAGATGCACACAATTGATTTAGGGTTCCTCTCAGAAGGCTAAAATGAACAATGACGGCCAATAAGTCCCTTTTATACGTCCCAAACCTGAACGGTTAGGGTTTTCGCTAAACAGCGCCGACTCGCCGAGTCCATATCCGGACTCGTCGAGTCCAGTCGCGAACCCGCGACCAGATCTGCGATCCTACTCGGCGAGTCTGAGCTCCAACTCGCCGAGTCCCCTCTTAAAACACCCAAAATCATAATTATAGCAATATCTGGAATTCCGGGCTGTTACAAAAATGCGAAAAACCAAATTTAAGGGGGCTGATGTGACAACCCGAAATTTCTATTCTGTACAACATTTCAATTCAATAGAAGTCAGAACTGTTGCTGCTAATTTTCAAGCTTTTTGGAATAAGTTTGAGTATCCTAGGATTAGCACTTTAGGAGATATCAGGAGAGATGATGCTCTAGGGTTTATTGTGCAACAATAATACCCCAAAGCTCCAAGAGTTGGAGTTTACGGCCTAAAAAAAGGTGTTTACGGCCGTAAACCATAAATTGGGGTTATATATATATGACACTTAGTCATTATTTACCATTTTTCACAAATTCAAGATCCAAACTGAATTCTCTCTCAAGTATCATCCAGCAATTCTTCAAGATCTTGAACTTGTAAGTGTTTTTAGCCCTATTAAGTTGATATATGTGACAACCCGAAATTTCCATTCGGTCAAACCCTAAAAGTCAACCACTTCGTATCATAAGTCAATGTCATTATTTCTTATTTTTAAGAAATATAAAGTTCGTTTGATTTTTTTATATTATTTTTAAACGAACGGGTGAAAGAAAGTGTCGTCTCGGGTTTTGAATTTTAAAAACCGCAAACACCTCGCATCTTAGAAATTCCCGACCAAATTTTTAGGTTTGGGTTGAAAAATCACCCAAAAATCGTGAACTCATACCTATGTATGAGTTTACTCCACCAAAACTAGTCATTTGTGTTTACTCCCCATTTTCTAAAAGAGTAAACTCCAAAAGAGTAAACTCCAAACTCTCTCAAGTATCATCCTAGTTTTTGTTCTAGATCTTCAAACTAGTAAGTGTTCTAACCCTTTCAAGTTAGTATATCACTTAATCTAGTGATTGTACATCCTTTAATCCATTCATTTATGTGTTTCGACTAGTTTTTCCAAAACACCAAGAACACACACTAGTGTTCTTGGACTTAAAGTTCATTTCAAGCTTCCACAATGTAAGTACTTCTAACCTAGAGTCATTTTAAGCTAGCTATACATGTTTATACCAAGGAAAATTCAGAAGAACACCATGAACAAGGTGTTCACGGTTTTGGGAGGCTCCTAAAACCATAAACACCAAATATAGTGCCTTAGGGTGCTTTAGGGTGTCTAGATGCTTCACAATGCCTTAGAGACTTGTTTGTTGGAATAGTGTCTAAGGCTGCAACTATATTAGGCAAGTATTTGACCCGGTTGTGCATGGTCCTTTTGGGTTGCCTTCACCAAAGCAACTTGATAGGATGATTTATTAAGAGAGAATAAATATTATTAATATATTATGAGAATAATATAAAGAATAATAATATTGTTATTTGATTAATATAAGTCATAAATTAATTAGAATTAATTTGGTGACTTAAAGAGATTAATTAAATAAGAGGGTATAAACTGTCAATTGTTTGATAGTTAAACTTTAGACTGTAAATCCTTAAGAGATAAGGATTGGACGAATTCTAGAGCTAAGGATGGCTCAAAATCGTCCAAGGCTAACTATGGTAAGGATATGGATTGCTTTAAGATGAAACCCTTAAGGAGTCTACAAGTATAAATAGACCCTATGGCCAAGGGAAATCGGGATCTCATCAAGAATAGAGAACCCTTGGCCGATTTCCTCCTACCCTCTCTCTCACAAATCATCTTCCTTGCTATTTGGTGTTTGTAAGCCATTAGAGGAGTGACAATTGTGACTCTAGAGCTCCGAGACAAAACGATCAAACAAGAGATCCAAAGGTATGCTTCTAGATCTGATTTTGTATTGTTCTTATACCTAATTAGTCATTAGAAGTCTCGGATTCAAAGTATGTTTAATTAGAAAGCCTAGATCCAAGCATTAGGGTTTTGCATGCGCACATAGGAAAGTTCTTATGGCTAAAACCCATCAATGTTATCAGAGCCTAGCTTGGTTTCTATTAAATTGTTGCTTGTTTGTTTGTTTCTTGCTTGCAAAATTCGTATTTTGTGTTTCTGAGTCATGGACTCGGCGAGTTCCATAGTGGACTCGGCGAGTTGGCCTGACTCGGCGAGTCCCTTGGTGCACTCGGCGAGTCCAAGCGTCAGGAAAGGCCAGATTCGGGATTTCTTCATGATTATCTTATAGAAACTTACCTTAATCATATTAGATCAACCCTAATCCGATTTTTTGATATATATGACTATAATCTTGATCTAATTAAAGTTATTTATCAATTAATAAAATATTTAATTTCCTTATATGATAATTAATTATTTATTTTGATTAATTTGGTAATTATCTTGCAAGAAATCTTGAATAAATCAAATATAGATAATTATGAAATTAATTGTTAATTAGAATTATTTGTTATTCGATCCTCCATGTTTTAAATGTTTAAAACTTGTCCTCAAGTTTTGAAATTTATGTTTTGTGATTAAAAGTTTTAATTTAAACAATTTAAATTTCAAACCCTAGATTTTAAAAAGGTTTAAAATACAACCCTATACTAATATAATATTACAAGATTAATATATATATATATATATATATATATATATATATATATATATATATATATATATATATATATATATATATATATGTATAACTAAAATGCTAGTCTTACCGTTAGTAGACCTCATTCACGAAGCCGAACTATAAGGTGGGTATAAGGTTGTGGCCTATAAAATGGCGCTTAATGGGTGTACACTCACACCCACCTCTTGCTTGATCGGTGGAGGGTCGTTAGTCGAACGCGTAGGATAGGGCAACCTCATCCTCTCATTAAAAGTATAATAAGAAATATAAAGTAACTACATATTTCTAAATTTCCCAATCATAGTTACTTTAGGAAAAGTGAATTGATACAAACCCATGAAATTACACTTTGCACCCTTGCTAAGAAGTTAGTGGAGCGTGTGTGGTTTACCGGCACACCGAATAGGTGATCGTTACAATGAAGGCACCGTGTGAATTTGCATGGTAATTCACACCCGCTTTGTGATCCTCGGTATCTCAGTCACAAACAAGAGGGGCATATCAAGATTTAAACATGCCATTGAATAGTTTCAATGAATCTCATTCGAACCTAGGAATTCTCAATACATTTAGGACTTATAGTTAGGTTTTTATGGTGGAGAATTAGTGAATCGTCATTCACTTACCTTCATATATTTTGCATGTTGGATTACGGCATCCCTTTTCTAATATGTAAATATTGTTGTTGGATCCTAGCCCTAATTTTTCTTATTGGGTGATAATTAGGGATTCATATTCTAATCTATCTTTATCCTTTCTATTTGTAGATGTCGAATGCAAACAACGCTGCTGCTAGTTCTTTCACATTGATGAGCCTTTGCCAAAAGGTCACTTTCGATGGGACGAACTTTAGCGAATGGATAAGATACATTCTCACCATTGCTCGCTATGAGGATAAGGAGTATGTCCTCGATGAGAAGCTCGAGAAAATCAACCCTGAAATCGCTACTCCGGCTGAAATGACCGCTTTTGAAACTTATGAGTGCGATGCAACGAAGGTACATTGCATCATGATAGCCACCATGAATTCCGAATTCCAAAAGTCCTATGAGGACATGTACCCATACGAGATGCATCAAGACTTATTGGAGAGATACCACCAAAACGTGAGACAAGAGCATTATGAGATTTTCACTAACATGATTTCCGCTAAGATGGGTCATGGAGAATCTCTTACTGTGCGCCTGCAAAAGATGCAAAGGTATGTCGACCGTCATCACAAGTTGAATGTTAACTTTGGGGAAGACTTGGCGATCGACATGGTGCTTCACTCTTTGCCTCCAAGCTATAATCAATTTAGGATGACCTACCACATGAACAAAGAAGAGGTCACCCTAAGCAAACTCCAAGGTCTCTTGAGGGTCGCTGAGTGCAACTTCAAGGACAAGTCTGTTGCACCAACTCCCAATCCACCCGCTGCTCCTATCTTGGCTATTGGTCAAGGAAAGGGAAATAAGAGGAAGGCTTCGTCTAAGAACTATCGCAAGGTTAAAGCCCGAGATGGTGCCTCTTCTAGTGGGACTAAAGTTGATCTTGCTAAGCCCTGCCCTAACCCAAAGGAGGCAGAGTGCCACCACTGCCATAAGATAGGACATTGGAAGAGAAGCTGCCCAGAGTACCTGCAAGCCATCAAGGAAGGAAAGATCAAGCCGTCTTTCGCAGGTATATACACAATTAAATCTAACGATTCTAATCATGCTATTTCTTGGGTTCTTGATACTGGTTGTGGTTATCACATTTGTTCTAATGTGCAGGGACTAAGAAGAAGTAGGGATGCGGAGCAAGGAAGGATCAATCTAATCATGGGGAACAGAAGATCGTCACCTATGACCAAGATTGGAGTGTATTCTTTAGTGCTTAGGAATAATTTATGTTTAGATTTGAACAATTGTTGCTATTCACCAGAAATGGCTAGAAACATCATTTCATTTCATGGTTTGTTTAGACAAGGTTTTAGATTTTCTTTTAATAATGAGAATGGTTCTATTTTGGCTTATCTAAATGGTGTTTTTTATTTTTAAGCTATACCATGTAATGGAATTTATGAAACTGTTATGATTGTTGATAACTTAGGAAATGACGTTTTAAACATAGATTCTTCCAATAGTATGGATAGAGCATCCTTGTGGCATTGTCGTCTTGGACATGTCAACAAGAAACGCATAGCCCAACTCCAAAAGGATGGAGTGTTAGAGTCATTCGACCTTAGGGAAGATGACACGTGCGAGTTTTGTTTACTTGGAAAGATGACTAAGTCACCCTTCACGAGTACATGTGAAAAGGGTGAGGGTCTATTGGACCTAATACATACCGATGTATGTGGACCGTTTAGATCAACCACAAAGGATGGGAACCGCTTCTACGTGACTTTTACCGATGATTATAGTAGATATGGGTATATCTATTTAATAAAGCAAAAGTTAGAAACCTTTGAAAAGTTCAAAGAGTTCAAGAATGAAGTGGAGAATCAATTGGGCAGGAAAATCAAGATGCTTCGATCCGATCGAGGAGGAGAGTACCTAAGTCTTGAATTCCACGATTATCTCAAGGAGTGTGGAATAGTTTAACAATTGACGCATCCTAGGACACCGCAGTTGAATGGTGTGGCAGAAAGGCGTAATCGAACCTTATTGGATATGGTTCACTCTATGATGAGTCGTGCTTCACTATCAATTTCTTTTTGGAGGTATGCCTTAGAGACTGCCGCCCATATCCTTAACCGAGTCCCTACTAAGAAGGTTACCAAAACACCTCACGAGATGTGGACAGGGAAAGCTCCCTCGTTGGCACATATCAAGGTTTGGGGTTGCGAGGCTTTCGTAAGACGAGATACTCATGACAAGCTCGAACCTCGAAGTGAGCAATGTATTTTCATCGGCTACCCGCAGAAATCCTTTGGATATCTCTTCTATAGACCGAAGGACAATGTTGTCTTTGTTGTGAGGAGAGGAGTTTTCCGAGAGCGAGAACTCATAGGCCAAGGAGACAGTGGGAGGAAAATTAAGCTTGAAGAGATTCAAGAGTCGATAGATGAAGGAACCTCTATCACTGGCACTCAACCCGAGGAGGAAGCTCCGGTTGAACCGATTGACGAGTCCTTACCTCTTAGACGTTCCGATAGAGTTAGAGTTCAACCCCAGTTTTATGGTTTTCATATCACTACTGAAGGGGACACGTATATTAGTGATGGTACACTAATAAATCTTGATGAACCTAATAGCTATAAGGAAGCCATGGAAGGCCCGGAGTCTGCGAAATGGAAAGAGGCAATGGATATCGAGATCCAATCCATGTATGATAACCAAGTTTGGAATTTGGTTGATAATGTGCCCGGACGTAAGACCGTTGGGTGCAAATGGATCTTCAAGAAGAAGACCGACGTGGATGGAAACATACACACATATAAAGCGCGATTGGTTGCGAATGGCTTTACTCAAACTCCCAGAGTTGACTATGATGAGACCTTCTCACTTGTTGCGAAGATAAAATCTATTAGAGTGATACTAGCGATTGCCGCATTTCATGATTATGAGATTTGGCAAATGGATGTCAAGACCGCTTTCCTTAACGGAAAGTTGGCTGAGGATGTTTACATGGCTCAGCCAGAGGGGTTTGTGGATCCGAAGCATCCGAATAGAGTGTGTAAGCTTGAGAAGTCCATTTATGGACTTAAGCAAGCGTCTCATAGATGGAATCTTTGCTTCGATGAGAAAGTTAAAGAGTTTGGATTTGTACGAAGCGAAGATGAATAATGTGTATATGTGAAAGCCAGTGGGAGTATAGTTAGCTTCCTCATTCTATATGTCGATGACATATTACTCATAGGAAACGACATCCCGACTCTGCAGGAAGTTAAGTCCTGGCTCGGGAAGTGCTTCACTATGAAGGACCTCGGAGAGGCTTCTTACATTTTGGGAATAAGGATAGTAAGAGAAAGAAGTAAGAGACTAATAGGACTTAGTCAGAACACTTATTTAGAGAAGGTACTAAAACGTTTTAGTATGGAAAACTCAAAGAAGGGAGAATTACCGATACAAAGTAATGTCAAGTTGAGTAAGACTCAAAGTCCGAGTACCGAAGCTGAAATAGCAGAAATGAGCCGAGTACCATACGCTTCCGCAGTTGGTTCAAACATGTACGCTATGACTTGTACTCGCCCTGATATAGCCTTTGCTTTGAGCATGGTTAGCAGATATCAAGGGAATCCTGGCAGAGCCCATTGGATTGCGGTGAAGAATATCCTTAAGTACCTTCGGAGGACGAAGGAATGGTTCTTAGTCCTTGGAGGGAGTGATGAATTGAAGGTGCGAGGGTATAGTGACGCGAGCTTTCAGACCGACAGGGACAACTACCGTTCGCAGTCGGGCTGGGTCTTTACCCTGAATGGAGGAGCAGTGACTTGGAAGAGTTCCAAGCAGGAAACCGTAGCTGATTCAACGTGTGAATCAGAGTACATTGCAGCGAGCGAAGCATCCAAGGAGGTAATATGGCTGAAGAACTTCATCGGTGATCTTGGAGTTGTACCTGCCATAAAGGAGCCCATGAAGATTTTCTGTGATAATGAAGGAACAGTTGCCTTGACCAAGGAACCAAGAGATCATGGTAGATCACGACATATCGACAGAAAATATCATTTTATTAGACATCGTGTAGAAAAAGGACAACTCGTAGTGAAGAGGATATCATCAGAAGATAACCCAACAGATCCGCTTACGAAGGGACTGAGTAGGGTTAAGCACTTGCAGCATGCTAGGAGTATTGGGCTGAAGGATGATATTAGCATAGATTAGATAGTATTATAAACGTGTAATAGATAAATGTAATTAACATTTGATGATTAAATAAAGGAGTTTTATTTATGAGTAATGTTACTGTCTTATGTTAATTGTTTAACTATTGTTTCTCTTTGCATGTTTTGACTTCCAGAATAATTTAGTTTATTAAGAATAATCGAATTATTCAAATTGTCCACAATCGTTCATATGTTGGAAGTAGATATGAATGAAGATTGTCATGAATTGGTATGTAGATTGTCTAAATGGTGTTAGACATAGCAAAGGGTTGCTGCAACGTTCATGAGTGCTTGTGAACTAGTTTTGAGCATTGGAACAAACCCGCGCTTGCTGGAATCACCTTATGGAATATGATATAAAAGGGTGATCGCAAGACGATAATATCATATAGTCTTAAAACCTAGATATATGGTTTGTTATTTGTTAATTGATTGTACATTGATAATGCGAAAAACGCATCAGTAACTCGGTGTTATAAAACGCATTGTTGTGTATAGTTGGTTAATGAATAAGTAAATGCATATAAGTCGAAGTTTATCTGTAACTTTTATCCTAAGAAGGTAAAAGCGATATCTCGGCCGCTCGATGATTTGATTTGACTTATGTGCCGGGCCCGGTCAGAACTGAATTGATGTGTTCGATTAAGTTCTATGTCAAATAAATAAGAGATCGAGAAACCTAAATGCTTGACTAATCATTCCATAGTATTGTCAGCATGATATCTAACAGAGGACTGTACGATCCCTTATCTAAAGGACAAGATTGATTAGATCAGAGTTTGACAGCGTCTTTGAGAGCTACGATTGCAAATCAAATTATAATTGTGCATATAGTTACTAGACTTATCCAAGTGGGAGACTGTTGGAATAGTGTCTAAGGCTGCAACTATATTAGGCAAGTATTTGACCCGGTTGTGCATGGTCCTTTTGGGTTGCCTTCACCAAAGCAACTTGATAGGATGATTTATTAAGAGAGAATAAATATTATTAATATATTATGAGAATAATATAAAGAATAATAATATTGTTATTTGATTAATATAAGTCATAAATTAATTAGAATTAATTTGGTGACTTAAAGAGATTAATTAAATAAGAGGGTATAAACTGTCAATTGTTTGATAGTTAAACTTTAGATTGTAAATCCTTAAGAGATAAGGATTGGACGAATTCTAGAGCTAAGGATAGCTCAAAATCTTCCAAGGCTATCTATGGTAAGGATATGGATTGCTTTAAGAGAAGATTATCCAACTAGGGTTTAAGATGAAACCCTTAAGGAGTCTACAAGTATAAATAGACCCTATGGCCAAGGGAAATCGGGATCTCATCAAGAATAGAGAACCCCTGGCCGATTTCCTCCTACCCTCTCTCTCACAAATCATCTTCCTTGCTATTTGGTGTTTGTAAGCCATTAGAGGAGTGATCATTAAGACTCTAGAGCTCCAAGACAACAAGATCAAACAAGAGATCCAAAGGTATGCTTCTAGATCTGATTTTGTATTGTTCTTATACCTAATTAGTCATTAGAAGTCTTGGATTCAAAGTATGTTTAATTAGAAAGCCTAGATCCAAGCATTAGGGTTTTGCATGCGCACATAGAAAAGTTCTTATGGCTAAAACCCATCATTGTCTAGATCCATCCTTGATGGGTGTATCACACAAAAAGCACCAAAATCATATATTTTTATGTGTTTACGGTTTGGGGATCTCCCAAAACCGTAAACACCTCAAATGTTGTGTAAATGTCCCATAAATGGCCCATGGTTGTTCCTTATGGCTAGAATCTAACCTAGACTAGTGCCATGTTTGAGCTAAGGACTTGAAAACCGCCAAATACCAAACTTAGGAGTTTAAGGTAGTAAACTCATGAGTTTAAGGTAGTAAACTCATGGAGAAATGGTCCTTAGACCGTAAACTCCATTTAGGAGTGTTTTGATGCCACACAACACTTCCTAAGGCTAAATCATGAAGTAGGAATGCTTGGAATAGCTTAGAAAACTTCAAACCATCAAATGGTCATAAAGTGTAGAGTTTACGACCGTAAACCCTTGAGTTTACTACCGTAAACTCCTTGGGTAATGGTCATGAAAACCGTAAACTCCAAGGGAGTTTACCCTTGAACCCCAAACACACTAGCCTTTCCCCTACAACACTTAGATGCAACCCTTGAGACTTATAACACTTGTATAAAGTGTTTAGCATGTCCTAGATTGTCTTAACTTTGTTTATTAGTTGTTTTAAGACTAATTGTGTATATACATATATCCTTATATGTTATTAGGATCTTTATGCGTGTCTAAGTCTTCACTTGACACCAAGCACTTATTCGACACTTCCTTTTGATCCACTTACTACAGGTGAGTTCATACCCCTTAATCAATGTTTTTAACTATTTTTATATGTTTTATGGGGGGATACAAGTAGAATCATGCTACTTATATATCAATCACATGTGATTAATAAGCAGCACTCAAATGATTTACTACCCATTAGCCATTTTACCGAACAGTTTCCTTTAAATGATTTTTATAAACACTTTAGAAGTTTAAAACTCCTTTTACACTGTACATTTTACTTTGTATATTACATTTCAAACTTATTCACAATTGTGTTTCAAACAAATGCTTCTTTATACTAAACCGTTTTATCAAACCCATGCCTTCAAAACCCTTTTATAGATCGACATCAAGTCGATCTTTTCTTAGAAAATATTTATGTTTAAAGGTTTTTACAAAACTTGTTTTATGCTTTTATATTATAAATTTCATGCCTCTATATGTATGGTTATATAAGTAATGTTTAAAAGACTTAGGAAGGCTATCCACCTTGTGTCATTTTCCTCGATTTGGATGTGGGCTGATAGAATATCGGGTACTCGTCCGAAGGCCGTTTAAATATTAGTTATATATCATGTGTACATATATAGTCATAAAAGGTCATTCCAGTTCATCCAATGACCTTGGGTAGCAAGGGTATACATCCATGTTCATACATACCAGTTAGATTACTAATAAACTACCATATGGGTAGTTTAGGAAGATATTACAACCATTACTAGAACGCGATATCATACAATGAGTCAGTTCATTGATGAGTCAATACTTGCTAGATAGAGAAAGAACACACATCACAGCTAGCACATGCAGAACATTACAGTACATTACTTTACATTTACATTGATACGTTTACATAGAGATCATGTTATAAGCATGCCTATATATGTATAATTATATAAGCAATGTTTAAAGGACTTAGGAAGGCTATCCACCCTATTTCCTTTTTGTGCTTGAGATGTGGTCTGGTGGGATATCGGGTACCGTCCGAAGGTCATTTAAATATTAGTTATATATCATGTATACATATACGGACATAATAGTTCCTTTCAGTCAGTTCAGTGCCTTTGGGTAGCAAAGGCATACGTTCATATACTTTTACATGATTACGCTTACATAAGTACATATACATGAAGATGTTAACAAAATTGTGATCCTGTATCGGAGCATGCCTTAAATGTCATGGCCCGAGTTGTAGCCAGAGTCTCTTGTAGGGAGAGCGTCAGTTTGCGTATAGATCTATACTGGATTGACTATCCTACACCTTGCTGCTAGCTACAGCCGGACCTGCAGGTCTGCGGGTGCCAAACGTCATTTCTTTTTATGACCATTCGTATGTCGTTGTTACCAGTCAATAGTATGGTGCAATTAATCACATGATGCCTTAATATAAATCCGGTTTAAGGTAGTTAGTACAACAATAGTTCTTATAGCGCTACATTTTAGTACTACATTAATTTTCCCTGTACATATAATTAGTGATCTTTTCACTTAAACTTTAAATGTCAAAACTATATTTTGTTAATGATAGTTACACATGGGAAAATTACACACTTTTACAAGAAACGAACATTTAGAACCGTTAAGTCTTGGTAGAAGACTACATTGAGAACATTTAGGTCTTGGTAGAAGACACCCTTTACATAATAGCAGGAATCATAGGGATTTCTACGGTTTTTCAAACGTTTACAGTTGTTTTACAAACATTTTTACACTTACAGTTCATATACATTTTAATACTTACAAATTCTTACATACAAATTAAGACACTAAAATACTTATGATCTCACCAGCTTTAAAGCTGATACTCGCTTTCAAAATTACTTGTATCCTCAGGTCATCATAGACAGGTACCGATGCAAGGATTAGGGAAGATGGAGCTCGTTGAAGACTCATCTTTCATTTTGATTTATGCTTTAGTGTTTCTCAAAATTTGATAAAAGACACATGTATAATAATTATATTATTAATGCAATGGATGATGTTGTTGCTTGTTTACTACTTTACATTGTTGTGATACTGTACATGACGTCCTCTGCCCCAGAACGTTTCCGCCGTTCTTGGTTTTGGGGTGTGACAATATATTACTTAATCTAGTGATTTAACACATTTCCATCCGTGAAATCATTCCAAAAGGTTAGATCTTCAAGTTTGACCAAGAACATACACTAGTGTTCTTGGACTTTTAGCACCTTTTCAAGCCTAAATCTTGTAAGTACTTCTATCCTAGAGTATCTTAAGGCTTGTTACACTTCCATATATCAAGAAATCACCCAAGAAACACCAATATCAAGGTGTTTACGGTCCAAGATGTTCTTGGACCGTAAACCCTAATTAGGGTGCCAAAATGTGCCCTAGTCCCTCCTAAGCCTTGGAAACTTGCATAGATCCCTTCCTTGATGAGTTAATGGCTTGAAAACATCAAAAGACCATAAACCATATGGGTTTACGGCCGTAAACCTAAAGGAAAATGGTCTAAGGACCGTAAACTCCATTTAGGAGTGAAATGGTGCCCTAATCACTTCCATATGATTATACTTCAAGTATAAATGCTTCTAAGGACTTGTAGATCTTCAAAACAAAAGATGGTCTAAGAAGCATGAGTTTACGGCCGTAAACTCATGAGTTTACGATCGTAAACTCAATGAGTTATGGTCTTAAAACCGTAAACTCCAATAAGGGTTTCCCTTGAACCCTAAACTCAATAGCAATGTCCTACAACACTTAGATGCAATCCTTAGCACTTATAACACTTATATAAGGTGTTTTACATGTCCTAGGTTGTCTTAACTTTGTTAACTAGTTGTTTAAAGACTAATTGGACACATTTATGTGTTATTATATGTTAACTAGGATCATTGTGTGTGTACAAGTCTTCACTTGATACCTAGCAATCCTATATCATCAGTTCATCCAAACCACTCACTACAGGTGAGTTCATACCCCTTAATTAACCTTTTAAATGTTTTTAAGTTCTATTATGGGGGGATACAAGTTAAGCAATTATAGTTATTATATCAATCACATGTGATTAATAACTACCAAACAAGAGGTCTTCTTACTTTTCAAACTGTGTTATCAAACTGTTTTACTTCAAACTGTTTTGCAAACTCTTTTACATGTCAAATGCTTTTTGTTAACTCTTTCACATGTCAATTACTGATACTTAAACTCTTTTAAACTTATATTCTGTTAAATGTGTATCTATATAGATATAGTTATATAAGTAGGATTGATAGGAATTAGGACTGATAGCTCACCTTACTTCCTGTTCCTTGTTTGGTTGTGAACTTAGGGTATCAGGGTTATCTGTCGGAAGGTCATTTTAATCCTAGTTATATATTATGTATATGTATATAGATATAAAAGTTTACTTCATTCAGTACAATACCTTTGTGTAGCAAGGGTATACAAACAAGTTCATATATACAAACAACATTACTAGTAAACTATAATAGTGTTGGGCTGAAGATTGTTTTGATGTTGCGTCTTTTGGGCTTGTAGTTTAGCCTTGTATTCTCCGGTTTGGGCCTGTCCAACCGTGAGCCTTTTATGTATTGTATATAAGTTAAATGCTTGCATGCATATTAGGTTAAGATTGCAGAGATTATCGATATAGCGATTCATCAAGAGTATTATATTTTCCTGTAATCGTTCTTGTAATCTTCTAATCCTTTACAGTTGATGTTCTTAATCGAGCTCTTCTAAGGATTTTATTTAATCATTCGACACGTTTGATTCAAGCTGTTTTGTTCTTATTATTGCGTTTTTGCTGTTTCATACTCATATACTTGTTCAAGATCTAATCGATCTTCATAGATTAAAAGTTGTTTTAATCCCATCAATTGGTATCAGAGCAGGAGGCTGTGTAATCGATACACATCTTTTCTGTGAAAAAGATTTCCATTAGGGTTTTCCGCAATCATCGATATTTATTGAGCCGTCATCTTAATTGACGTATCTTAATATTTATTGTTTTGCCCTAATCTGCTTTATTACAAGTCTGATCTTTGAACAGGTTTTTACGATCATAATGGACGCGACGCAATCAAACCCTATTAATATTTCCAACAGCATCGGTTCGACGACAAAGATTCCAATCTTATACACCCATGACTATGAAGTATGGGCGCATCATTTTGAAGATTACGTGATTGGATCGGAGGAAAATGGTTATCTCATATGGGAAGCCATCATCAATGGACCGTTTTCTCATTCTGCGACATCCAGAATCATTAAGACGCAAAAAGAGTACAATGATCTGCTTAAGGACGTGACGGATATTGCGCAAGATGAAAAAGACAAATTCCAGTGCAATATTAAGGCGCTAAGGTTGATCAGATTCGCCCTTCAGTCCGACACATTCAGACTGGTCAGCTCATGCACTACGGCGAAGGAAGTGTGGGATAGACTTCGCGAACTGTATTCCACAGACGAAGATCTTGAACATTCTATCCAAACCTTGCTTCTATCTGAGTTTGGAGAATTCAGGCAAGGGGCCGAAGAAATGGTGACCCAGACGTTTGATCGCTTCAATCATCTTCTCAGCAAGATGATCAAACACGACATTGAAAGGAAGCTCATCGAACAAAAGGTTACTTTCTTGAACGGACTGAGATCTGAATGGAGAGTAGTAGTTTCCACAGTCAAAGCCCATGAACAGTTTAAATCATACTCTTTGGCGAAACTGGTGGGTATTCTAAAGTCCCAAGAGAAGATTGTGGTTCAAGAGAAGAACGTTGTTTCTAGTCTTGGTTCGTTGGCCCTCCTATCTAAAAGCCGTGATGGAGGATGAAGAGCTCAACTTGGAAGAGTATGACCTCACAACTGAGGATTATGCCATGATGGTATCCAATCCTAAGAGGTTCATAAAGAAGAGATTCCCCAGCAACAAAAACCGAAACTGGCAGGGGAGTTACAGCTCTGAAAAAGCGAACAATGAACCGAAGGCTGAGGAGCCCAAGAAGGAACCGAAGGCAGATGGCGATTCCGAAGTAAGCTGTTTCTACTGTGGGGGCAAGAACCACTATGCTAAGGACTGTGTTCTTAAGAAGATGGCTGAAAAGGACGATGGAAAGGATGAGGAAACCGTGCTGCAGAAGAGATTGGATGAGTTGAGAAAGAAGAAGTCTACCGCTAACCCTTCTATTAATGCTCTTATTGTGCAGGGTTCGGTTAATGACGATGAGTTCGGTAGCACAGAAGTTTGGTCTACTGACTCATAAGACGAAGAAGTGAGGAAGCCTATTCATGGAAAGGCTTATATGGCTAAGGAGGAAAGCAGTGGTGGAAAATGCTTCATGGTGTCTGGCGTATCTCAAATGAGGGGATACAATACCGATGGAGGAAGCAATGGACCGAAGGTGCAGGAGGATATGTGCTTTACGGCCAAACCACTCAGCCAGCAGTTCAATGAGCTCGATGAACTGATAAAGAAGGTACAATCTGTTTTTATTT
Organism: Lactuca sativa; assembly: GCF_002870075.4. NCBI lineage: Eukaryota > Viridiplantae > Streptophyta > Magnoliopsida > Asterales > Asteraceae > Lactuca > Lactuca sativa. Next base: position 269,082,258 of record NC_056626.2, on the reverse strand, counting down.
CATCCAAAGTACCATCATCCTCATATGAGAAAGAACTAAAAAATGTTAATACAAGAATTTCTCATTTAGATAGTAGCTTAACTCAAACTCGAGTCACCAATTCTAACCTGACTGATCAATTAAGCAGGGTGGCGTCGAAGAGTGAGGAGCGGCGTATGTGGATTGAGTTAAAAGAGTCGGAATTAGTTAAAGTTAAAGACGAAAACATTTATTTGCAGAGAGACAATTTGAAATTGTTAAAACAACGAAATGTTTTTTGTTTAATAGCTAAGCGTTTATATTCCAATATTACTCAACTTCACTTGGATTGTGAGATAGGCCAAAAGATCCATCGCATGATTTTGCCCTTCCTAGAATTTAAGGAGGATGAAATCGATGCCGAAGCCTACAATTGTGAGAGTGTGATATCGTCTGATGATGTCAATCCGACCTACATGTATGGACTGGACAAAATTGAGTCCTTCATTAAATCCAAAGACCACAAGGACATGCTCAAAAATCTTTTGGACAAAAATGACAGACTTAAACTGAGAACCGAAACCATGCAAAAGTTTGACTCTCTAAACGCCAACGTAAGCTTAGAAAATAAAATCAATGTTGAAAATGCATCTGAGCTTAACGAGGACGAAAACATGAGTGAAATTTCTGTAGAGGATACGGTTGACTGCTCAGAATTTGTTAAAACCGAATCTGAAAACCACAAAAATCTTATCTCTGAAAATTCTATGGAATTCGCTAGATTGTCCCAACAAAAGTCCCCGAAATTAGTAGAAAAAGCTATTGTGTATCAAAAGGTCAGGACCACTCCGAATCAGGTATACAAGGTGACTGGAGTAATCGAACATCAAACAGCTGAACTCACAGCTATTGTTAACGAAGACAATGCTGATGGCTGTGATGAGTACTTCTGGGAAGCTCCTATTGATAATGGAAACGAAACCGTTGGCCTATCTGAAAGAACCTTCTGGATGAGAAAAGGGAGATACATACCTGAACCCTTGAACAAGCCTGATAATTTCAGTGAACCAAGCACCAGTGGTACGAAAGATATTCCTCAAGAGGTTGATCGTTCAGCAAAAGAAGACATTTTTTCAACACCAACAGCTCGAAGTGAAACTTCATCAGATACTCCTTCCACTTCCTCAGGGCAAACTGAATCTTCTTCAGATATTCCCTCTACTCCCTCGGCTCAAAGAAAAACTCCTGAAGTTCAAAAGGAACCAGCCAAGGTGACAACAAAAACGAAAGCGAACGTTCATCATCAACCTAAGCAGATGAGGGATAAGAAGATAGAAAGGAACCAAAGATACATGAAAAACCTTTCTGAAAGAAAACAATTCTGGCACTCCCAGAATGCATACTATTCACACAAAGACAAAAATCTGAAGTATGAAGACAATCCTGTAAGAAAGCCTGAAAGTTCCAACAACCGAAAGCCAAGGTTCGGTTCGCATGAAAATACCAACCGAAAGCCAAGGTTCGGTTCGCAAGAAAATACCAACCGAATGCAAAGGTTCGGTTCTGAAAAGGATTTCAACCGAAACCAAAGGTTCGGTTCCAAGAACAACTCCAACCGAACTCAGAGGTTCGACTCTGAAGTCAAAAGAGAACAAAACTCGAAGGTCAGCCCCTCTAATGATCAAAAGCAAAAGGGTCACCTTGAGTCATCAGCCAGGAAGTCCTCCCCATCCAAATTCTCTCATTCTAATTCTTCTCGTTCTTCTACTTCCACTCATTCATCTCCATCTTGCTCCAAATCTAATCTCGCATGCTCTCAAAAACCTCATTCTTCAGCTGAACAGAAGGGAAAGCAAAAGGTCGATAAATCCAAACCTGAGTCCAAAGCGAACAAACCCAATCCTAACAAAATAAAAGTCTTTACCATTAAAAAGAAAGATGAAACAACACTAATTAAAAGAACATATCTAGTTGACATCTCTCTTACTATTCCCGTTCCCATGAAAAGCTCACATGGACCCAAGAAACTTTGGGTTCCTAAATCTGCTTAATTTTTGCAGGTTATAAGTGACGAGCAGTTTGACGAAGAATGGTACATCGACAGTGGCTGCTCGCGTCACATGACAGGGAGGAAAGAGGAGCTCAGGGAATACAGATCTCTTACAAATGGTGGCAACGTTAAGTTTGGAAATAACTCTTTCGGCACCATAAAGGGATATGGGATGATAACGAATGGTGATTTTACCATAAGGAAGGTGGCCTATGTAGAAGGACTTCAACACAACCTCATCAGTGTATCTCAGCTTGTTGGAGGTACAGGTCTCAAAGTTTCATTCGATGATGAAGGTTCTGAAATCATAGAGAAAAAGACAAAGAAAGTGATTCTGAAGTCAGAGCGAAAGGGTGAAATGTTTCCTCTGAACATGAAACCCATCAAAGGAAACCCAGCCATATGTCTGCTATCAAAAGCTCAATCCGACGAAAGCTGGTGGTGGCACAGAAGACTCTCTCATCTCAATTTCAAAGATATCAACCGACTTGTCACTGGAGGTCATGTTAGGGGTCTTCCATTGCTCAAGTTTGACAGAGAGCATTTATGTGCTGCATGCGAAATGGGAAAGCAGAGTCGTCAAAGTCACCCATCCGTAATTAACACAAAAGTTGTTGAACTACTCGAATTGCTTCATATCGATTTGTGTGGTCCTTCATCTATCGAAAGCATCGGTGGTAGCAAGTACATTCTTGTTATCGTTGATGACTTCTCACGATTTACATGGGTGTTCTTTCTAAAGCTCAAATCTGAAGCGACTCAAAAGCTAAAAGTGTTTATCAAGCAAATTGAAGTCCAGCTCAAGAAGGTCGTTCGAAACATCAGGAGCGACAATGGTCTCGAATTCAAGAACAGGGAGTTTGAAGAGTTTCTTGCAGAAAAGGGAATTAGTCATAATTTCTCAGCTCCCTACACACCACAACAGAACGGAATAGTCGAAAGACGAAACCGATCCTTGTGTGAAGCTGCCCGAACTATGCTAAGTTTCGCTTCCTTACCTCTTTATTTTTGGGCTGACGCTATTTCTGCTGCTTGTTATACACAGAACAGGTCCTATCTCAATAAGCGATTTACGCTCACACCATATGAGATAATAAATAACAGAAAACCCAATGTGAAATTTTTCCATGTGTTTGGCTCAAGGTGTTTCATCTTTAACTCCAAAGAACACCGCAACAAGTTTGATGTCAAAGCCGACGAGGGAATCTTTCTGGGTTACTCACTCACATCCAAGGCGTACAGGGTCCTAAACAAATGTTCAAGAAGGATTGAAGAGACATACTATGTGACCTTCGATGATAGCTATGTCAAGAAGCTACAGGCCATAGATGACACTGCCAGGGAAATCTTTCCTCAAACTGGCCAAGTCACAGTCTCAATCGCCAATTTATACGAGAATTTTCTGGAACTCTTTGACGAACCGGAAAATGCTTCTCTCTCAGAAGCAGGTGCAGCTGACAACAAAATAGATCATATGAAGCAGATTGTCGAAGAGGCTGCAAGAAGAATGCATGAAGGAGAATCGCCCACTGATGAATCTCCAACCAACAATGCTTCAGTCGAGGGGGAGCCAAGTACTCAAGTCGAGGGGGAGCCAAGCTCTACTTCTTCAACCGAAGGTGCCTCTCCAACCGAAGATGTCCCTCCAAACGAAGGTGCTTCAACGCCTGAAAATCCAGCACCACAAGAAACCCCTGAACCTCATGTTTCTCAAGACTCATCAATTGAGGGGGAGCATGATGATATGACGCTTGATTTCGATAGCCTATCTGAGCCAGAAGAGATGATCAACGCTGAACTAGATCCAACCTTCGATCCGAATTACCCTCCTCTTACCAAATGGACCAGAGATCATCCCATCTCTCAAGTAATTGGTGATGTATCTGAAAAGGTTCTGACCCGATCTCAACTGCAGGCAAAACAGACATCCTTATTTTCAAAGGTTGAGTTTTGTATGTTTAACTCATTCGTATCCAAAGTTGAACCGAAGACAGTGAACACTGCCCTCGATCACTTTGGGTTCAAGCAATGCAAGACGAACTGAACGAGTTTGAAAGGAACAAAGTCTGGCGCCTCATTCCAACTCCTCCAGATGCTTCGGTTGTTGGTCTCAAATGGGTTTTTAGGAACAAAATGGATAAGGAAGGTAATGTCATAAGGAACAAGGCTCGTCTGGTTGTCAAAGGATACTGTCAGGAAGAAGGGATAGATTATGAAGAGACGTCTGCTCACAAAAACTTTGAGGTTTTCCAAATGGACGTTAAATGTGCATTTCTCAATGGAGAACTCGAAGAAACTGTGTATGTAGAGCAACCTCCTGGGTTCATGAACGAAAAGTATCCAAATCATTGCTATATTCTGGATAAAGCTGTGTACGGCCTCAAACAAGCTCCGAGAGCCTGGTATGAAACGCTTACAAAATTTTTAAAGATGTCTAAATTCAAACAAGGTTCGGTTGACCCAACCTTCTTTCGCAAAAAGGAAGGTAACCACCTAATGATAGTTCAAATTTATGTCGATGACATCATCTTTGGCTCTACGAATCCTAGCTTAACAGCTGAATTCAGAAAGTTGATGGAGACTAAGTTTGAAATGAGCTCAATGGGTCCTATTAACTTTTTCCTTGGTTTAAACATAAGACAGGGACCCGAAGGCATCTTTATTAATCAGGAAGCTTACACAAAGACTCTCCTAGCGAAGTTTGGCATGATGGGAGACTCCAAAGTCAAAGTCCCAATGGCATTCGGCACCAAACTTACCCCTTCACTAGATAAACCGGCTGTCGATATCACGCTCTATCGTCAAATGATAGGCTCATTGATGTATCTAACTGCTAGCAGGCCTGATATCATGTTTTCTGTGTGTTATTGTGCTCGATTTCAGGCTAACCCACGCGAACCTCACATGCTGGCAGTGAAGAACATCCTACGCTATCTCAAGCGAACCACCTCCTTAGGTCTTTGGTATCCATCCAATTCAGGCTTCTTCGTTCAAGCCTATTCTGATGCTGACCTTGGAGGATGTGGACTCGATCGTAAAAGCACAACTGGTGGCTGTCAATTTCTTGATGGGAAGTTGGTCAGCTGGCAATCCAAGAAACAAACGTGTGTGTCGCTGTCTACTGCCGAAGCGGAATACATTGCCGCTGCATCCTGCACATCCCAAGTGATTTGGATCGAGAGTCAACTTCGAGACTATGGACTCAATATGAAGAAGATCCCACTATATTGCGACTCTGAAAGTGCAATTAGAATCTGTCATAACCCAGTGCAACACTCTAAAACCAAACACATAGCACTGAGGTATCACTTCATCAAAGATCATGTGGAAGATGGAAATGTCGAAGTTCACTTCGTAAGAACCACTGATCAACTGGCTGACGTCTTTACCAAAGCTCTTCCAGAAGCATCGTTCAATAAAATATTGCAAGGGCTAGGAATGAGGGAATCAGAGTCAGTACCTCACACTACCTCTCAACCTCAAACGTAAGAAGCGAAACCAACCGAACGTTCGGGTTCGGTTCAACCATCTCACTCGCTCATTACTTCAAAGGTAGTTTTTCTGTGTTGTATATTTCTTGTGCAAAATTTGTTTTTCTTTGTGTAAAAAGTTTTTCCAAATTGCATATCTAAACTCCTTGGTTTCTTAAAATTTTTCCAAAACCGAAACCTCCAGAAGGTTCGGGTTCGGTTTTTCAAAATTTTCCTGAACCGAAACCAACCGAAGGTTCGGGTTCGGTTTTTCAAAATTTTCCTGAACCGAAACCAACCGAAGGTTCGGGTTCGGTTTTTCAAAATTTTCCTGAACCGAAAGCAACCGAAGGTTCGGGTTCGGTTTTTCAAAATTTTCCTACACCGTAACCAACCGAACGCTCGGGTTCGGTTTTTCAACTTTTTCCCAACTGAAACCAACCGAACGTTCGGGTTCGGTTTTTCAATCTTTTTCCAAGTTTCTTTTTAAATCGTATTCTTTTTTAACTCTTTTATAATTTTTTTAGGTCTAATTTTTATTTTTACTCTTATTTTTTTATTATTTATTTTTTATTATTATTTTTTTTATTATAAATTTCAAAAACTCCAAAAATATTTTATTTATTTTTCTTTGTATGCTCGTTCATTTATGGGGATATATTTGATGGCTTACTTAAGTGTCCCTAGAAGCATGCTGCTGTATGTGTCCCAAGCCTCATAAGATTTTGAATAATCGCCTTCATGACCTGGTAAACACAAACCTTGTCTTCCCAATAAGGCTAACTCATTTATTCTAATCGTGAGCTACCTCACTCTCTTCTCACATGAGTTTAGAGTCTCCTGCTTGGTCCTTATTTTCGCAGTAGAGGTACTATGTTTTCTTTCACCATCCCCATTGCACTTCTCCATTACATTCGCCTCATCACTGTAACCCTTGAGACTCTCAGAAACTACCACTGAGGTTTATGGTTATACAACATCTGTGTTTATGATCTTAGTTTCGTGTCACTACGAGCTGAGTGAAACCCAAAATTCAACACCAACGAATTGACGGTGACCAATTAACTTGATCAAGTTTTCACCAATGAATTGACGAATGTACCTTCATGGAATCTCAATTTTTTCCTTTTGCATGATTCCAATGAAATTGTTACACACCATAACATTTCTTCCCAAGGGATCCAGTTTTAAATTTTTATCTGAGATTTCATATTAATCCAAGCCACTACAAAATCAACTCCAACCTACTTGTTCAACAGACTACACTGGTCTCACAAGTACTTTGTTCACATTCATTCTTATATCAAGAATTGAATTGTTGAATCAAAGCGAAACCACCCTTAATTAGCCTAATTAAAAGAAGCCTTTCAACATTTCTTAATAAATGTTTGATCGTCATTCAACGGGATTCCACACTAACACTTTGAGGTCTCTCTTGACCTTGAAGGAAGAGATTCGTGCCCGGGATCATCAGTTTCGTGTCATTATTGACATCACAGATTATCCTAAAAAGAGTTGCTTTATTTCTTTATCTTTTACACTCGTTGCACGAAAATCCTAGATTTTCAAAAATTCCGTTACTAATTATTTTACAGGCTGGATTATTACTGGTTGGTTACAAATGAAGTTGTGGTCAAAAATTAGCCACGTGGGTCATTAATTGAAAACAGCTGTTTAAAAAGGGGATAAGACAAAACGTTGCTGACTCGGCGGGAGTTAAAAGGATAGAAATTCAAACGACGGTAAAAAGGAGGGCGCGTGAATTTGAAACGGACGCACTTTTTCTGACATTTCAGGACGCGTGTGTATCGAAGCATCATCAATCTGACATTAGAGGCGCGTGTGGAAATGGAAACGGTTCCTTTCTCTGAACCGGCGCTTATTGGGCGGCGTAATCCTAGGAAACTGACACTCTCTCTCCTACGTGATCATCGCACGCCCCAACTGTCACCAATCAGTCACTCCAAAAACCCGTTTCGTATTTCCATAAGAGATTTGAAACGATTTTTCTCTCTCCTATCACCCACTATAAAAACCCATCAACACCACCTTTTACCTCTTTACTGCCCCCATAATTCCCAAAACAAAAATACTTCCAAACACTCTCCCGGTCATCTTCTTCTCCAAACCTGCAACAATGGCTGAATCTTCATCTGTTCATGCAACTTCTCAGATTCTTCCCATCCGACCTCAACAATGCCTAGTCATTGATCTGAACCCACTGGCATATGATCCCTACATGTCGCCGGTCATCGAATGCCTCAAGTACTCCCAGCTTGCTCCTGCATTGTCAAGAATTGAAACGGTGCCAATGGTGGCTCTATCTCAGGTCTATGCGACGGCTTACTACGACAAGGCCGTCGACCGGGTATTCTTTGAAGTGGGAGATCACAAGACTTCAATTTCTCGCCCCCATTTTTGCACTTTGTTAGGGTTTGCTGCTGACCCATCGCGAGTTCACCCGGAGACGATTCCGGTTGGGATGTTCTACAACATGTTTTACAACATGGGCTACACGGAAGTTCTCACCTCCGTCGCCAGGTTCAAGAACTCCTGCCTATCGCCCCAGTGGAATGGGTTATTTACAGTTCTCTTCAAGGGACTGTCAGAGAGGAGCTCAGGATCTGACGGTGCAAGTCGTCTTTTCCTCTCGATAATGTATGGGGTGTACAACGGGATAAACCTAGACTATGGGTTTGTTCTATGGCAACAACTGATTCAGAGCCTCTCTTCCTCTTCCCGACACTCTGAGGTGTCGCTGGCCCGGTTCTGGATCTTGATCACAAGATGGGCCATGGACAAGTACAATGTTCCAACTGCCGACGGCGCATCGATGTCTTCTATTGGTACATTTCATACCAAGAAGATCATCTTATCCGATGCATCCAAATTTTCATTCATTGGCTCTATCCCGGAGTCGATGTATGCCGATGTGCCAGCCGATAGCAGACTCATCAGGACGATTAAGGAGTTTAGGCCAACTGGTCCGAGGGAACTGACACCGGACATGCTGCGATCGATTCATGATGCCGATAAACCGGTGGCCAGGGGTAAAAAGGCAGAGAAAGGGAAGAAAGCATCCAAAGCCCCAAAGGGCCCTTCTCCCAAGAAGCGAAAACAACCGAAGGCTGCTTCATCCCCACAACCGAAAAGGAGGAAGACCCAACAGAAGCGAAAGCTTGTAATTCCCTCCTCTTCAAGCGAATCCGAAGGTGGGAGTTCGGACTCTGAGGGATCACAAGGAGACGAATCTCCTCAACGAGGCAACACACCCCCTCGGTCCCCAACCCCGGAGATGGAACTTCATCAATCCCCAGTTCCTTCACCTCCACCCACAATACCTATTTCCATTCCCACCATAAGCCCCACTATTCCCCCAACCTCTATCCCCATACCTCCACCCATATTCTCCACATCAACCGAAACACCACCTGTCACCGAAACCCCTCCAGTAACCGAACCTCCTCAAACCGAAACACAACCACCACCTGAAACTAACCCCCCACCCACTCAACCAGAACCAACCAAACCAATAACACCCCCAGCTTCTCCACCGCCTCAATCTCCAGAAGACGCCTCCGATGGCGGTGATCAATACCTTGGCGGTGATCACATGAACTTCGATTCGGTCTACTATAGTCCATTTCAAGTTCAGAGTGATGAGGAGGATGATGCTCCAGTGACACGGAAGCATCTTCGTGAGCTTAACGAGAAGGTTGATCAACTTCTCGCATCCTCTTCCAATCAGCAGTCATCTTTGTCTGAAGCTGCCCTTCAGAAAATCGTTGACGCCTTCTCCAGGGCCCAACATGATTCTGTAGCCTCAGCTACTGCTGCTATCGACGCCTCCACCCGAGCCTGTGAGGCTGCGACCGAAAAAGTCGATAAACTATTCTCCGACGCTATTGTCCTGTTAAAATCTTTGCAGGAAAGCGCCGACGCCACAAAGACAACTCTGGAACCGATTGTTCAGCAATTGGCCAAGTTCGTCTCGACGGAGTTGACTTCGTTCGCTACCCTCAGACAAAATATCAGCGACGACAACTCGGCACTCCGTGTCTCCATTGATGCCCGCCTGGCAAAGCTACAAGAGGATCTTGCAGCTGAGAACTCTCTAATGGACGTTTTGGCGAGTAAAACAACCGCCCTAAAGATCAAGAGCACACAACTTTCCAACTCTCAAGAACAATTGGAAGCTCTTCGATCTGAAAGGGAGGTCATCAAATCGTGTGTTTCGGATGTCCACGCAGCATTATCAAACATCTTGGAAGCACATGACCCCATCTTGAACCATTCGGTGAGGCGTACCCTCGCTGAAAAGCTCTCCCCGGCCATGGACCTTTTAAGCAAAATTGAAGGCCTACCGAGTTTCGTGTCCATTCCGAAACAAGGGGGAGATGAGAAGAAAGGATCGAAACCACCTCCTTCCTCCAAAGCTACTTACACCACCGAACCACCCCCAACTGGTCATGCCTCGGGTTCGGGTGTGAAGAACAAGGGCAAAAATATAGCTGAGGGAGGAGATGAAGATGAAGATGAAGATGAAGACAAGGAGACCATTGCCGACATGTTAAAAAGGAAGAACAGTCGCAATGCTGAAGACGATGCCAGTCGTGTGGCGCGTGAGGCTGAAGAAGCCGAACGTAAGCAAAAAGAAGCCCAAGATCTCCTTGAGAGCCGAAAGTTGCTCTTCCCTGCTTGGACCAGGGATCGTATGATAAAAGAGGCCATAGAAACTCCAAGCATACTATGGCTCGAGCCGGTGATATCATTCGACTGCAACAACTCGGTCGATTCGCAGTTTGATATGCCGCTTAATCGAAAGGTGTTCATCTTCCACGCCTTCTCTAACATTTTTGAAGTCCCGCATCCGAACGATGAGCTTGACAGGGAGCTCATTGACTTCTACCTGGAGGCCGCTCGCCCTCAATACCTTACATGGAGCGCCCAGAAGAGTGTTAATGTTCGGGTGCTGAAGCCTTTTGCCGTGGGGAGATTCAGGAATGTAAAGTTCAAGCTTATTCGTGGATCTGCAAGAACTGCTCACATCATCACCCTGGCGGATCTGCCGAATCTGAATCCTCATGACTGGATAGTCTTGTACAATATCCTGCTGACAAATGAATCTGAATATGGTCCCATCATAGACCATGTCAAAAGGATGTTGGCTTGCTACATCATATAGGTTGCCCAAATGGATCAGGAGGTCGCCACTGTTTTCAAAAAGAAACCGAAAGTAGCACCAGTGGGATCGGCCAGTGATCTAAACACAATTCAAATGGGTAAGATAAATCCGAGGCGAAACTCTGTGATGTTCACTAGAGCCGAAGGACAGAAATGTCTCTTCGCTTTAGCTGACAAACATCTTTACACCACAACTTGCTTGGAGCACGTCTTATCAATCGTCAAGCGGTGTAAAGACAATTCGGCTGATGACATCAAGTACTTCAATGATATGATCAATTGGTACATCCGGTTTAGACAGACCATCCTCTCCATAACCAAGTGTCTGTTTAACACCGTGAAGAAGAAGGTACCAGCTTCAGCTGCCGGCCCAAGTAAGAAGTGAAAGTCTCGCTCCAAATTGACGCAAAGGGGGAGATTGTTGGGCTGAAGATTGTTTTGATGTTGTGTCTTTTGGGCTCGTAGTTTAGCCTTGTATTCTCCGGTTTGGGCCTGTCCAACCGTGAGCCTTTTATGTATTGTATATAAGTTAAATGCTTGCATGCATATTAGGTTAAGATTGCAGAGATTATCGATATAGCGATTCATCAAGAGTATTATATTTTCCTGTAATCATTCTTGTAATCTTCTAATCCTTTACAGTTGATGCTCTTAATCGAGCTCTTCTAAGGATTTTATTTAATCATTCGACACGTTTGATTCAAGCTGTTTTGTTCTTATTATTGCGTTTTTGCTGTTTCATATTCATATACTTGTTCAAGATCTAATCGATCTTCATAGATTAAAAGTTGTTTTAATCCCATCAAATAGGTATAGTTTAGGGAGATACTAATACTATTACTAGAACAATGAAACGTACGAAGAGTCAGTTCATACATGAGTTAATAACAAACAATAGATACTATGATGAGAATCAAACAGTAGATACTATGACGAGAAACTAACAATAGATACTATGATGAGAAACAAAACATAATGGCTAGACAGAGAAACAACACACAATACAGCTACCACATACATTACATATACATTAATACAGTTATGTGAGCCACTAAACGGGGCATGGTACTACCTGCCATGTCCATTTTTGTATCCAGAATCTCCTTAATTGGGGCGTGTATGAGTTTGTGTATAGATCTATAATGGATTGACTATCCTACACCTTGTTGCTCGCTACAGTGGGACTTGCAAGTCTACAGGTGCCAAACGTCATTTCTTACGACGTCTTACATCGTCGTTTTTCTATTGAGTCGGTAGCAAGGTACAGGCTGATCTCATGCAACTTTAAATAACAACTGGTTTAAAGTAGTTAGTACAGCAGTAGTTACTTAATACAACACTACAGTACTATAATATTTTTTCCCGTTACATTCACTGCGTGAACATTCATACGATGCACGGTAATGTAAAAACTATATTTTTGGTTAATGATTGTCGAATTTGGGAAAATACACACTCTTACAAGAGACACACACACAGATACTAGGTGCCTTGGTAGAAGGCTACTTTTAGTAGGAAACATAGGGTTTTCTAGGAGTGTTTAAACAAATACAAACTTTACAAAACTTATACATTACATCTTACAAAAATCTTACAAATGCTTTCATACAAACACAGACACTAGTATACATATGATCTCACCAGCTTTAAAGCTGATAAACTCTTTCAAAATAACTTGTATTCTCAGGTCACCAGTAGACAGGTACTGGTGCCAAGTTTTTGAGAAGATGGAGCTCGTTCAAGACTCCTCTTTTTATTTTGATGTATATTTTTGGTGTCTATATAACTTGATAGAACACACTTGTATGAAGTTATATTATTAATGCAATGGATGATGTTGTTTCTTGTTTACTACTTTACATTGTTGTGATACTGTACATGACGTCCTCCACCCCCGAACGATTCTGCCGTTCCAGTTTTGGGGTGTGATAGATTGGTATTAGAGCTTTGTTTATAGTGAATCGAGTGTATCAAACCATAAAGATATACGAACTATAAACACAAGAGGGATTAAAATACTCTGATAAAGAGTTTATACTTTTAAATAATAAAATATTTAACCAAGTATACATACCTGCATTCATACTAAAATCAGTGTCACTAGGACTACACAAAAGTATTATGATTGTTGGGCAACACAAGTAGACTTAGAGACATATGGTCAACCCTGGGAAGATGTAGCCTGATCAATTACATTATTCGAGGAGTGATTAGCATGTGCCTAAGTATGGTTGTGAGGTTGCAACAAGTCTAAAAACTTACCAACACTATTACGATGAGAACAGTAGAACATAACATTAAACTTAAAATATTATAGGAGTATTTTGTGTTACTATAATTACTTATCTGAGAACTAATGGTCGTTATTAGTATGTCAATAGTTGTTTAGTGGATACGCTAAGGTTATATGTAACTAGGATGTCATAGACTTAGAATCTGCGATCTTTGCTTTACTTCCTGTTGCTTGTTTGGTTGTGGGCTTAGAGTTAGGATCACTTATTCGAAGGTCTATCATGTCCCGGAATACATATAACGTGTATGCTCTAAACAAGTTTTGGAGTAACTGATAAAGATCATCTTATAATTATCTAGTTAGTTTGTCTATTAATTATTTCCTTATCCCTTTTCTTGCATAGATTTAATGCTTGGATTCCATCTTCACGGAGACCCGTACTACCCCAACCACGACAATGCAGGATGGTTTGGAGAAGAGCCAGAAGATGATCACCCAATCCCTTTGGATGATCATGAAGCTGAAGGCTTTTCTGATGGTTCTGACTCGGAGCAAGAAGTTAACAACGTACACCCAGCTGTTCAAAACCCAAACCCTCGTCCAACATTTCATGGACCCACACCCCTGTGGGCCACAAACTTGAATAGATAGAGTCAGGAACAAGGTCAATCCATTCCCTACAACGGAGAAAGAAGCTTCTACAACCTCACTAAGGGAGGTTCCGCTGACAGAGTCCTACCCATCATGGTTCATAGGATTTCTTGGAACATAGAGCAGGGTCGAGCAGCTATCAACCGAGTTGTGGAGATTGACGCCAACTTTGGCGTTAACACAGTCCGCATTCGCTAGCTAGAGTTTGCTCATGAAAAGACTCCGGTCCACAATGCAACTCTTCAGAGGGAACTCACTGGAACCCAAGCTGAAGCCAGGGAACTTCGAGCTCAGCAAGCAAGATCTGATAGGCGCGTGAGGGACATAGAACGTCTTCTGTCGGAGTCAAGAACTCACTCTGGTAGTTCTCGTCGCCGATAGATTCTCATCAACTCTTCTTTTGGATATAAATTAGTTGGTGTAGAAACTCTAGACTAATTTCTTATCCTTGTAAATCTTAGACCTGTTAAGGTCTTGATTGGGTCGTATTTCTGTCGAAATTTTCCCATCTTGGTTGATGTAAGACCTACTTCTAGGTCATTTTTCCCAAACTCATTACATCTGTAATTCCAGTATTATCGACAGATATCTAAATCTCATGGAAATTATATCCAAATGCTTTCATTTACAATTAATCGTGTTATTCATTTGTACTGTTAGACTATGGAGAGTTAGTCCATGAATCATTCTCATCAATTCTTTTATTAAATTCTTATCAATGTCTTCATCTTTGTAAACTTATAGTTCAAAGATGCCTCCACGTAAATCAACAAGACGCAATCATCTGGCACCAACACCACCTACTCCTCAGTTCGACACGACAGCTCTAAATGCTGCAGTAGCTGCGGCTGTGGCTACAGCCATGGCACAATATCATTCTTCTGGTTCCACTGGAGGAGGAATCGCTGTCCTATCTACTCATGGTGAAATCCATGTGCGCTTGAAAGAGTGCTCCTACAAGGACTTCACCAATTGCAAGCCATTGTCCTTCAAAGGGACTGGCGAAGTCATTTCCCTCTTGCAATGGTTCGAGATAACCAAATCGGTTTTTGAAATCTGCTCCTGTCCAGAGGAGAGCAAGGTCAAGTTTGCTGCTTGCACCTTTGAAACAAAAGCCCTAACATGGTGGAATAGCCATGTTAAGTCACTATCTCTCATAGTGGCTAATGCTATGGGCTGGGAAACTTTGAAAGACCTCATGATTGAGGAGTACTGCCTGAGGGGCGAGATCCAGAAACTGGAGGAAGAACTGTGGAGTCTAACCATGAAGGGATCCAACGTAGTCGCCTACACCGCCAGATTCTGTGAACTGGTGGCCCTCTGTCCCAACATGGTTCATACTGAGGGTAAGAAAATTGAGAGATATATATGGGGGCTGATGCCACCATACCAGGGAAATGTCTTGGCATCACACCCCACTACATTTGATAGTGCCATACGATTGGCACAGCGGCTCATAGACCATGGGGTTCGTACCCCGGCCGCAACAACAACCCTGGCCATCTCAGAACCCACATGAATCACTGATCCCAAGCGGAAGTTTTGGGATGACAAAAATAAGACAAAGGCTGCCAAAAAGCAGCAGGTCGTGGCAGTACATGCTGCGATAGCACCTGTCGCTACTGCTCCTGTAAAGCAGTACGCTGGAAGTTTGCCCAAGTGCAACAAATGCAACTTCCATCACGTCGGTGCCTGCCGGGAAATGCAGTGTTTGAACTGCAACAGGAAGGGGCAAACTACCCGTTTCTGTAAAGCTTCGGCGAAGCCAATCAACCAAGTCCCCGGCGCAGGAGTGGGCCAAGCTTGCTATGGATGTGGTGAGGTAGGCCACTTCAAAAGGAACTGCCCGAAGGCAGGGTTTGCCGGTGGAGTGGCAAGAGTTCTGGCCATTGGCCATGAGGAAGCGGTTGCCGACCCCACAGTGGTCACTGGTACGTTTCTCCTCGATAACTCTTATGCATGCATTCTATTTGATAGTGGAGCGGAGAGGAGTTTCGTGAACCCAAAATTTGCTCATTTACTTAAGCAAAAATCATGAGCACTTAAAGAACCATTCACTATAGAAATGGCTAATGGAAAGACAGAGAGCACTAGTAGTATATTCATAGGGTGTACCCTAACTCTAGATAGCCATTCATTTACGATCGATCTCATGTCGGTCTCAATTAAAAGTTTCGACATCATTATCGGCATGGAGTGGTTGAGTTTTCATCGTACCGACATCATGTGTTACGAAAAGGTTGTTCGCCTTAATCTGCCGTCTGGCGAAACCCTAGTAGTTTATGGCAACAAACCCGGCACGAACCTTCGTATCATCTCGAGCATTCAAGCTCAGAAATTCTTGCGAAAGTAATGTCGAGCATTCCTTGCTGATGTGGTCGATGTGAGCCAAGAAACGAAGGACATTCAGAACATTCTAGTAGTTCGCGACTTTCCTGAAACCTTTCCAGAAGAACTCCCAGGATTACCTTCGCAATGTCAATTCGAGTTCTGAATCGACTTTGTTTCAGGGGCTACCCCCGTAGCCAAATCGCCCTATCATCTAGCACCTGCAGAGATGAAAGAACTGTCCAGTCAACTTAACGAACTGCTCAGCAAGGGGTTTATAATACCAAGCTTCTCAACCTAGGGAGCTCCAGTCTTGTTCGTCAAGAAGAAAGATGGATCGTTTCATATGTGCATCGACTACAGGGAGCTCAACAAACTAACCGTCAAAAATCGTTATCCGTTGCCTCGTATCGACGGTTTATTTGAACAACTTCAAGGGGAGAACTTCTTTTCAAAAATCAACTTAAGATCCGGATATCACCAACTACGAGTGCTAGGGGAGGATGTTCTGAAGACATCCTTCCGAACTCGTTATGGGCACTACGAATTCGTAGTGATGCCGTTCGGATTAACAAACGCGCCCGCTATATTCATGGACTTAATGAATAGGGTGTGTCGTCCTTACTTGGATCTGTTCGTCATCGTCTTCATCGATGACATACTTATCTACCCTCGTAGTAAAGAGGAGCATAGTCAACATCTGCGACAAGTCCTAGAAACATTACATTCGGAGAATCTCTATGCAAAGTTCTCGAAGTGCGAATTTTGGATCCGAAGAGTCAAATTCTTAGGGCACGTGGTTAGCGAAGAGGGAATACACGTGGACCCTTCGAAAATCAAAGCCATTGAGAACTGGGCAGCACCGAAGACGCCTACAGAAATTCATCAATTTCTAGGCCTCGCTAGCTACTATCGCAGGTTCATTCAGAACTTCTCCCGCATTGCGAAACCTCTTACAACACTGACCCAGAAGGGCGTGGCCTTTGATTGGGAAGAGAAGCAGGAGAGAGCGTTCCAAACGCTCAAACGATCCTTGTGCACCGCACCAATACTATCCCTCCCCGAAGGGATAGAAGACTTCGTTGTCTATTGTGATGCGTCAAATCAAGGGCTCAGATGTGTTCTGATGCAGCGAAGTAAGGTCATCGCCTATGCCTCGAAACAGCTGAAGATACATGAGGTCAACTACACTACCCACGATCTTGAACTGGGAGCAATTGTGTTTGCTTTGAAGATCTAGAGACACTACCTGTACGGTACGAAAAGCACTATCTTTATAGACCACAAAAGCCTACAACACATATTTGACCAGAAGGAGCTCAACATGAGACAACGACAGTGGGTCGAGCTACTCAGTGATTTCAAATGCGAAATTCGTTATCATCCGGGTAAAGCCAATGTAGTAGCTGACGCCCTCCGCCGGAAAGAATATTCTATTCGTAGAGTCAAATCATTGACTATGACTATCCATTCACACTTATCCACGTAAATTAAGGAGGCTCAGCTTGACGTTTTGAAACCTGAAAACGTGGCGGGTGAATCCCTCAGAGGGATGGAAAAGACTTTGGAAGTCAAGGGTGGCGGAGCCTTATACCTCATGGATCGGATCTGGACACCGAAACACGGTGGCTTCAGAGACTTGGTCATGAACGAGGCACACAACACTCGTTATTCCGTCCACCCAGGTTCAGATAAGATGTATCTGGATCTTAAAAATCTATACTGGTGGCCTAACATGAAAGCAGAGATTGCTACCTTCGTGAGTAAATGCCTTACTTGCGCAAAGATCAAGGTCGAATACCAGAAACCCTCCGATTTACTACAACAACCGGAAATACGGGAATGGAAGTGGGAGCGGATCACTATTTTCACACCCCCAAACCAGAACGGCGGAATCGTTCGAGGGCTGATGACTTCATGTAGTATCGTAACAATTGAATACATAGTAAAGAAAGCAATACAACCATCACATATATAATTTAAAAGTTTACATTGTTTAAAGGTACTTGTTTCAAAAGAAAATTACAATGTGATGTTTAAAATGAAATTAAACTAACGCCATAACATCCCTTCTTCAAAAGCTGTAGTTTTAACTGTATTACTGAATCCCTAAGAAATGCAAGTGGTTTTGAAAGAGTAGGTCAACATTTACGCTGGTGAGTTCATAAGTATTTAGTGACAATGTTTATATGAAAAAGAATGAAAATGGTTTGTTCATGTTGAATGTTCCAAGAAAATCCCATATTTTCTACTATAGTAGATGGTAGTTTGATTGTTCCAAAACTGTAATTGCAATAGTGCTATTCATGCCTAAAATAGTAGTTTTATGTTTAAATCGTTAAGGCATCTGAAAAACCCCATAAATCAATGTGTTTTTAATACTCCATGTGAGTCTTAGAACCATACTATTTGACTAGGATGCCTATATCAACGTTCTTCAAGCGTTGGAAAGTTATGACGTTTGTCACCCCAGGCCTGCCGGCCTAGTTGTAGCTAACAACTTAGGTGCGGCATTGTCAATCCCGTATAGATCTATACACAAGTATCACGCTCCCCCTACAAGGGATTATGGTATATAATACAGGACATAAAATGCATACTCGAAAGTATGTGAAATGTCTCACAAAATTTAGTATAAAACAGAATTACGTATGAAAATGTCCATTTGTTCCTTTATATGAGAATATCTCTTTGATGTAGTGTTCTTAGTATGTAAATGTTCATGATTTCCTCATAAACTATACCTATTATAGTTTTTAAAAATGTGTTTCGTTCGTATAGTAAACCCTAGTGTAATGCTCACTCATTATGTAAAGTATAACACGTAAAGTGACTTGACTGATCACATTATATATATATATATATATATATATATATATATATATATATATATATATATATAAACACGTTTTATTTCCACAAGACAAGGTGTTATTGAAAATATATATTTCCTATGAAAATACTCATGTAGTAGTTTATGAATCACATATGATTACTTAGATAAAAAGTTTATATAGTGAAATGTTAAGTTATACACGATAATAACCGCGTGTTTTACTTGCATTCCCCCCCTGATATTGTATAAAAAGCATTTATCAAACATTTAAAAGTGTAGTTTATAGGGGTATGAACTCACTTGAAAGATCGAAGAAGGCGAGATGAAAACTGAGTAGAACTTTGACTCGAGAAAGCAAATTTTCTCGGGATTCTCGGGAATATCGGGAGCACAAACGACCTCTGGGACTTGAGTATGGAAACAGGGGCTTCAGGATATCACGTGCACGGAAAACGAGGCAAAAACGCAAGAAAGATGAGAGGAAATGAGCATTTTCCCCGGAACCCTCGCATCCCTTTTATAGGGGCTGGGAAACGCCTCGGTACGCTGGGCGTACGAGTGCGTCATGCGTGACCGCATCCTCGACTGCCTCGGAGCTCGGATGGGACGGGGCATAGCCTCGCATAGGTGGCGACATGGAAGATCCGAGGCCTAGTCCTCGAGTACGCTGGGCGTAACTCGTATTGGCCCGATGACTCCTCCTTTAGATAATACCGAAATTTGATTTAAATTTTATATTTTTATTATTTAGTAAACTTCAAAAATTCATATCTTCTTCATACGAACTCCGTTTTCGATGTTCTTTATATCCACGCGTAGGTGGGATTACGCTCTATTACTTTCGTTTAGACTCCGTCGGCAAATTTTGAAATTATTTTTATTATTTATTTATTAAAAGGTCGGGGTAAGAAAAGTTCGTTAGAAATCCATAACTTCTTTATCCGATGTCTGTTTTTGCCAGACTTTTGACCGTTGAAAAACCATTGTCGAGACCTTCGATTCTCATTTAGGTCATTCCGTCCAAAAGTCGCTCGATCTCTGTTTCGAGTTTTTAGCTGTCTATCGCTATGCCGAACTTGGAAAAATCATAACTTCCTTATACGAAGTCAGATTTGGACGTTCTTTTTATGTACGATCACGGTTTAATGATATCTAACATAGTAGGTAACTAGATAGAGACTTTCGTACATTTTTATTTTCAAAGTTAATTTCATTATTTTCAAAAGTGGTTACAATACTTGGCTTTTTAAGTCATTACATAGGATCGAAATATTGGGTTGTCATAACTATGGACTTTATAACCAAGTTGCCCAAGACAACGGGTGGACTTGATACCATATGGGTCATCGTCGATAGATTGACCAAGTCTGTACACTTCCTGCCGATCAAAGAAACAGACAAGATGGAGAAGCTTACAAGAACTTACATATGGGAGATTGTACGACTGCATGGTGTTCCCATATCCATTATCTCATACAGAGATAGTAGGTTCACTTCGAGGTTCTGGCAGTCGCTACAAAGTTCCTTAGGAACTAGGCTGGACATGAGTACAGCCTACCATCCACAGACCGACAGACAAAGTCAGAGAACTATCCAAACCTTGGAAGATATGTTGCGAGCCTGTGTGATCGACTTTGGGAAAGCATGGGATACTCATTTACCCCTTGTCGAATTTTCCTACAACAATAATTATCACACGAGCATAAAGGATGCTCCATTCGAGGCCCTATATGGCCAAAAGTGCAGATCCCCTCTGTGCTGGGCTGAGGTGGGTGATACCCAGTTAGCTAAAGCATGAGTTCCTGACAGCACTCTCACAGGTCCAAAGATCATATGGGAAATGACAGAGAAGATCATTCAGATTCATGAATGATTGAAAGCCTCTAGAGACCGACATAAAAGCTACGTTGATAAAAGAAGGAAACCGTTGGAATTCCAGGTGGGTGACCGCGTCCTATTGAAGGTATCACCCTGGAAGGGCTTGATACGCTTCAGAAAGCGTGGAAAGCTAAATCCAAGGTACATAGGGCCTTTTGAGATTCTCGCAAAAATCAGCCATATAGCTTACAAACTTAACTTACCACGCGAACTTAGTAACGTACATTCTACCTTCCACGTCTCGAACTTGAAAAAGTGTCTGTCCGACGAGACTCTAGTAATACCACTCGACGAGATCGAGATCAACGAGAGCCTCAACTTCGTGGAAGAACCTGAAGAGATCATGGACCAGGAGGTCAAGCAAACGAAGCAAAGTCGTATCCCGATAGTGAAGGTTCGCTAGAACGCCAAGCGAGGACCGGGATTCACTTGGGAGCGTGAGGATTAGATGAAACTGAAATATCCTCGTCTTTTTACTTAGTTATTTGTAACTTCTTTGCTTAAATTCTTATTTCGGGATGAAATTACTTCTAAGGGGGATGATGTGACAACCCGAAATTTCTATTCTGTACAACATTTCAATTCAATAGAAGTCAGAACTGTTGCTGCTAATTTTCAAGCTTTTTAGAATAAGTTTGAGTATCTTAGGATTAGCACTTTAGGAGATATCAGGAGAGAGGATGCTTTAGGTTTTATTGTGCAACAATAATACCGAAAAGCTCCAAGAGTTTGGAGTTTACGGCCTAAAAAAAGGTGTTTACGGCCGTAAACCCTAAATTGAGGGTATATATATATATATATATATATATATATATATATATATATATATATATATATATATATATATATATATATATATATATATATATATATATATATATATATATATATATATATATATATATATATGATACTTAGTCATTATTTACCATTTTTCACAAATTCAAGATCCAAACTCAATTCTCTCTCAAGTATCAACCAACAATTCTTCAAGATCTTGAACTTGTAAGTGTTTCTAGCCCTATTAAGTTGATATATTACTTAATCTAGTGATTTAACACACTTCCATCTGTGAAATCATTCCAAAAGGTTAGATCTTCAAGTTTCACCAAGAACACCAAGAACACACACTAGTGTTCTTGGACTTTTAGCACCTTTTCAAGCCTCAATCTTGTAAGTACTTCTATCCTAGAGTATCTTAAGGCTTGTTACACTTCCATATATAAGGAAATCACCCAAGAAACAACAAGATCAAGGTGTTTACTATCCAAGATGTTCTTGGACCGTAAACCCTAATTAGGGTGCCAAAGCGTGCCCTAGTCGCTCCTAAGCCTTGGAAACTTGCATAGATCCCTTCCTTGATGATTTAAGAGCTTGAAAACATCAAAAGACCATAAACCATATGGGTTTATGTCCTTAAACCCAAAAGGAAAATGCTCTAAGGACCGTAAACTCCATTTAGGAGTGAAATGGTGCCCTAATCACTTCCATAGGCTTATACTTCAAGTAGAA
Organism: Lactuca sativa; assembly: GCF_002870075.4. NCBI lineage: Eukaryota > Viridiplantae > Streptophyta > Magnoliopsida > Asterales > Asteraceae > Lactuca > Lactuca sativa. The sequence continues at coordinate 269,060,158 of NC_056626.2, read as the reverse complement.
ATGCTTCTAAGGACTTGTAGAGCTTCAAAAGAAAAGATGGTCAAAGAGGCATGAGTTTACGATTGTAAACTCAATGAGTTATGGTCTTAAAACCGTAAACTCCAATAAGGGTTTCCCTTGAACCCTAAACTCAATAGCAATGTCCTACAACACTTAGATGCAATCCATAGTACTTATAACACTTATATAAGGAGTTTTACATGTCCTAGGGTGTCTTAAATTTGTTAATTAGTTGCTTAAAGACTAATTGGATACATTTATGTGTTATTAGACGTTAACTAGGATCATTGTGTGTGTACAAGTCTTCACTTGACACCTAGCAATCCTATATCATCAGTTCATCCAAACCACTCACTACAGGTGAGTTCATACCCCTTAATTAACCTTTTAAATGTTATATAAGTAGGATTGATAGGAATTAGGACTGATAGCTCACCTTACTTCCTGTTCCTTGTTTGGTTGTGGACTTAGGGTATCAGGGTTATCTGTCGGAAGGTCGTTTTAATCCTGGTTATATATTATATCTATGTATATAGATATAAAAGCTTACTTCATTCGGTACAATACCTTTGGGTAGCAAGGGTATACAAACAAATTGATATATACAAACAACATTACTAGTAAACTATAATAGGTATAGTTTAGGGAGATACTAATACTATTACTAGAACAATTAAACGTACGAAGAGTCAGTTCATACATGAGTCAATAAAAAACAATAGATACTACGATGAGAATCAAACAATAGATACTATGACGAGAAACTAACAATAGACACTATGATGGGAAACAAAACATACACGCTAGACAGAGAAAGGACACACAATATAGCTAGCACATACATTACATATACACTAATACAATTATGTGAGCCACTAAAATGGGCATGACACTACCTTCCATGACCGTTTTTGTATCCAAAATCTCCTTAATTAGGGAGCGTATGAGTTTGAGTATAGATCTCTACTGGATTGACTATCCTACACCTTGCTGCTCGCTACAGTGGGACTTGCAAGTCTACGGGTGCCAAACGTCATTTCTTACGACGTCTTACATTGTCGTTTTTCTATTGAGTTGGTAGCAGGGTACAGGCTGATCACATGGTACTTTAAATAACAATTGGTTTAAAGTAGTTAGTACAACAGTAGTTACTTAATACAACACTACATTACTATAATATTTTTTTCCCATTACATTCACTTCGTGAACATTCAAACGATGCATAGTAATGTAAAAACTATATTTTTGGTTAATGATAGTCGGATCTGGGAAAATACACACTCTTACAAGAAATACACACACAGATACTACATGCCTTGGTAGAAGGATACTTTTAGTAGGAAACATAGGGTTTTCTAGGAGTGTTCAAACAAATACTAACTTTACAAAACTTAAACATTACATCTTAAAAATGCTTTCATACAAACACAGACACTAATATACATATGATCTCACCAGCTTTAAAGTTGATAAACTCTTTCAAAATAACTTGTATTCTCAGGTCACCAGTAGACAGGTACCGGTGCCAGGTTTTTGAGAAGATGGAGCTCGTTCAAGACTCCTCTTTTATTTTGATGTATATTTTTGGTGTCTATATAACTTGACAGAAGACACTTGTATGAAATTATATTATTAATGCAATGGATGATGTTGTTGCTTGTTTACTACTTTGCATTGTTGTGATAATGTACATGATGTCCTTCACCCCCAAACGATTCCGCCGTTCCGGTTTTGGGGTGTGACAGCTGAAATGGAAAGTTTTCGCCAAACAGGGGCTATAAACGTAAATAAATCCATTTCAGGGGTTAAAATGGCCTTATTTATCAAAAGGGATTAAAAATGCAAAGATTTTGGATTTTTGGTAGAAATTGTAAAATTTGCGAAAAGTGTGGATTTAAATGCAAATCTTTTAACTAAGGGGTTGAAACTGTCCTAAATAAAATTTTGTGCTTAAAACATCATTTAACTAAGTGGTTAGGTCAAAAATGTCAATAAAAATGGTTCAAGGACCTAAGATTTCATTTTTCATAAAAAGGGCTAAAAATTGCCAACTTTACCAAGCTAAGGGGTCTGAATTGGTCAAACTAATATTTTTAGTCAATTATGTTAATAATGAAATAATTGGGTCAAGAAATATAAAACTTTATAAATTATGGGTTAAATAGAAAAATATCTATTTTTTTAAATCTATGAATCGTTATAAAACAATTTGGTGATTATTACGACATATCGATTAGACAATTTCACAACACTGATACTATACAAAACAAGTAAACATTCTAATTGTTGGGCTTGAAAGATTCTAATCATGCTTATTGGGCATCCGTGACCCTGTGACATGACTTTTGGGGCTAACATAAATAATACATGTTATTGGGCCTCCTGTGACCCAATTACATGATTAAGGGACCCTCAATGGCTTTTACATGCCATTGGGCCTCAGTGTCCCATTAGCATTGCTAGTAAGGTCCAAATAAATCTTATGCGAAATGGGCCAGCACGTCTTTCGTATACTCGACAGCCTTAAATAACATACGTAATTGTTAGGGCCTTGTAGTCCTCTTCTCCTCGTCTGTTCGGCTTACCTTCTACTCAAGTAAACAAAAATCAGGTCGTTAATCAAGGTTAATCAAGTTCATTTGGAATAAGTGAGTAATAACAGGCGACACCAATAAGTGTTTGTCGTAGTCTGTAGTTATAATCAAAGTCTCATGGAGGGAGAGCGAAAGTTTGTGTATAGATCTATACGGGGGTGACTCCCCACGCCCAAGCTGTTCGCTACAATTAGACTCGGCCAGTCTAGGGTGACAAAATCTTAAGATCAATTCCGGTGTTCATTAGAATACCAAGACAGACGAACTAGTCATTATCATGCATGGTTATAACGACTCACCTAGAGATCCAATTCCATCTAAGTAATAATAGGAAATCATATTCATTCGCTGTGACGATGCAATAATATAAAACATCATAATATTTTATTGGAAAACATCGGGTTTTCCATGGAAACCAATCTTATTCACTTGTACTTTCAATAACTATAATGCAAAACTTCTCATTTATACATGTTTTGAAATCATTCACGCATATACTTACAGGATCATCACAACATTTTCATGAACAGTTTTATTATAGAAAATATCGGATTTTATGGGTTTTACAAACGACATAAACCATTTTACATCAAACATACTTATGAACTCACCAACATGTTTCTATTTCCAATGCCAGTTGATGTAAACAATGCCAGTTGTACTATGTAATGTTTGGTGATGAATGTGTTATGTATCATATATACTCATTGTGATGATATTTCAATTTAAGTTACGCGAGCCCTCGGACGTTTCCGCCGTCTGGATTGGGGTTGTGACACAAAGAGTCCATATGTTTCTATTTCCAAACGAAGGGGCATTGGTTGCGAATCTGCCCTAACTACCTGAAAGATCTGAGAGCAGGAAGAATCAAAAAGTTTCACTCTGCTTTAGGTAAGTCCACTATCTAACTCTGTTAAGTTCCTAATTGTTGATTCCTAATACATGATGTGACTAGGTTGCATTTTGATGCTTTGCAGGATCAAGCAAAGGGAAAGAAGCTTAAAAGAAGAGTATGTTGTATCTGATCGCGAAGGTGGATTTCAATCGCATGGTTCGAAGATCAGATTTTTGAGCTGCTGCTTAGGAGTTATGATAGATTGCTAGGAAATATTTAATAGCATAGTTTTCATTTAAAGTTGCATTGTGAGGAAAACCTTTTTTCTGCATTTAATAAATAAATAAAATTTTGATTTTGTTTTATTTTATATCTCCTTGCAATGGCATTTTTATGAATGAATATGAATCATCAGATAACTTCCTCAATCTTTTCAAAATACCGGATTTTGAATGTACTAATTCCTTCGATGATTCAACAATAATCACCTACTTTTGTATCACATCTTTCTTCGAACCCTTTACTTGATCAAAATCATTTTTCTTTGGAAAGTTAGCCTTTTTAGGGCTTTCAGAGACAAGAGTAGCACCATCACTCTTTTTCGATTTCTTTGATTGTTTTGAACACCCTGGATCAAGTTCAAGCAACACCCAGTTTCAACATCAGGGCTGATAGTCTTCAAATAGTTTACCAACACTATATTTGTTGGATCAACCTTCTTCAACATGCCATCTGGAATTCTGGTAATTGTAGGGAAAACTTCCGAATCATCCTCAACTGACTTCGGAAAGAGATACTTTGTAAATTCCACCTTCTCTTCATTATCAGGAACTTGAATTCCCTCTTTTTCGTAAATTTTCTCATGAATGAGACTCCAATACCTTGCACAAGAAATACCCTTCACCATATTAGTATTCTCCAAGCTTTTCACAGACTCTTTCCACGATTGAGTCGCATAATCAAGAATGAGATCATAGTATAATCCCATCACCATTACATAGACTTCAAGTCTTCCTTTGTCGAGACCAACACTTCTACCAGTTAGACATCTAAGATAAATTCCAAAGAAGAAATTCCACATACAGGGTAATCCGGACTTCTTGAAGTCACGGATTTTTGTGAGTGGGGGTTGATGTCCCATCTCGTTGAACATAAACATGATCTGATCATTGTTTGGTTTGAAGAATGGTGGAGATTTGGGATATTCAAGAACTGAGTGAACATCTTCTTGGTAAGATGAATTTGTTTCTCATTCACAAGATTAAAAGTAATCACATTTGTAGCCTTGCTAAAGGAACCCGTTGAAGAAGCCATGGATAACCATGTTATCGGAACTGCAAACGAGTTGAACATAACAGCAACAAGACCAGAATTTTGAAGAGCAACTATCAGCATCTTCAACTCCTCAGGGTATAATGAAATATCACCCTCAACCTAGTAATTAGTACTTTGGATCTTCATGATTGGTTGTGAAAGAACTTCGTCAATAGAGGTATTTTGAGTAGCAGCCATTGTTGAATTCTTGAATAGAATTTGAAGAAATTGAGAATTAGGGCTTTTGTTCATCAGAGAGTTTTTAAGAGTGTAATGATCAAAGGAAAAAGAATTTCCTTTTATATGTAACCCCATAAGAATTTTAAACATTTTCATTAATGGGTTTGCTACGTCCTTCCTTGAAAATCGCACCACTAGCCGTTATACACGCCATGTCAGATAAAGTACCTTGAAACTCGGAATAAGTTGCCAAATAGTTACATCAAAACTATTCGTGAGTACCAAGTGGATAAGATTGAAAACCTTCGGCATGGAGGTTGGGCTTTTTTGGGCTTATAAACGAAGTCACTTGCCAGTCTTGCGAAATCTTCAGCCTGAGTTGGTATTACTCAGAACCTCAAGGATTTCGTGAGTGCAGTGTGCCAATTAAATAAGATAAGAATCAATTTTAACGAAAAATTTGGATCTGTGATGTCAAAAATAAAATTTTGACACGAAAGCAGTTAAACCCCAGGAAAATGTTACTTCATTAATTATCAAGAGAGATAATTAAATGCTTGTGTGGTTTCCCGTGAATTACAATCGAAAACTCATAGAGAAGTTTCGAAGGGCTTCTTTCTCAAGGCTTCGTAGGTATCTCAAAATTTTCGTTACATTTCATCCTTAACATAAGGTGAGTAATTGCAACAGAAATCACTTGTTTGACCAGTGTAGTCAGTGACAAGTATGCTTTGGAAAATATTTGGAAGTGACAAATGATAAGAATTGATACTTACATGGAAATCATATGTAGAAAATAAATTTTGTAACTGGATCTTGTTGGGATACAAATGTTGTAGGCTTCGAACATTTGATCAAGACCACTCAAAACGACAGAATATGATTTGGAGTATCGAAATTTTTGGTACTGAAACAATGTTTCGTGGAAATCTGGAACATAGTTCCCCGTCAATTCCTTAATTGGTTAAAAATTGGGTTTCACTTTCATCACGACCTCATGAATCAAGATCATTAACACAGAATTTTGATATGTCTAAGTCATGATTAGATTGTTCAATGACCTCTTGGACATACGTCATTGTGTGTGAAAAGTGTTGGAAATTTGAGATAAAAAAGATTGGTTCAAGAATCGATTGTACCTCTGTTGTGAATGGACCAAACAGGAAACTCTTAACTCATTTGAGAAGAGTAAGGTAGCTCAGTTGACTAATGTGAATGCAAGCCTTGTCGGGAAGAAACTTTCGGAACGAAAAATTTCATTAAGGCTTTCTAAATCACACATTGTGTCATTAGAGGCTTGGGTCTACATACTGCACCATGATTCTAGGGACAACTTAACTAGTGCAACGAAATTTTGAAAACATACCTTCCCTTAGAAAAGCAAGCATGACCCTCGAAAAATATTCATGTGAACCTGCACTTAAGAAAGATCAAAGCAACAACAATCTTTTTGGATTTTATATTTTTGAAAACAAAGAAAAATATTTTTGTGATTTTATGTTTTTCAAAAATTAAAACAAATAACGAAAGAAAATCTTTTTGATATTTTTGATTTTTCGAAGAGAAATACAAACAAACGAAAATAATTTTGTGTTTTTCAATTTTTCGAAAATAAAGACAAACGAACGAAAATTTTAAGAATTAACCAAACTAACGAAACTTTTCAGCTCCAATTTACGAAAACGAAGCGTGTCGAAGCGCTTAACGTGAACAGTAGCCTCTGAATGATTAATACTATAACACTCTGAATCATTATACACTACCTTTGATTAATCGACCCTTTTTCAACTTCCTTCTTTGTCATTCTTTCAAAATTAGTCCCAAAACAGAACTTGATTCAATCATGCCTAATCCTGTCAAATTCTAACAAAAGATTTTTCATCTAATGGTTTTGTGAAGATATCAGCAAGCTGATCAGTTGTTTTCACAAAATGAACTTCAATATTTCCATCTTCTAAATGATCCTTAATAAAATGATAACGATGTGCAATGTGTTTAGTTTTCGAATGTTGTACTTGATTATGGAAAATGTGTATATCACTTTGTGAATCACAATATAATGGGATCTTCTTCATGTTAATTACATAATCACGCAATTCGCTCTGGATCCATATGATTTTCGAAATGCAAGCGACAGCTGCAACATACTCAGCTTTAGCAGTTGAAATTGCAACACATGTTTGCTTTTTCAATGGCCAACTTACAAGCTTCCCATCCAACAATTGACATCCTCCACTTGTACTCTTCCTATCAAGAGTACGTCCTCCAATATTCGAATCCGAAAAAGCTTGAATGAAAAATCTTGATTTCAACATAATCCTAACGAAATTTTTCCCTTAAGAAAACGAAAAATATTTTTCACTGCAGTCAAGTGTGGTTCTCTTGGATTTGCTTGATACCTAGCACAATTACATACAAAAAACATGATATCAGGTCTACTTGCTGTAAGATAAAGCAATGAACCTATCATACTTCTGTATAAAGTAAGATCAACAAAAGGTTTGTCTAACGAAGATGTCATCCTTGTTCCAACTGCCATTGGTACTCTTGACTTCGTGCTATTCATCATTTCAAATTTTTTCGAGCAAATTCCTAGTATATTTTTCTTGATTGATGAAAATTCATTCTCTGCTTTGATGAATGTTTAAACCAATAAAATTTTTGATTTTACCCATCATGCTCATTTCGAATTGGCTTTTCATCAGGCTTTCGAATTCACTAGACAAAGCAGGGTCAGTAGAGCCAAAAATAATATCATCGGCATAAATTTGAACAAGCATTAGATGATTCCCAACTTTCTTTCGAAATAATGTGGGGTCAACTGATCCTTGTTTAAATTTCGTCTGTTTCAAGAAATTGGTAAGAGTTGCATACCATGCTCTTGGTGCTTGTTTTAACCCATATACAACTTTATCTAAAATATAAACATGATCAAGATGTTTTTCATCATCAAAACCTGGAGGTTGTTATACATACACCGTTTCTTCGAGTTCACCATTAAGAAATGCACATTTTACATCCATTTGATAAACATCGAAATCTTTATGAGCTGCATAATCCATAAATATTCGAACAACCTCGAGTCTTGCGACAAGGGCAAAGGTTTCTTCATAATCGATACCTTCTTGTTGCGAATAACCTTTATCAACTAATCGTGCTTTGTTTTGAATAATATTTTCATCTTTTTCATTTTTGTTTTTGAAAATTCATTTTAATCCGACAATAGAAACATCATTCGGTTTAGGAATTAATCTCAAAACCTTGTTTCGTTCAAATTCAGCCAATTTAGATTGCATTGCAACAACCCAATCAGATTGTTCGATTGCAACCTTAACTGTCTTTGGTTTAATTTTGGAGATGAAAACATTAAACATGCAAAATGCTTGATGAGTATTCAGTACCTCTTTCTTTGCACGAATTTGAGCTCTTGTCAAAACTCCATCTTGTGGATTTCCAATGACTTGTTCTTTCAGATGATTCGTTGTCTACTTTTCCAACGGTGGATATGTTGGATCAAAGTCCGAAGGTGCATCTTCATACATCTCTTCATTTTCGGATCCTGCAACAGAAATATTATCATTCAGATCATGAAATTCATCATTTTGATCAAGATTTATAGTTTTAGTATCATCATGCTCCCCCTTGGCAAGATTATCATTATGATGCTCCCCCTCAAATAGTTTGTTCATATTGTTATTCTCCCCCTCGAAAGAATGCTCCCCCTCAATAGTTAAATGTGTAGTCAAGTGCTCCCCCTCCACTTGAGCATCTAGCATGCTTTCGCCATTAACAATTGAATCTGATGAATTAGATTCGGGAATTTGATTATCAGCAGGATGTACTTCAGCATCAACAGCCCTGTCTGGCACACAAAAAATTAAATCATAATCAAATTTAGATGAATTAGATTCTTTTGTTTCATCAGTTGATTCATTAAGAATTGGTTTTTGTTCAAAATGTTTTTCAACATGATTTACGAAGTAGTCATCAAAAATGAAATTAAATGTTTCTTCAACTTTACGAGTTCGTTTGTTTAACACTCTGTATGCAACTGAATTGTTTGAATATCCCAAAAATATTCCTTCATTAGCCTTAGCTTGAAATTTCGAAAGATTATCTTTGAGATTCATTATAAAACACCTGCAACCAAAAACTCTTCAGACTTATTTCAATTTTCTTGATAAATTCGATCATTGTTTGAGCGACTTCAGATTTGAAACTGAGAAAATACACCCACGTAAAACGTGAAAAATCATCTACAATAACCAAAATGTACTGTTTCTAGTTGAGAGTTTCAACAGTTGATGGTTCACAGAGGTCAATATGAAGAAGTTCCAACGGTTCAACAATTTTCGAATCAATGACAATTGGATGCCCTTTACGATGTTGTTTTCCTTGTTCGCAAGCGGCACATAAAGTATCATTATCAAACTTTAACACAAGTAAACCTCGAACAAGATCTTCTACAACCAATTTATTTAAATTCGAAAGTTTAAATGAGATAAACATCGATGCTATAACCAGCTAACATCTGTGGGCGCTTTCGAAAGTAGAAAAACTGAGTGTTTTCCAACTATGGGTTTGATGTCGAGGGTAAACATATCTCCATATCTTTTTGATTTCAACAATACTTCATTTGTCTCAACTTTTGAAATGATGTTTCCTTCTTCGTTAAACACAACTTGATTGCCAGTGCCCACATAAGCAACACGATTCACTGTAAATAGACCATTCATTACTTTGTCATAACCTTTAACTTGACATTTATGATTATTTCCAAACTTCACTACAGCAGCATTTTCTAAACTTCGAAAATCACGCAAATTCTCCTTCCAGTCATGTGATGTGAGCAACCACTATCAATATACCATTTCTCATCATATTGCTCATCACATAGCACCTGCAATCATTGAAAGAATTTAGGTACCCAAGGCTGTTTGGGTCCTTGATTATTAGCTTGAAAGAGAGAATGTATTTTAGAACTTAAAGCCCAACTTCGAACTTTAGTTTTGAAAGAATCAATTAAGTTGTGACAACCGTCAATTTTTAGTCAAGTCAAAGTCAACGAAAGTCAACAAGTCAAACCGGTCCACTCATTTTGCCGTGAGTACTAGAGCTTTCGTTAAGTAACTCCTAGACAACTCTCTATTCTAACGAGAGATCATAAATCAAAAAGTGCGTACATCTAGATCTCCTTAACCTAAAACTGTGGTACGTGGCGAGCCAAACCGATAAAACAATGTTGCATACTCATCGGGAGTATGCAAGATCCTTAATCAAGGCTTAACGGGGCTTACGGACCCTGCATTGCAAAGCCGAACACTCAAAAAGGTCACCAATGAAACCTCTCTCAATCGTTTTCACTCTATCTCTTCTTATCGAAAATCTCTCCCAAATCTCTCTAAGTATGTGAAATCTCTCCCAAATATCTCTCTGTATGTGAAATCTCTCCAAATATGTCAAATCTCTCCCAAATCTCTCCAAGTATGTGAAATCTCTCCCAACATATCTCTTTGTATGAGAAATCTCTCCAAGTATGTGAAATCTCTCCCAAATCTCTCCAAGTATGTCAAATCTCTCCAAGTATGTCAAATCTCTCCCAAATCTCTCTAAGTATGTGAAATGTCTCCCAACATATCTCTTTGTATGAGAAATCTCTCCAAGTATGTCAAATCTCTCCCAAATCTCTCTAAGTATGTGAAATCTCTCCCAAATATCTCTCTGTATGTGAAATCTCTCCAAGTATGTCAAATCTCTCCCAAATCTCTCTAAGTATGTGAAATCTCTCCCACATATCTCTTTGTATGTGAAATCTCTCCAAGAATGTCAAATCTCTCCCAAATCTCTCTGAGTATGTGGAATCTCTCTCAAATCTCTCTCGAAATCTCTCCCAACTTTCTATAATCACTCGGGGCATCCCGACCCTTGAATTTGGCGAAAACAGCCCAAAAACGGAAGTCTACGCAAAAAACGGACCTTAGGAACCGAAACCCCTCTTAGGAACCGAAACCCCTCTTAGGAACCGAACCCTCCTGATGAAGAAGGCTGCTGATCCGAACCGAGGGTACTGTTCACTAACCGAACCGAAGGTACTGTTCATTACTGTTCACTACAGTCCGTTCGGTTCTGCCATTCTCGCCTCTTATCTCCGAACCGAAGCTTCCCTGCTGACCCTTCGGACCGAGCCTTCGGACCGGACCCTCGCCCTTCACTTCTCGCGTCTGACTCGCGCCTTTCGCTTCCAACTCCAACCTCAGCATGGACCGAGCCTCGGCCTAGGACCGAGAGGCCTCGCTGGGAAGCATTTTTCTCCCGGTTTTCGCATAGTTTTGCGTTTAAGGCCCGTTTTTAATTATTTTAACGCGTGGTTTTCACCCAAAATCATATTTTAACATAATAAACCCTAAATATTCACAATTTAATCATATTTTCATCGAAATCTTTATTTAAATAATAAAAACAAGTGGGTAAAGTACAAAGAGGTGGAATGTTGACTTTGTTTTACTTTATGACACAAGCAACCACTCCCACACCCACTCTATGACCAGCCACTCCTCCCCACCATACCTTGTACTTTTTACCCCTCTCACAAGCCATCCCCACGTTCTAGGGCTGGTCACTCAACCTCTCTCCTCATTTTCTTTCAATCACTCTCATTCCACCAAAGATTCAACTCCAACTTTTTTTTTCTCCAACTTTTCTCTCTAATTCAAGATCTCAAGGCTGATCATCAAGTGTCTTCCACTCTTGGTAAGTGTAATTCGTCCTCCTTGTGATTTTTACACTTCGTTCTACTCAAATCATTGATAGCTTATACAAACTCCATAACTATGATGCTAGATTCTCAAAAATCTTCAAGGCATCCCCAAGTGTTTTTGAGTTAAACACCTCCATTCTTCAACAATCATCTACTGAAAACACTTAAGGTGAGTTCATACCCCCATATTTTCATGTTTTCTCAAGTTTTTAGGGGGGGGGGGGGGGGGGGGGGGGGAATACAAGTTAAAACACCAAAAACATAACTACACTTTTCTAACAGCCTTCACCAGAAAAGTTCAACTCCATTCACGGACTGTTTTGGACCACTTAAACATTTTAGTTTTCAAAACAGTATTAGGTGTAAGTAGTTCCAGTTCTTAGCTTTAAAATGACTACTTGCACATCTCCATATGATTTTTCTACAATTTATGGTGATTTTTACAAAACTGCCTATCATTTCAAACATCAATCCGGACCAGTCTGTGATTATGGACTTTTTCACATAAGTAAGAAGTCATTAAAAATTATAATAAAAATTATGAACAAACTAGACTCATTTTCCAAACTCTCAGAAGTTACAGAACTTGATTTGGACATTTTATGATTTTTCTACAATTTTTCCAATAACAGTTACAGAAAATGTTTTTAACAGAAAAATACTATAAATTTCATTTCACCTTGTAACATGTTGAGCAAGGTATACATCGTTATGTGATTATGTGTAGTTGCAATATATGACAATTTTGTATTCTTATATAGACATACATCAGAAAACAAATGGATTTACATCTCCACAAGTATGGTAAATATATAAATGATATTACAAGGCTATATCCATTAAAATATAAACATTGGTAAATTATGACAAGTGAGGCCTATGCTCACTACCTACACAAACAATTGATAAACTATAATAGGTATAGTTTAGGGTTATTTATATAACAAACACATTATTAAAGGTTTTACACATACAAAAGAGTTATTGCCACTATGGACAATTATGATAAACTATAATAAGTATAGTTAAGCCATTATACCCCCACAAACGAACGCGCTAGTTATAATCGGTATAGTTATGGTAAATATATATTACAAACAAAGTGATAAACTATAATAGGTATAGTTTATGTTTCATCTACCCTAGGAACTTAATTACAAGAAAGGAATTCACCACCACTTTTGATAAGCTATCATATGCATAGTTCAGGTTCACTAATCCCTATTACTCCCCGGTGAACTATGATATGTATAGGTTATATTCACCATCACCATCACTTTTGATAAGCTATCATATGCATAGTTCAGGTTCACTAATCCCTATTACTCCCCGGTGAACTATGATATGTATAGGTTATATTCACCATCACCATCACTTTTGATAAGCTATCATATGCATAGTTTAGGTTCACTAATCCCTATTACTCCCCGGTGAACTATGATATGTATAGGTTATATTCACCATCACCATCACTTTTGATAAGCTATCATATGCATAGTTCAGGTTCACTAATCCCTATTACTCCCCGGTGAACTATGATATGTATAGGTTATATTCACATTAAATTTTCGCATTGTTAGACTTCAACTATAATAGTTGAGCGTATATGCTTGAGTCATACAAGAATTTAGTCTGGATTGGCTTAGAATTGGTGGTGCCCGCCTCATCTCCTGTTCCTTGTTTGGTTGTGGACCTAGGGCGGACCCATTATATTCGACGTTTTATCTAACCTAAATCTTATATAACTTATATACGCTGGACGATTATAGGGGAAATCTACGGGTCAATCTAGGATACATCAACACATCATATAGGAATATTCTGTTTACACTTAACTAAGAAAATATTGGATTTTCTGGAGATCAAACTCTATCGATTTTAAAAAGGAAAACGGTTTCTACTCCAAACAAAACTCTTATGAACTCACCAACTTAATTGTTGACACTCTTTCAAAACTACTTGTATTCTCAGGAAATCATTGAAACAAGGAAACTTCAGCGCTTTGAGGATGGGACGTTAAACCGTCAACAATTTATTTTTTTCATCATATTGTAATTGATTTTGAAACATGTAAACAAATACTTTGGTGTAACTTTTTCAATTATATTATGATGGTTGTATTTACTTTGAGCACTATTATACACGTTGTTGTGATACTGTACATGAAGTCCTCCACCCCTGGACGTTTCCGCCATCCTTGGTTTGGGGGTGTGACATAAGTCGACATCATCAGTTAAAGATATCGAAATATAATTTTTCGATAGTTTTGGACTTTCACCAACTTCCTTCTCATGCTTCATAGATTGTTTTTCTTTTGTGATTGGTTGCCATCGTTGAACTAGAGTATTTGACTCTTTCGAAGATGAACTTCCAATTGAAGTATCATTCAAATACTGTTCATAGGCCTTTTGATTTGTTGTTGCGAAAACATCCTAGATTGATACTTTTTTTCATTGTTGTCAAGCCAATGATTTATGGTTTCCACTTCAGATGTACCTTTCGTGTATGAAACTTTGGTCTCTTTTTGTGCAGATGGATTTGGAAAATTTGGTTTTTGTGGAATAAACTTTGAAGTTGTTTTGGAAATTTCTTTAACAAGTTTTTGATTGTTTTCAGATTTTCGAACATTTTCAAATTTTCGAAAATTTTCAAAGTTTCGGACATTCTCATATTTTAGAATATTCTCAAACTTTTGATTTGTTCTTTTCGAAGAAAATCTGTTGTTCGCATTTGTTGATTTTGTGAAAGATGAATGTGAATTTGAAAATTTTTAATGACAGTTTGAATAAGACTGCTTTTGAGAATTATTTGTTTGAAAAATCTTTGGTGATGATGATTTTGAAAACTTCGTTGGAAAATCCTTTGAATTTGACTTTTGATATTCGTAAAAAATTAATGGAGCGGGATTTTTCTTTGTTGATTCATTTGATTGATTTTCGTATGTCACAATATTCCAAAACATTCTCTTTCTAGCCTGTCTTTTCAAAATTCCTGTATGTTTCGAAAATTTGTCAACCAGATCTTTAAATTCTTGTGAATTAAGTTTCACATTCTTATTTGTTTTACTTGATTCTTGTTTCAAACTTTCTTTTGCAACTTCTCATTTTTCAACCCATTTTAGTTGTGCTTTTTGTCTTTGAAAAACATATGAATTCTTTGTTAAATTATTTTCGACAGTGCTTTGATTTGAAAAGAATCATTCGTCTGATGTTTTCTTGTTATCTTCTTCAACCATTTTGTTGAACTCTGGTTTTATGTTTTCAACATTCCCAGTAGTGATAAACACTTCATTCGGAAATACAACATCATATGTGCACTTGAAATTCGGATAAACCAACCACTGTGTTGGTTTCCAAATAGTGAGCACCTTTGTCATACAACACTATGTCGAAATTTTCAGTGTCTTCAAACACTTGATCAACAACGATTGGTGGAATTTTTGTTTCGTTAGTGTAACATCCTGAATTTGGGTATACTAATTTAATTATTTATTTATTGTTTTATTGAGGAACTCGACGAGTTGATGTCTCAACTCGTCGAGTAGAGTATAATCTATTGGCACATTTTCGCGAACGGACTCGACGAGTTGGGAACCGACTCGCCGAGTCGGTGCTGATTAGGAAAACCCTAATCCTCGGGTTTGGGAGTCTATTTAAAGACCTTTATGGCCTTCATTTGCGGCCACCTTGTTCCAGAGAAACCCTAGAGAGCCGAGATAGTGAGTTTGAGGGCAAGAGGTGGCTATTTCTTCATCTTTTTGTGTGGTTTTTCTTGAAGGAAGATAGGAGCACAAATCCAGAGCGTGAAGGGGACTGGATCTGAGCTAATCATCTCATGAGATCATCTTTGGAGGTATAATTCTTTCCATTTTGGGTTATATTGGTTGGACTTCTTGATTTTAGGGGTTTTACCCTCATATTATGCAAGATCTAGTGAGTATGAGGTCCTCTTTGGGATTATGGCATCAGATCTGGACCATGAGAGGTCCCTAGAGTCATTACCTTCTAGCTTTTTCAAGCAAATAAGCAATTGGAGACTAGGTTGCCATTTCTAGTGTTATTTCTCCATTTGAGGCTTGTTTTGGCTTGCATGCACGTAAAGGTTGCACCTTTACGTGACTTTTGAGTGTTTAAGGGTTAGATCTATGATTTGGCTAAGCAGATCTGACCTCAGGAGATCGTATGAGCAAGTCCATGGAGGAAACTCGCCGAGTCCATTTGTAGACTCGATGAGTCGGACCGGGTTGCCCTGGGGTCTGACTCTAGTGGTGACCCGGTGAGTTGAGGGGTGACTCAGTGAGTCGAGTGAGGCTTAGAAAGGGAAGAGTCTGTGGGGACGATGGGACTCGCCGAGTCATCGTATGCACTCGGCGAGTTTGGTCAAAATGGACAGTTGACTGTTGGGTTGACTTTTAGGGTTTGTCAACAAATGGGCCTCGGGCATGTAGAGGGGTAGAATGGTCTTTTACCCTACCAGGGATTTGCATGAGAGAATATCCAAATATGAAGAGACATTTATTTAGTGAAATTTATTATTGTGACTAGGCAGAGGCTAGGGCAGTATTCTGATATAGAGATTTTACCGAGATTCCCGAGGTGAGTCTTCTCACTATACTTTACCTAGAGTGGTAATCAGAGCTATGTGACAGTGTATCTTGTATGCTATTTAGATGTTGTGATTCTATGTGATATGTGATATGCATGTTTCAGAGTTTACAGAGTTAGGACCAGTGGGTCCACAGAGTTATGGGACTAAGAGGGTCCCACAGAGATATTCGACCAGAGGGTCATCAGAGTTACAGCCTTGAGTGGCTGATATGTGTTTATGTGGTATTTTGGGGAACTCACTAAGCATTTATGCTTACAAAGTTTTGTCTATGTGTTTCAAGTACTAGTGATGATCGTGGGAAGGCACCGACATGATCTGTACACACTCATGGAGCTTTTATTTATATGATTATGGGATATGTTTTTCTATGATGACAGTGGATACACTATGTTTATTACTATTTTGTGAATGGAAGTATGTTTTAAAATTGTGAAAAATTAATTGAAAATTTTGGGTGTTACAAGTTGGTATCAGAGCCTTGGTTTGAGGGATTCGGGTGCACCCTCGGGCGTATCTAGACTCAAACTGAGGTTTTGAGGGATTTTCAAAATGAAATTCACAAAATTTTCAAAAGAGTAAAAAAAATAGTTTTTGAAAAGAGCAGTGTGTACGATCAGGCAGTCCCCGAATGGTGATTTCCCAAAATACCCTTACATTATGAGTTATGAGATATGTTATGATATGATATGCATGCTAGAGTAGGCTAGGTATTCTTATTAGAACTAGAGTAGCCTGATTTATGATGCCTTAGCCTAGGGGTTTTGCTGCTAGGAGATGCTTGAGAGTGAATAGATAGCAACGAGGAGCTTATGAGAGATCTACTAGAGAGTAGACTATGTATAGAAAGAGTAGAGTACTTGGGACTTGGGATCCTAGGAGGAGGACTTGGGGTGAATATTGATGCGGTGTGGACGGTAGTATTGGGCCCATACTACCGAAGACACTGGATCAGTGCGCAACCCAAGTAAGATTCCTTGGGGTACCAGGGATCAAGTAGGAATGGGATATCGAGTGTTTGTACGCTCAAGCGAGTCTCTGATATCTTGTGTTGTATTTCAGAGAGACATCATGGTTGGGATACGCCACAGGCCAGGGACTAGCAAGGGGGTGTAAGTGATGAGGAGCTCCGCCAGATGATTCATGATGAGGTGGCTGCTGCCATCCGCGCTGAGATTCCAGAGATGTTTGGGTCTATCAAGACCACACTGATTGAGACTTTTGATGAGCGGTATGCTGCTCTTACTGATGCTGCAGTTGCTGCAGCCACTACAGCCGTTGCTACAGCCAGGCCGTAGGAGGGTGACGCGTTGCTGTATCGGGAGTTCAGCAACACGAAGCCACCGGAGTTTGATGGGACTCAGGATCCGATAGCCGCGATGAGGTGGATCTCTGACATTGAGGGGTGCTTCTACACATGCTCATGTCCGGAGCATCTGAGAGTTCAGTTCGCGCTGAACCAGCTTCGCTTGGGGGCGAAGGATTGGTGGAAGTTTGTGACAGCGCACTATTCTGTTGCAGAGCTTGCTGCGGTGACCTGGCAGTGGTTCACCGCTATGTTTTGTGATGAGTACGTTCCCCTGGTGGAAAGGGAGCGTTTGGCCCTCAAGTCGGGTACTAAGTCTGTTACTGTGATCACCAAGATGTTCCATGAGAGGGCGATGTTCTGCCCTGAGCATGTGTCTTCCGAGCAGGCACGTATGAGTCGGTATTTGATTATTTTGAGGAGAGACATCCACGAGTTCATGGCGAGCTCGACGTACCGGACATTTACCGAGCTTCAGGAAAATGACCAGAAGAAGGAGATTGAGCTAGAGACTTAGGCCGGGGAGGAGGCGGAGTCTCAGGGGAGGGATCGGTGACCGGCATAGTCCTAGCCGGCTGCCAAGCGGGCTAAGCCCGCTGATTCGAGATCAGGGAACCAGAAGGGCCGCACTTGTGGCAAGTGCGGCTAGAGTCATGAAGGGGTGTGCAGAGCAGGGTCTTGCTACAAGTGTAGCAAGGAGGGGCACATGCCCAAGGATTGTCCCAAGGGATTTGCAGTGTGTTTTCACTGCAACCAGACCGGACACCGGAAGGCTGAGTGTCCGCATTTACGAGGGTCAGCTCAGGGAGCTTCTCAGGGATCTGTCCCTGCTGCTGTTCGAGCTACAGAGAGTCGGCCGGTGAAAGCCGAGGCGCCGAAGGCTCGCGGGAGAGCCTTCCAGTTGATAGCGGAGGAGGTCCACGCAGCACCCGATGTTGTGGCTGGTATGTATTCTTTCATCTGTTTATTTTGAGTTTGTGGTGTTATGCTTATATTGTGACATGCGAAGGTACTTTTTTGTGTGTTCTGTACCTGCTTTGGTGTTATTTGACTCAGGTGCGAGTCGGTCTTTTGTGTCGTTAGCCTTTAGTCAGCACATCAGTATTCATCGTGAGGCTTTGAGTCGAGCTTTGCGAGTTTCGATAGCTGACGAGAGAGAAGTATATGCCATTGATGTGATTCGACGATGTGTACTCGAGATCTTCTGCATGGAGTTTCCGATTGATTTGGTCCCGATTGCTATGGGAGATGTATGTGTCATTGTGGGCATGGACTGGTTGAGCAGATTTTGGAGCGGTTATCAACTGCGAACTATAGCTGGTGACCATACGAGACCCTAGTGGGGGAGTTCTTACGGTTTATGGTGAGGGTACCCGTTCTAGGTCGGCATTTTGTTCAGCCGCGAGAGCGAGGCAGAGTCTACATCAGGGTTGTAGTGGGTTTGTGGCTTATGTGGTGGATACGAGGGTAGGTGCAAAGAGACCGAGGTCGGTCAATGAGGTTCTGATAGTGTGTGAGTTCCTGGATGTTTTCCATGAGGAGTTGTCGGGTGTGTCTCCCGAGAGGCAGGTGGAGTTCCGTATCGATTTGGTTCCGGTGGCAGCGCCTATCGCCAAGGCGCCATATCGCCTTGCACCTCCAGAGATGCAGGAGTTATCCTCGCATCTTCAGGAGCTGCTGGGAAAGGGGTTTTTATGGCCAAGTAGCTTGCCGTGGGGAGCACTGGTCCTTTTTGTCAAGAAAAAGGATGGTTCACACCAGATGTGCATTGATTTCCGGGAGTTGAACAAGCTGGCGGTTAAGAACCGTTACCCCTTACTGAGGATCGACGATTTGTTCGATCAGTTGTAGGGAGCGTCTTGGTTCTCCAAGATTGATTTGAGGTCTGGATATCATCAGATGATGGTGCGTGACGAGGATATCCAAAAGACAACGTTCAGGACTCATTACGGGCATTACGAGTTCGTGGTGATGCCTTTCGGGCTCACCAATGCACCGGTGGCGTTCATGGATCTCATGAACAGGGTGTGTAGGCCGATGTTGGATCGTTCGGTGATCGTGTTCATTGACGATATATTGGTGTATTCGAGATCCAGAGAGCAACATGAGGAGCATTTGAGGGAGATCCTCAGAGTTTTGAGATCGGAGAGGCTTTACGCAAAATTCTCCATGTGCGATTTCTGGTTACGAGAGGTCCAATTTCTAGGACACTTTGTCAACCAGAATGGGATATTTTTCGATTCTGCCAAGATTGAGGCGGTGATGAGTTGGGAGGTGCCGAGATCCCCTTCGGAGATCAGGAGTTTCCTGGGGTTGGCTGGTTATTATCGGAGATTCATCCAGGATTTCTCTAGGATTGCTGTTCCTCTCACCAGGCTAACCCGGAAGGGCATGACTTTTAGTTGGGGCCCGGAGCAGCAAGCCTCATTCGAGACACTTCGCCACAGATTATGCGAATCCCCAGTGTTGGCCCTTTCGGAAGGAATGGAGGACTTTGTGGTATATTGTGACGCGTCGATATCGGGACTGGGTGTGGTACTGATGCAGAGACGGCATGCGATAGCATACGCATCGATGCAGCTAAAGCCTCATGAGACGAGGTATCCTACTCACGATCTGGAGTTGGGGGCTGTGGTGTTCGCCCTCAAGATCTGGGTCACTATTTGTATGGGGTTCGGTGTACCATATACACAGACCATAAGAGCTTGAAGTATATGATGGATCAGCCCAACCTGAACATGTGTCAGAGGAGATGGTTGGACGTGCTTAAGGATTATGAGTGTGGGATCCTATACCACCCAGGCAAGGCTAACGTGGTAGCCGATGCCTTGAGTCGCTGGGCAGAGAGTGTCCCTTTGCGAGATGTTTGTCTGAGGTTGGCAGTGATGACTCCGGTGTTGGACACCATTCGGGAGGCCCAGGTAGAGGCCATGAGACCGGAGAACCACAAGCGAGAGCGGGTGATTGGACAGATATCTGATTTCATTACCGATAGCCAGGGGATTATGACCTTCCAGGGTCGGATTCGGGTGCCATTTGAGGGCGGAGCACGTGCCATTTTGATGGAGGAGGCGCACAGGTTGAGGTTTTCGATCCATCCCGGGGCCACTAAGATGTATTTGGAACTGAAAAGAGACTATTGGTGGCCCTGAATGAAGAGGGATGCGGTGTGGTTTGTAGAGAGGTGCTTGGCCTGTTGCAGGGTTAAGGCTGAGCACCAGTGTCCGCATGGTAAGTTGCAGCCGCTTGAGGTTCCCCAGTGGAAGTGGGAACAGATTTCCATGGATTTTATCACCAAATTGTCGAGGACTGCGAGAGGCGTCGATGCAATTTGGGTGATCGTCGACCGGATGACAAAGAGCACTCATTGTCTTGCTATCAGTGATAGCCCTTCCGCGGAGAGGCTGGCAGAGGTGTATGTGAGGGAGGTGGTATCGCGGCATGGTGTACCGATCTCGATTGTGTCCGATCGAGATGTGCGTTTCACTTCCAGATTCTGGAAGAAGTTCCATGAGGTGTTGGGTACTAGGCTGCATTTCAGTACCGCTTACCACCCACAGACGGACAGACAGAGTGAACGGACGATTCAGACGCTCGAGGACATGCTTCGGGCATGTGTATTGGATTTCGGAGGGAGTTGGGACACGTATCTGCCTTTGGCTGAGTTTTCCTATAACAACAACCACTATTCGAGCATTGGTATGCCTCCGTTCGAGTTGTTGTATGGGAGGAAGTGTCGAACTCCCATCTGTTGGGGAGAGGTAGGATAGTGAGTGATGTGTAGCATGGAGATAGTGCTTCAGACGACTGAGTAGATACAGCAGGTCAGGCAGAGGTTGCTGACGGCTCAGAGTCGTCAGAAGAGCTACACGGATAGGCGTCCCTCGGAGCTCGAGTTCCAGGTTGGTGATTTCGTTCTCCTGAAGGTGTCACCTTGGAAAGGTGTGATCCAGTTCAGGAAGAGAGGCAAGTTGGGGCCTCGGTATATTGGTCCATTCTGGGTGATTGCGAGGGTAGGCAGATTAGCGTATCGTTTGGAGTTACCTGCGGAGTTGAGTCAGATTCATGATACCTTCCACGTGTCTCAGTTGAGTAAGTGTATTGCCGATGAATCGGCAGTGGTATTGTTAGAGGATATTCAGGTGCATACGAGCCTGAATTATGTTGAAAGGCCAATTGCGATTCGGGATCGGAGGATTAAGGTTTTGAGAAACAAGGAGGTATCCTTGGTGCAGGTTCAATGGCAGCATCGGAAGGGGTCCGAGCTGACATGGGAACCAGATATTGAGATGCGTGAGCAGTATCCAGAGTTATTTGTAGAGCGAGACTTTGAGGGCGAAGTCTGATTCTAGTGCGGGGGAATTGTAACATCCTGAATTTGGGTATGCTAATTTATTTATTTATTTATTTTTTTAATGAGGAACACGACGAGTTGATGTCTCAACCCGTTGAGAAGAGTCTGATCTATTGGCGCATTTTCGCGAAAGGACTCAACGAGTTGGGACCCGACTCGCCGAGTCGGTGCTGATTAGGAAAACTCTAATCCCCGGGTTTGGGAGCCTATTTAAAGACCTTTATGGCCTTCATTGGCGGCCACCTTGTTCCAGAGAAACCCTAGAGAGCCGAGATATTGAGTTTCAGGGCAAGAGGAGGCTATTTCTTCATCTTTTTGTGTGGTTTTTCTTGAAGGAAGATAGGAGCACAAATCCAGAGCGTGAAGGGGACTGGATCTGAGCTAATCATCTCATGAGATCATCTTTGGAGGTATAATTCTTTCCATTTTGGGTTATATTGGTTGGACTTCTTGATTTTAGGGGTTTTACCCTCATATTATGCAAGATCTAGTGAGTATGAGGTCCTCTTTGGGATTATGGCATCAGATCTGGACCATGAGAGGTCCCTAGAGTCATTACCTTCTAGCTTTTGCAAGCAAATAAGCAATTGGAGACTAGGTTGCCATTTCTAGTGTTATTTCTCCATTTGAGGCTTGTTTTGGCTTGCATGCACGTAAAGGTTGCACCTTTACGTGACTTTTGAGTGTTTAAGGGTTAGATCTATGATTTGGCTAAGCAGATCTGACCTCAGGAGATCGTATGAGCAAGTCCATGGAGGAAACTCGCCGAGTCCATTTGTAGACTCGATGAGTCGGACCGGGTTGCCCTGGGGTCTGACTCTAGTGGTGACCCGGTGAGTTGAGGGGTGACTCAGTGAGTCGAGTGAGGCTTAGAAAGGGAAGAGTCTGTGGGGACGATGGGACTCGCCGAGTCATCGTATGCACTCGGCGAGTTTGGTCAAAATGGACAGTTGACTGTTGGGTTGACTTTTAGGGTTTGTCAACAAATGGGCCTCGGGCATGTAGAGGGGTAGAATGGTCTTTTACCCTACCAGGGATTTGCATGAGAGAATATCCAAATATGAAGAGACATTTATTTAGTGAAATTTATTATTGTGACTAGGCAGAGGCTAGGGCAGTATTCTGATATCGAGATTTTACCAAGATTCCCGAGGTGAGTCTTCTCACTATACTTTACCTAGAGTTGTAATCAGAGCTATGTGATAGTGTATCTTGTATGCTATTTATGTGTTGTGATTCTATGTGATATGTGATATGCATGATTCAGAGTTTACTGAGTTAGGACCAGTGGGTCCATAGAGTTATGGGACTAAGAGGGTCCCACAGAGATATTCGACCAGAGGGTCATCAGAGTTACAGCCTTGAGTTGCTGATATGTGTTTATGTGGTATTTTGGGGAACTCACTAAGCATTTATGCTTACAGAGTTTTGTCTATGTGTTTCAGGAACTAGTGATGATCGTGGGAAGGCGCCGACATGATCTATACACACTCATGGAGCTTTTGTTTATATGATTATGGGATATGTTTTTCTATGATGACAGTGGATACACTATGTTTATTACTATTTTGTGAATGCATGTATGTTTTAAAATTGTGAAAAATTAATTGAGAATTTTGGATGTTATAGTTAGAAACATTCTTTTCTTTTTCAAAATTGTTCGACACATTTTTTTCATTCTCATCTTCACTATTATCAGTTTGACTGTCTCGTACCTCCACATCATCAAAATCACAAACTTTTGAAGTAGAGGGTCTATCAGTGTCATCCTCAACAATCGAATCATTATAAATTTCTTTACCTTTTGACTAAAATGTGACATTAATGATTGATAACTGAGAACAATCGACACTTTCCTCCTCCTCATTTTCACTGATTTTACTAAAACAATCAGAATTGTCTTTGATATCAGCAAAATTAGATTGAGAGTCAAGTTTCGAATTCTCAGTTCTTTTCAAAATTTTGAGTTGTTCACTTTTTGTCAAACTTTCATTCACAATCTCAACAAGTTCATCAGCATTCAGAAATTCATATATCTTAAGAATACCATAAGCAAATCAATCATCTGGCACTTTGTTAAAGTCTGATATGGTTGGTTGACAATCGTGGCACAAAATATCAACCTTCTGTCTCTCAAAAGTAAGAAAAGGTAATAATTTTCTATGTTGTTCTCTACTAATGTCACATGAATGATGCAATGCAGTAAATTTAGCATAGAGACGTTTAGCCGAATTACAATATATGTTTCTTTGTGCAAGCAACATCCTTACATCTCTATCCAAATTCTCTCTATCATTATTGACATTTTTTATTTGTAATTCTAAATACTCTACCCTGCTATGTTTCGAATCTAGAAGTTTTTGGGTCTCTAGAAGTTTTTGGGTCTCTAGCAGTTGAGTACTTAATTTCTTGGCTTCGTTACTAGCTGACACAACAATAGTATCAAAATAAGCAACAATATCCTCAAATGCAACTATCTCAGAATCATAAGCTTGTAGAGGAATATTAACAGATTGAAGAATAGAACCTACCTTTGTTGCCATTGGTTATTTGTCTCCAGATTTAGTCATGAAACACTGACCAGTCACTTTTTCATTCTCGTCCTCCTCAAACTGTGTGAACATAGCTCCATGAGTTGGATTTCACATTTCTTTATCATCAGAACCCAAGGACCAGATTTGATATGTACCATCCTCTTTAGCCTCTCCTCGTGCAACCAAAGACAACCCTTTAGCTTTTGCACGAACTTCCTTCGGCTTTTCCACATAATAAGCTTCGTCCTTGACTTTATTCTTCTTATCATCCTTCTTACGAAGCATACAATCATTTGCTAATGATTTGCTCCGTTACAGTAATGACAATCAACACCTGAGTCTCCCTTAAGCTTCTTTTCATTCTTCTACTCTTTTGCCTTCTCATCATTTTTCTCAAACTTTTTCTTTTCATCAGCACCAGACTTGCTCACAAAGTTTCCCTTTACTTCACTCTGCTTCACCTTGGATTAAACGGTTTCTTGAAAAACTTTTTCACTTGGTTGTTCGAGTAAAAATCTATTGCTTCATCATCAGAGTTTATCAAAAAACCTTCTTCATCACAATCATCTTTCTCTTCTTCTTCCTTCTTAGACATTTTCGAAACTAGATCTAAAGGACCTCCCAATCTAAGTTTTGACTCTTCTGCTATTTCATTAACTTTAGTTTCGTGATTTTTCAGTTGATTATACACATCAATCAACGATGAAGTATTGAAGCTTTGTTGATTCCTCACCATCATGCTTACACTTCTCCACTCCTTATGAAGTCCCATCACAAAGTGAGATTGAACTCCATAGATGACCTTGTGATTCCCTAACGATTGCATCGATAGATTAATTCATTAAAATGATCATAGTAAACCTCAATTGTTTCATTCTCTTTTTGTCTGAACTCCTTCAGCTCCACAAGACACTGCTTAACAGAATTAATCTTCATTTTCTCGCTACCCTGATACTTTGCCTTAAGAGTATTCCATATATCTTTTGGAGTTTTACAACCACGGATGTAGTTGTAAACAACAGGTGGCAAAGCACATCTCAGCTCTCTCATACAACGCTTCTCATTGTTTTTCAACCTTGTTGCTTGTTCTTCTACTGCAAAAGTTGATCCAGATGATCCTAAATTTTTAGCTTTCGGTGGTGGTTGAACACTTCCTTTGATGCAATGCCATAATTCTTCATCCAATCCATTGAGATAGTCTTCCATACGATCCGCCCATTGATCGTAGTAATCTGGAATCAGCATTGGAATTTTTGTTGATGATCCAAGCAGATGAGAATATGATGTCATCGTGTTCATGTTGAAGTTCGCCATTGTTGTACGAAAGATAATTTCCAGAAAACTTGAGAAACTTGAAGATTAAAAGAATGAATTGATCAGACACTTGAAATCGATCACTCGATTATACAATTCGAACACATAATATAAACAAAACTATAGATCTAAGACAATTTTCAGAATTGAAATGTGTGGAATCTCTTGAGACAAACTTTTGACTAAAAAACGAATGATTCAAATGAATATCAGATAATTGCAGTTTGAATCCTGCTCTGATACCAATTATAGTAGAATTGTAACGAGTAATCGAATGTAAATCAGAGTAATTCAAGTAATAATCTAGAATGAACACATGGTGCAAATATGATCTGGTTTCAGCTTCAATTATTTTCAAAGAACTTGAGTACAAAACAGATAACAGAATTGGGAAAAAATGTCTTACCTACACTCAAGTTCAGACCCTATTTATAGGATACTAAAAGTACAAAATATACTAAGGACTAAACATTAAGTTTCGACTAAACAAGTGCGTTAGTAAATACATACAAAATTACAAAACAAATACTTTGACTCTTTTACAATATTTCGACCCTAACAGGGAGCAGTTCATGGAGATGTTTCGTACATATTATGTGCCGCGGGTTGAGGGTCACAGGTTGGCTCAGGAGTTTTTGGATCTGAGGCAGGGATCGTAGTCGGTGATGGAGATCACCTGGATGTTTACTGAGAGGGCCCTGTTCTGCCCTGAGTTTTCTTCGGAGCAGGTTCAAATGACCTGTTACTTGAGAATGCTCAAGACGGATATCAGGTAGCTTATTTCCACCCAGCGGAGCGGTACGATTCCTTGTTGAAGTTTTAGGAGGCGCGCAGGCAGCGTGAGCTTGAGATAGATTTTTGGTTGAGAGAGCAGAGGATGGCCCCGATACAATCGCAGTCGGTGCCAAAGCAGTTCAAGGTCGATGAGTCTAGATCAACGGGCCAGCAAAGCCATACTTGTGGGAAGTGTGGTAGGGTTCATGATGGAGCATGCTGATCTGGTAGTTTGTGCCACAAATGTGGCAAGGAGAGGAATTATGCGAAGGACTGCCGTCTGTCAGCCCCAGTTCATAGTATGAGGATTTGCTATCGTTGTGATCAATTTGGCCATGTAAAGGTCAACAGTCTGTTGCTTACCGCTAAGCCGGCGCAGGTCCCCGTGCCAGCTATAATGAGGATCACAGATGGGCGCCAGGGGAAGGTGGAGCCCCCGAGGGCTCAAGGTCGCGCTTTTCAGATCACTGTCGAGGAGGCCAGCAAATCTCCAGGTGTTGTGACTTGTATGTTTGTATCCGTTATCTTGTTGATTAAGTTTCTATTATGCTTATATATGTGTACCCTTGTTAGTTATGTTCCTAGTGAACTCCTTGCCTGCTTTAGTTTTGCTTGACTCGGGTACGAGTGGGTCCATTGTTTCCCAGTCTTTTAGTAGGGGGTTTGCTATGCCATTAAGGGAGTTGCAGTGTCCGTTGCGAGTTTCTATCGCCAACGAACACGGGGTTTCTGCTTCTTCAGCATATCAGGGTTGTGTTCTGGAGATATTCGGGGTATTTCGGGGTATCCTTTCCAATTGATTTGATACCTATCCCTATGGGGGATGTTTGCGTAATTGTGGATATGGACTAGCTAATGCGTTTTGTCGCAATGATTGATTGTGTGGGACAAAGCGTGGTAGTTCGAACCCCAATTGGGGGAGAACTGGTTATTTATGGAGAGCGCACCAGGATATCGGGCACAATGATGATCTTCGGCATATTTCAAGATCCTAAGCACTTTAATTTCACCTACCTTATTTCAAACATCACACCATACTTACTGATTTGGTTACAAAATTAGTTTGTCAATTTTTGACCAAAACATGTATATCGTATATCATACATTGATTTTTTCTGCTACCTAGTTTAATTATATTTGATGCATAGAAACCTAATAGGGGTACCAGAGTCACTGCTTCATAATTACTAGCACCCTTAATCTATATTTTCTGTAAATGTTTGTTTAAAATTGGAAAAAGGAAGAAAAACCCAAAACTGAAGATATCTGCTAGTCGCTGGTGTGGCACACCCTCCTTCTAGGCACGACGTGCCTGTTCATATTAGGGTTTATCTTATTTCTTTTAAATTTTGTGACATCCCAGAATTTAGGTCAAAAACTGTGAACGGTCAAGTTCACAGTAAGTCTCTTTGTAAATTGACTCATTGAGTTTTAATGCATCTAATATAAAATAAATGAGTTATTTCAACTATTATAAGATACCAAACGGTATCTTACTTCCCATTGTGTAATTTGACGAATGAATCAAATAGCTCAAACTGCAACTATAGGAATGCGTCTGAAAATATAAGATACCAAGCGGTATCTCACTTCCCATTGTGTAATCTGACAAACGAATCAAACAACTCAAACTGCAACCATAGGAATGTGTCTAAAAAAACAGTGAACTTTCGTATTAATTCATTGTGAGCAATACAAACACTCTATTCTCGTAGTATGCGTTTCCCTGTTCCCGAAAATATAAAGAACATGCAAAACAAAGTTTGTATGCAAAAAATACAACCGTTTTGAGAATCCAAAAACCAATATGATTATGATTTTCTTAAAAACGCTAAAACTGTTTCAAATCGTTGAGGGACTTGAACACCTCAAATGGAATTTATGAAAGCATTTTTGAACTCAGGCTATAACCTAATATTTAATTTCATATTTGAAATATTTTTATAAACATATTTATGAAAGTCGAAAAATCAGATGTTTTCACATTTATTAATCGCGAAACCTTGAACTATTGATTTCGATATGATTTCAATTATTTTTAATGTATCCCGGAATTATATATATATATATATATATATATATATATATATATATATATATATATATATATATATCCGGTTGATGTGGACTTTAACAATAGAATTAGCCATATTTTTCTAAATATGTGTACAAATATATATATATATATATATATATATATATATATATATATATATATATATATATGTGTGTGTGTGTGTGTATGTTACCTAATTATAACACTTCAACAACATTAATGTATACATGCTTTGTAACAAATGGAAATTTATTATAGTTATCAAGAAATTGTTGTAAAAGTCTTAAATATACATATATAAATATACAAATGGAAAACACCAATAATACATACCAAATCAAACCAATACATACAAATCAATACCCAATTAAATCAATACATCAATACACATAAAATACATACTTATTAAACTAATAGAATGTTTAAAAGATTAACCATAAATACACCAAATTTGACAGCCAAGTAATAGTTTCTCCCAAGTTTCATTTTATATAAATAACCACTAAAAAAGGAAATCATTTCTTGCACTCCAATATTTTCCTTCCTTCCCATATTTTTCTTTCACCCGTATTACAGCTCACACACAGTTCACAGAAAGGTAAAGGAAAACTCTGTATGGTATTGCTTCTACTCCTCAACTATCGATTCACAAACAATCAAACAACAATTAAACCCTTACAGTAAAAATTTATCGATCATGTGTATCTGCTTGCATCTTCATTCCCAGCCAAGAACAAATGGATTCTTCCTTCCAATCAAATTCACAGTAGCAATCGATGGTTGCTACAACCCCAACACCACCTTACACCGTCACCACCCTATCATAATTCCACCTCCTTCTTTCATGTCAATAAACAAGAACCATCACCGGTGGCCCTTGACCACTAGGAACCACCCAACTCCACCCCCTGTTTGTCAAAGTCACCCAAAAGAGAACCGACAGTAGGTGTTGTTGGTGTTGAACCCTCATTCAACCACCGTCATTCTATCACCACCACCAATTTATTCTATTGATTTGCTTACATACCACCAATATACACCGCCACTCCACCCATCTCCTCCTTATTTTGCACCACCATAGTCCCCTCCATTGTCGGTTCTAGCAATCCACTAGCACCACCAAACCCTTGAACACCTTTAATCATCATTCTTTTTTCAATCTAATGAGACCAAATAAAAAAAAGAAGAATAAGAAGAAGAAGAACGGGGAGCTTTCGGAGCAGCCTCCAATCACACTCATGTCACCACTGATCGCACATAGCCCCGCCGCACCACTCTTGTAACATTCCGAATTTCATGTATTTTCAAATCCTTCTGTTGCTACAACCCCAACACCACCTTACACCGTCACCACCCTATCATAATTCCACCTCCTTCTTTCATGTCAATAAACAAGAATCATCACCGGTGGCCCTTGACCACTAGGAACCACCCAACTCCACCCCCTGTTTGTCAAAGTCACCCAAAAGAGAACCGACAGTAGGTGTTGTCGGTGTTGAACCCTCATTCCACCACCATCATTCTATCACCACCACCAATTTATTCTATTGATTTGCTTACATACCACCAATAAACACCGCCACTCCACCCATCTCCTCCTTATTTTGCACCACCATAGTCCCCTCCATCGTCGGTTCCAGTAATCCACTAGCACCACCAAACCCTTGAACACCTTTAATCATCATTCTTTTTTCAATCTAATGATGCCAAATACAAAAAAAAAAGAACAAGAAGAAGAAGAACGGGGAGCTTTCGGAGCAGCCTCCAATCACACTCATGTCACCACTGATCGCACATAGCCCCGTCGCACCACTCTTGTAACATTCCGAATTTCATGTATTTTGAAATCCTTCTGTTGATTCTTAATTATATCATTTTGGTCCTTGGAGTTGGTTGGAATTATCCCTAAGAAGCCTTAATGGCAAATTGGTAAATTTTAGGGTACGAGGTGTATGCTGAGCGTACATGTGAGTACGCTAAGCGTACTAGGGGACGCCCTAGTATGCTGCACGTATACATATGTACACGGAGCATACTAGTGTCCGGGTGCAACACTAATTTTTAGGGTTTGAGGAGTATGTAAACATCATTATGGACCATTTTACCTTATCCTTTCGGCCTCCAAGTCCCTGAGTTGTTCTTGCAAAACCCTTGCCCCCTTGAGTGAGAGTGAGAGCCCTAAAGTGTATTCTTGGTGATTTAGAGTCAAAGGAAGTGCATCAAGAAGCGTGGGAACGTGAAGCAAGGATAGGATTTGGGAATTTGGCTTCTTTCTCCATCATCGAAAGGTATAAAGTTCATACCTTTATGATAGAGTTGATAAATATCTTGTTGGTTCTTGTTGCTGCTCATAAATGTATCGATGAAATTCTCGCACGATGGCCTGGAGTGCCGTAATTGAATGCCTAGTCCTGGGGGGGCTGAATGTGCTATATGGGTAAGGTTGCGCCCTTTCTAATACCAATTAGTTTTAGATCAACCGGTAGCACTGATGCTCAACAAGTGGTATCAGAGCTAGTGGCGAGGGTTCGATTCTCTTAGAGAGCAATTTCTGAGGGGGGATTGTTGGGGCTCAGAAATGGCATCGACCAAATCCTTGCATGATGGCCTGGAGTACCGCAATTGAATGTCTAGTCCTAGACGGCTGAATACACTATATAGGTAAGGTTGCACCCTTTCCAACACCAATTGGTTTTAGATCAACCGGTAGCGCAGATGCTCAATAGTTCTTTTTATGCTTCTTTTTGGTCTCTAATGCTCCATCTTGAGCATGGCATGTTTTGTATGTTTTGAGTTGTCCATTCAAACCCTTGGAAGGGACCTTAATCATAAAAATGAGGTCCCAACGTCTAGAAGTGTCCCATGCTTTTGGTAGAAGTGTTTTAATGGATTAAGACCTTGTATTAAGAACTTTTAGACGTCTAAAGTCATAAAGTTGGAGACTTTATGACTCTAAGGTGCATTTGAACCATAAATACGAAGTTTGGGCTTATGTGCTTAAGCCATTAAGCATTTATTGAGATTTTAGACTCTGTGAGGGTACGCCCCGTGTCAAGAGGAGTACGCCCCACGTAGGGACATACTCGGTCAGCCACCCCGTTGTGGGTTAATGCGAGGCTCGATGTACGCCCTGCGTACCGAAGGATTATGCCCTGCGTACGCCTTCTAATGGGATTTCAAACTTTGGGCTTTAAGTGTTGGGCTACCTTTTGGGCTTAAAGGATTTGACCCTTTTTGGTCTACCTAAGTATGAGTGTTTTAGGCCAACAGAAGAGTTGGACCTTAGGATAAGGCCCAATAAAGGGTTTGGGCCCAATTTGGAAAATTGGGCTAATAATGGGCCTTGTATAATTTTGGGCTTTTGGATCATGAATTGAGCCTAGGTCTTAGCCCAATTGTGGATAGGGTAAAGAGGTCATTTAACCTAATTCTGGGTAATTAGTCAAGGTTGGTAATCTAATTGTTAATTGGATGTTTATTTGTTGTGATAGTTCGGGATTTTAGTAAGCCAACAACCGGAGGTTTTCTGTTCGATTCGTTAGTGTGAGGTGAGTGTTCCTCACTGTACTTGTTGGACAAAGGCACCAAGGTTGGCCCTTTTGGAATGTTAACCTGATTATTGCATGATTGAGTATTGTAGTGATATGTTAAATCTGTATCCTAGTAGATAGGATGATGCTATGCTTAGTGATTTGTAAAATCTGCCTATTTTTCTGTTGACTGGTTATATGTTTATTTGTTATGTATATGTCAACATGTTATGTGTGGTTGGGTTGAGGCGGTCCTACATTCTGCTAAAGGCCAATAGACCCAGGGCGTACCGGATAGACTAAAGGTCAATGGGGCGTACTAATCAGGCCGAAGGCGCAGAGAACGTTCCAGATAGGCTGAAGTCTCGAGGTGGCGTACCAGTCATGCCAAAGGTTCTGGGAGCGTTCCAAATAGACTGTAGGCTGGTGGAGCATTCCATTCAGACTGAAGGCTCTATATGCATGTTGTTTATTGTATTAATCTGGTTTTGTGTTGTGTTGGTACTTAGGGGGAATCTCACTAAGCTTTGGGCTTATAGTTTGGCTTATGCATCAGGTACTTTAGAAGATTGCGGAAAGGTGAAGGCATGATCGTGCACCTCCTCATGTTATGTTTTGGGATTTTGGGAAAAACTCTGATGATAAACATGTTTTGAAAACTATTATTTAAACATTTATGATTTTTGGTTGGTTTGGAAAAGTTCAAATTTTTTATGAAACTTTAAGAATGTTACAAGTTGGTATTAGAGCCTTGGTTTGAGTGAATTGAAGGAACACTCCTATGAATCCAGTCTCAAAGCAAGGAGAAAGATTTTTCAAACAATTTTCAAACGGTTTTCAAAATAATAGATCAGGATGCAAGGTGTACAATAAGCCGGAGCCAGTAAGTGACCCCAAATTACCACACAAGTTATTTGAGATTATGTTATGTTAGGATTAGAACAACATGCTAGTAACAGGATACAGATCCTTAGGAGTCGTATGTTAGAATTTCCTGATATTTGATGCCTTACACATGTAGAGTACCCTATTGATTGTTGTACGAATCTTTCATGTGTGAACTAGTTGTTGCATGAATGCGCTAAGTTGCATACTGCATAGGTTAAACGGTCTTGGGGTAAGGGAATTGGTCCTGCTGCGCAGCTCTTGTTTGAGTCCAACTGTTGTGGGATTGAAACCTTTAGCCTTAGATTGTTTAAGTCATGTAGTATGTGATAGTATTCATGCAATAGTTATTTGGAACCAATGGAGGGTCGTGTGGCAGTTAGTGGTAGGATAAGTTATGTAGGGTTAGCTAGCCAGTCGATATGTGTAGCCTTCCTCTAGGAAGTGAGGGTAAAGTGCCTGAGTATGCTAGAGAGAATGTTATTGTTAGGGTTGTTGTGATGATCCTCTAAGACAACTACGGGTAGGTGTGGAAGGTAGTATGGGCCGTACTACTGAAAGCACATGACCCGTATGCTTAGCAAGGAAGTCACAAACCCTAGGGCTTTGTTGGGAGTTGGTTCCCCATTTTGGTTATATGTGTTATCTGATATCTCCTAGGTGTATTTCAGTATGGTGACCACGAAGCGATTTAAGACCAGATGCGGATCGGGATCAGGAGCTGGCAGACAGATTGGAACTGATGAGTTCGATGACAGGATTAGGGAGATTCTCCATAGGGAGGTTGTGGCTATCATACGAGATCAGGTACTGGAGTTATTTGGGTCTATTATGACTGCAATGATGGATTTCTTTGATGATAGATACACAGCCATGGCTGAGAATGTTGTTGTTGCAGCCTCCGTAGTAGTGGTAGCTGTAGGTGTTAGACAGGGTCTAGTTTTTCAGTATTGGGACTTCAATAATACAAAGCCCCCAAATTTTATTGGAGTTCAAGACCTGATCGTAGCCATGAGGTGGCTATCTGATGTTGAGGGATGCTTTTTCACCTGCTCTTGCGCAGCTGACCAGAAAGTCAGGTGCGCTCTGAACCTCTTAAGGTCCAGAGTGAAGGATTGGTGGAGACTTGTTACATGTAAGATCAATAAGTGTCACGTCGTGG
The DNA here is from genome assembly GCF_002870075.4 of Lactuca sativa. Lineage (NCBI taxonomy): Eukaryota > Viridiplantae > Streptophyta > Magnoliopsida > Asterales > Asteraceae > Lactuca > Lactuca sativa. Next base: position 269,025,958 of record NC_056626.2, on the reverse strand, counting down.
TCTGTCACATAGTAGTCCTTAACAAACTCACTATACGACTTAGGAAGTGATTGAAGAACCAAGTCAACAACCAACTTCCTTGAGGCAACGACACCTAACATTCCCATCTTGTCAATGTGTGTTCTTTATCTCCAAGACATGAGCACATATAGACTTTCCATCTTGGTGTTTGCTAGTCAATAGGGGTTGAGTGACCTTGAACTTTTGAAGTCTTTAAACTTGTGGGTCAGGGAGAATTATTGGAGGAGGTGGAGGAAGTGAAGTATGATTTCTAGTTCCTTGATCAAAACGTGGAACATCATCTTCATGAGGAAATCCTTTTATAAAAGATTTGGGAAGACCATAGTTGTTAGAATTAGACATCTACAAGGGGAGAAATTCAAGTTAGTTGATTTAAGTACTTAATATAACACCCAAAATGAAATATTAAGGCAAGGAGCCAACACAATAATTTACAATTCGGAAGAGGGATGTCCTAATCCAATTGCAAATTATGTGAAGGTAGGTAAATGACGATTTACCAATTTCCAACATGAAAAAGAAAACCGAATTTTAGGTTTTAAATGAATTGAAATTCCTAGATCTTTTGAGATTCATTGAACTTTTCAATGGCATGTTTAATCTCGATTATGCCCTTCAAATTTGTGACTGGGATGCCGAGGATCACAAACAAGGTGTGAATAACCATGCAAATTAGCTTGGTACTCTCGATGTTACATATCACCTAATCAATGTGCCGGTTAACCACATACGCTCCATTGATCGATGATTAACATCAAGCTACCCTTTGCCACCCTTGTTAGTCCCAAATTAGTGTGTTGGTTAACCACAGACGCTCCACTAACGACTTAACTAGGTGCAAAGTGCAATTGAATGGAAGTAACTAAGATTGGGAATTTATATGTGTTTAGTTACTTAGCATATTCATTATACTTTTAGTGGGAGTTTGAGTCATATCCTACCCGTTCGGCTAACCACCCTACACCAATCAAGGAAGCGGTGGGTCAGTGTGGACACCCATTCAACTGTCATTTTATAGGCAGTTTCCTTATCCCCCCTTATAGATTTGTTTCGTGAATGAGACATACTAACGGTGAGACTGACTTTTTAACTCTCTCTCTCTCTCTCTCTCTCTTTATATATATATATATATATATATATATATATATATATATATATATATATATATATATATATTAAACTTTTAATTTTATATAGTATAAGGGTGTATTTTAAACTTTTAAAATACTTGATGGTTTAATCTATTAATAAATTATACTCTTAATTTAATTAACTTAAACAATATTATTATGGATTTAATAATACTCTTTTAATTAAAAATATGACACATAATTTAAGAATATGACACATAATTTAAGAATATGAAAAATAATTTCAGAATATTTCATGTTACTTAATTGTTAATCAAGTACTATCAATATACTTCACACAAGATATTCAAACCAAGTTATTTTCAACAAAAAACAGACTATGTAAAATCATATATTACATATTATATAACAAAAACGTTAGAAGCAAGTTGTTTCCAATAAAACCAGAATGTCTAAAATGATAATATGACACATAATTTCATAATATTCCACATTACCATACAATATATAAAATACTATCACAATATTGCACATTAATTTAGTGAAAGGATTAAAGCAAGTAGTTTCTAACAAAATAACATCTAATATAAAAAAGAAACAACAGACTCGTCAAATCATATGTGTATAATATCAAATTATCAAGTAGAAATTTATAATATTATAATCCTTACATAGTATAATTTCATATTACACATTAAAAAATATTATAATAATAGACTTTAATATCATAATATTACACACAATTTCGAAATATTACATATTAACAAACTAATATTAAATATGGAACATTTAGAATAACTAGAATAATAACATACCAATGGGTATCAAAAAACCCAAATTTTAATTAGGTATTATTCTATCAGAATACTCTACATGTAACTAATAATATCTTATAACATTATTTTGTTAGAATATTCTAAATATAACTTTTGAAAATAGATAATGTGACATCCCCATTTTTATGGCCAGAAAAGACCGATTTCGTTTATGCATTTATAATAAAATCAGAGTAATCTTTCAAAGAAAAGTGTTGCGGAATTTGTTCCCAAAAACAAAATATGAAAAAAAAAATTATCAAAGCATTTCTTAAAGAAATGTATTTTCATTACATTACAAAACTCGGGGTGTCATCGTCAATAGATATCAAAAGCATAAACAAAATATCATAGGGCACAAAACATAATTGGCCTCAAAACAATATAGGCCTTACAACATTCTATATATTTTCTACTGGCCTATAAATCCATAATCTCTCGCCAGATCATCCAACTATGTTTTTGCCACTACCTGTCATACAAGAAACTGAGTGGGTCAGGCCGGGGAGCCTGGTGGGCATATAGGGTTTTCAACCCACAATAAATAAGTTTATTATTTTCAACAATTATTCAACCCGATTAACCCGTTCTCATTATCCTCACTTTATGTCCCTAAAACATCTATTATAAGGGACCTATCCTAAGGAATTTCATCGGGATGGACACTACTACTAAGGGGACTTCTCTAAATTATAAAGGTCTGTAAGGCAACCATGGAGGCGGGGGGGGGGGGGGGGGGGGGGATGGGGTACACCGGTGAACACATCGTTCGCAAACACCAACAGGTTGCGAGCCTGCTAGCATTCCACTGGACTTCTTAGAAAAGTTTCTGGTCGGCATCCATACTCCGCTAGATGACTGGATAATCGTCAACACCGAGGCCTCTTATCATTTTATTTCATCACACACCATCTATTTCATCTACCCATGTTTTACCCAACATATTTGTAGATATATAATACATATACAGCTTAGATATCAAAACAAAGTTTAAATCTTTCATATAGCATAGAACTCCATTGAGCTAGTATTAACGAGACCTTCGATTCTTGTCCAGGTTGTGTCGGCCAGAAATCGTTCGATCTATTATTCGAACTCCGTGCTGCATACAGCTAAGCCGAAACTTAGAAAAATCATAACTTCCTCATACGAAGTCAGATTTGGGCGTTCTTTTTATGCACGCTCTCGGTTTAACGAACACTACGACTTACGTTTAGATCATTAAGGCTAAAAATCATTCTATCATAATTTCACTATTTACGTCACGCAATGTCGTGTCGGTTCTGTTGCGAAACTTTGACAGGTCATAACTTCTTCGTTATAACTCAGATTTCAGCGTTCTTTATATCTCCGGAATCCTGGTCACGACCACTACAACTTTCTTCATCCATATCGGGCTTATCTAACATTTATTTTTGACGCTTATTTTTATTATATCTTTACAAACAAGTATATAATCACATAAAAGCACATAATTCACATAATATTTAAGTAATTCATCTTTATTACTTTAAATTAGGTTACAACAGTTGACCTAGACTATTACATCATCACATAAATATTTAGTCTTGAAACACGGGCGTTACGGATAATATATAACATTATTCTTCTAGAATATTCTACATATACACATTATTTTCACTTATGTAACGCCCGGGTTTCAGGGCTAAGCATTTTTGTCAATGTAATAGTATAGGTCAACTCTTGTAACTCTTTTTGAAGTAATAAAGATGATATATTTGAGTATTATGCGAATTATGTGTGTTTATGTGTATATTATTTAATTATAAGTGTATAATTAATAAATAATAAAAATAAGCGTCAAAATTAAAGTATGAGATAATCCCGATATCTCTACATAAAGTTGTAGAATATGTCTCAAGGTTTCCGTACATATAAAGAATGCCGAAATCCGAGTTATAACAAAGAAGTTATGACCTGTCGAAGTTTTACGGTAAAACCGGCATGGCACCGGGAAGCGTAAATAGTGAATTTACGATAGAGCGAGATTTATCCTTAGCGATCTAAACGAAAGTCGTAGAATATGTTAAAATAAGAACATCGATAAAAAGAACGCCCAAATCTGACTTCGTATGAAGAAGTTATGATTTTTCGAAGTTTCGGAATAGCAGTGTACAGCCTGAAATTCGAATATTAGATCGAGCGGTTTTTAGCCGACACGACCTGAACGAGAATCGAAGATCTTGTTAAGGGTAGCGTAACGAGAAAAAGATGGGTGAAAACGGATGTCGGATGAAGAAGTTATGAGGATTTAACGGACCAATCGTGTCCCGGCCCGTTAATAATATAAAATTTAAAATCAAGCCAAAATTAGCCGACGGAGTCTAAACGAAAGTTGTAGAGTACGTTCCCACCTTCGCGTGGATATAAAGAACGTCGAAAACGGAGTTCGTATGAGAAAGTTACGAATTTTTGAAGTTGTAACTCGAAATTGCGAAATCTGATGCTAGAACGATGACGTGGCAAGATCCTGACCGTCGCTTGCTGAACACGGTCATCGCTTCGGATTGCGACACGCCACCCATCACTTACGCCCCGCGTCCGAGGCCTGTACGCCCAGCGTATCTTCGCTCCTATCCTTCCGAGTCCGAGTGCGAGCCAGCTGGTGCGAGCTGGCAACCTTATCCGAGCTACGCCCAGCGTAGCGCTGCTGGACGCCCCGCGTAGACCGAGGCTTCGCGCCTATAAAAGGGGTCCGAAGGCAACACCATTTTTCACACATTTTCACTTCTCTCTCTAAACTACTTTCTCTCTCTAACCCTTTTGGAGTCCCCTAAGCCCTAGTTAAACCCTTAGCACCCTAGGGAAGCCCCGAGGCTCCCGGAGTCCCGAGAAAAAGGAGTTTTTCGGTTTCGAAACGTTGCTCCAATTAAGTCCCGGTTTTCGATAAAATTCGCTGTAAGTGTGCTACGCTTACGCAATTTTTTATATAGCTTTCAAATAATTATAGGAATGTTATTAGGTCCTTAAAATAATTATTTGGGCTATTATTATGAGTTATATTGAGCGTTATTAACGCTTAATAATAGTCAGACTAATTAATTTGTCGCGGTTATCGTTAAACTAAACCCTAGTGGTATCGGTACTAGGTTTTATCGAAGGAATATCGTTTTGAGAGTATCGAAGCGCTGTCCGAGTGCCGAGTCACCACCTACTCAGGTGAGTGCATAGTTACTTTCAGCTTACACATAGATATGAAGTATTTTATATAAATTACGTGCTATATGTGCATATTATCTGAATACTTGCTATCTATGCTAGATGAACATTGTTATACATGTTTTCAATGATTTAAACTGTATATGTATTTTATATCTACGAAAATGTTGGGGTAAAACATGGGTAGATGTAATAGCTGATGTGTGATAAAATGATGAGAGGCCTCGATGTTGATGTTGTTGTTTCTGTCATCTAGCGGAGTATGGATGACGACCACGGACTCTTCTAGACAATCCAGTGGAACGCTAGCAGGCTCGCAACCTGTAGGTGTTTGTGAACGATGTGTTCACCGGTGTACTCCATCCCCCACATGGTTGCCTTTAGGACATTTATTGCTGAGGAATCCCCTTAGCAGTAGTGTCCGTCCCGATGATGATCCTTAGGCTAGGTCCCTTATGATAGGTGTTTAGGGACGTAAAGTGAGGATAACGGGAACGGGTAATCGGGTTATTGTTGATTGATGAAATTAATAACTTATTTATTGTGGGTTGAAAACCCTATGTGCTCACCAGGCTCCCAAGCCTGACCCACTCAGTTTTATGTATTACAGGTAGTGGCGCATGAGCATAGATGTGATGTTTTGGACGAGGGATTACGGATATAGGCCTGTAGATATGAAATAATGTAGTAAGGCTTATATTGTACTGTTTATGCTTTTGATCTGTACGAACATGACATCCCAAGTCTTTTAATGAAATACATTTCTATGGAAATGCTTTTGATAAATCTTTATCATATTTTGTTTTGGGACAAATTCCGCAACACTTTCATTTAAAATGTAACTCTGATTTTTAAACAAAGCATAAACAAACCGGTCTTTTCTGGCCGTGATTTTGGGGATGTCACAGTTGGTATCAGAGCATTAGTTTAAGCGAACTAGGAATTTGTAGGATTTCTAGACTTAAACTTAGAATGCTAAGCGATGATTGTGAGGTATGAGCACTAGCCTATTTTAGGAATTGTGCCTAAAATGCTTTTATGTGCTAAATGCTTTGTGCATAATATGCTGTTAATTGTTCGGATCTATGGTCTGTTGCCGACCGGATCTGGAAACTTTATGTGTTTAGGATTCTAAACGTACGACTACGATATTAGAACTAACATGTAAACGTTTCGGAGTGATAAGGACGATTTAAACGTCTATCCTAAATAAAGATCTAAATTCACCTTATTCGGTGTATAGATCAAGATGGCAAGGACCCGTAGCGGAAACGTAAACGCGAATGGAGATAGGAACCAACCCCCAGTGGTTCAACAAATACCTGTTGTAGAAGAAGTTGCACCTGAGCCAGTCACGATGGCCGGAGTGCAAGCGATGATCCAGGCTATGTTGGATCGTCAAATGGAGGAAACCAGACGTTTGCTCCAGCAAAATCGAGAGGAAGAGACTATTCAGATCGAACAGCCCGAGTTGAACGAAGGGCAGACTGAGGAGGGAAACTATAGTGGGACTGTTGGTCAAGCCATCCCACCGATAGTTAGGCAAAACCACCAGGATGGAGGAAGTAACGGATGTGGATGCAAATACAAGGATTTCATGGCATCCAAGCCACCGAGTCTATCCGGAAGCCCGACACCGGTGGAAGTCATGAACTGGATCTCTGAAATGGAGACGATGTTTGAGAGTTGTGAGTGTAGCAACAGGCAGAAGACCGCTCTCGCGATTCCTTTGTTGAAGTCTGGAGTACTAAGCTGGTGGAAGCTACTAGCTGACTCAATGCCCAAAGGTGAAGCAAGCAAGATGTCGTGGGAGGATTTTCTGGTACAGTTGAAGATGCAATACTGCTCTGAGCAGGATCTTCTGGAAATCAACAACGAATTCCAGAATCTGAAGAAGGGAAGAATGAGCGTTACGGAATACGCTGCAAGCTTTACTGAGAAAATGAAGTTTGTTCCTCACCTCGTCCCAACTGAACTCTCCAAGGTTAACAAATTTGCCCTCGGATTACCAGCGGACTTCGGTCCAATGGTCAAGCAATCTACCACTCTGAAAGCCGCCATCTGGGCTGCTAAGAATGTGGAGACCCAGATACGAGAAAAGGGTCTGGAGAGAGCGGAAGTGGGAGAGAAAAGGAAATTTGACGGATCCTCAAGGTCCGGTAAGAAGGGTAGATTCTCGAAGTTTGGTTCGAGAGGAGGAGGATCAGAAGCGAAGTGGTGTGACAAGTGCAAGAAAAAGCACTCTGGGAAGTGTGACGGAGGGGTCACTTGTTACAAATGCGGAAAGCCTGGGCACTATGCCAATGAATGCACGTTCACTAAGAAGGTCTGTTATGAGTGCAACGAGGAGGGGCACATTTCAAGGGATTGCCCGAAGAAGAAGGAGACAGGAAGACCCAACATACCACCGAAGCCGAAGGCGAGAGCCTTCTAGATGACGCTCGAGGCTGCAAAGGAGGCAACAGACGTCGCTTCAGGTACCTTTCTTGTAAATGGTTTGCCTGCAAATATACTATTTGATTCCGGAGCCAACTACTCCTTTGTGTCGCATAAACTTGGTGGGAAATTAGCATTGCCTGTAGAAAAACTAGATAATGCCCTGATTGTAGAAGTTGCCAGTGGCAAATTCGTACCTGTTAGTAATCGTATTAGGAACATCGTCATCGACCTAAACGGAAACGAATTCAATGAAGAGCTATTACCCATAAAGTTAAACGGTTTCGACATCGTTTTGGGTATGGATTGGCTTAGCGCCAACGATGTTGAGATTCAATGCCGAAAGAAGATAGTAAAGGTAAACCCACCCGGAAAGGAATCATTTATGGTGTACGGGGACAAACGCAGAGTGAATTCTGGAATCATCTCCCTGATGAAAGCCAGGAAATGTTTGTCAAAGGGATGTGCATCATACTTGGCATTCGTAATCGATGCCAAGAAGGAGAAGAAAGAGGTGCAGAATATACCGGTTGTGTGTGATTATCCGGAAGTCTTTCCCGAAGATCTTCCCGGATTACCACCTGATAGACAAGTGGAGTTTCGTATAGACTTGTTACCAGGAACAACACCGATAGCAAAGACACCTTACCGATTAGCACCGACGGAGATGAAGGTGCTCATGACGCAACTTCAGGAGCTGTTGGACAACGGTTTTATTCGACCTAGTTCATCACCCTGGGGAGCTCCGGTGTTATTCGTAAAGAAGAAGGACGGAAGCATGAGGATGTGCATAGACTACCGAGAGCTGAATAAGGCAATGGTGAAGAACAAGTATCCATTGCCAAGGATTGATGACCTATTCGATCAGCTGCAAGGTTCGAGCTACTTCTCAAAGATCGATCTTAGGTCAGGATATCATCAGCTGAAGGTGAGAGAGCAGGATATTGAAAAGACTGCATTCAGAACAAGATATGGACACTACGAGTTCTTGGTTATGTCATTTGGACTAACCAATGCTCCTGCAGCATTCATGGATTTGATGAATAGGGTTTGTAAACCATTCCTCGAACCTCCATGGCCACAAGGGCTGAGTAGTGCCAGGATTTGAACATGGGTCAATAGGTTATCCACCATATCTTCCACATGCCTTACCAAGTCACCACAACCCAAGTGGTTACATTCAAGGTATTTTTAACAATGTTTACAATGTGTATTGTACGATCAGTTACATTACTATAACACATTGACTTCAATTTTAAATATTTCATTGCATAATTCATAATCGTTTCTACAAACTCTTTCAATTTTGGTTGTAGAGAGTTTTAGATGATATAACCTATCTTAAAAGGAACATGAATATTTCAAACTAGAAGTTTTTTAATAACATGTGTTGAGATTAATGAATATGTAATAAATTTTGTAATTACAACCACGTAATAGATTTTTTATGGTTTCCAGTGCAATGTTATCTTAATATAACTTTGTATGAACCTTCTGACAGTTATTATCCATCCTCTAACAATGTAACCTTATGATAGAATTTTAATAGCACAAACTTGAAATGTGGTTTTCAAGCTATCAGGTTTTTAAAAAACTGTTCAACTTTTAGAGATGAAGTTGTTATCTATTATAAAAACTTTCATTTCATTTTATAAAATTTTATGGTTCTTATTGGTTTGAAAAATTTGTTATTTTAGATTCCAAAATAGTTAAAGGGCGGGGCGACCCGAATTAGAATATACACCATATACTAGAATATTACACCTTATAGCATAACTTCAGAATATTACGCATTAATATCGTAATAGTATACATAATTTCATAATATTATACATTAAAATTAGAAAATTTTGTTTTCTGTAAATTATTTGGATTTCCTATAAATCATTCTAGATATTCTCGTTACATTATAAGTTTTAAATTTACAATATTACATATATTCTTAATATCTTATACAATATAAGTTTATTTTACACAGTAGAACCTAATTTTAGAATATTACACTTTAATATCAGATCACACACAATTTTATAAAATTAAATATTAACAACACAATATTAAATGTTGAACATCTAGAATTACCAGAATAATAACACATCAATGAATATTAAAAAAAACGTAAATTCAGTAAACATTATTCTATATGAATATTTTACATATAATTTAAATTATCGTAGAACATTATGCATATCTTTCTACACAAACAGACAAAGTACAAAATTCTTCTATTAAAATATTCTACATATACTCATTAATTACGTCTTATTAACCGTACATATGAATTTAAATGAAATCATAATATTCAAAATAATCACCTTAAAAAAATCACCTTTTACAAATCACAGTATTCTAATTATAATATTATACTTCTATTCATGCTAGTACTCAACCTATAATATTTTTCTACAAGAATATTCTATATGTACATTCAACATGCATATTGTTCTTTTAGAATATTCTACTTCTATACATGTTAGTATCCAACCTATAACATTATTCGTTAAAAATATAACTTATTAAACGATATCATATCAATTATAATAATTAAATTAAAAAATAAATCATAATAAGTATAATATCAAGTAATTAAATGAAACCAAAATAATCATCATAATCAACTTAAAACAAATCAACTTTTACAATTTAGAATATTCTAATTGTAATATTATAGTTCTATACATGTTACCGATCAAACTACAACATTGTTTTGTAAAAATATTCTATATGTACAAACAACATATTTCATTCTTTTAGAGTATTCTAATTTTATACATGTTTACAGTTAGCCTATAATATTATTATGTAAGAACAATCTATATGTATAGACAACATGCATATTATTTGTTTTAGAACAATATACATGTACATTAGGACTAACTGTATTTCCAATCATTCTATTAAGTCGTTATCATATTACCGAACATATAATTAAGCAGTCATCATATAATCAACCATACCAACTGATTTACAAAACATTAAGCAATCATTAATATCTACTTTATTAAAAAAAACATAACAAAAGAAAATGATTTCAAGTTACATAACCATATTTCCATAACAAAAGAAAATCATTATACACTCTACTTATAAAATTTAACTTGAATTATGACTTAAATTCTAAACAACACATAAAAATCAATTTTGATAACAAACAACACATAACATTATTCTATTAAAATATTATACATATACTTATTATAACATAAAATATAACATATTATTCTAATAGAATATTATACGTATAGACTTTAACTTTAAACATATATAGTATATGAAAGATATTACTACAATTACATGACATAAAATATACTAGTACATGTATTATTCCTCAAAGCATAACTATTCTTCAACCATAATATTGTTTTATTATACATTTTCCAATCTTCAAACCTTCAAACCATAACTACTATTTACCAAACATTTAATCATACCTATTGTTTAAAATATAAAAAATATAGTCAATACTAAAAGTGAGTAAGAGTCTAAATTCATTAACCATTAAAATCTTGCAATTATTTTATCAATTCAATCAACATTCCTCATTCCATTGCATCCCTTCCTGCACTAGGTTAAGATTCTTTGTTTGATCATATTTTCTAAACTTCTTAGCTTGTTTAATTACTTTATATGTAGGTTACCGTTTAATCTGGTTGTATCATGAAAAGTAAAATGAAAATATTTATCAGAATAAAATAACATAATATACAAACTACATTCAATTAACTGCAAACATTAAAAGTTTGTAACAACTAAAGGATAATTAACTATATAGATGAAACATGTGATCAAATTAAACAAAATTATAACTAAATACCTATACAAAACATAAACAAAAATTTAGCAAAACAGAATACCTAGAATATTAAGCTATCAAATTAACACTATTTTTACAAACTTAATAGTTGATCATTCATTAATCTACATGTTATCGTCTTAAATTAAAATTATAGTTGATCAAACCCTATGTTAGTAATTTAATACTAGATTATGTCATTAATCTACAAATTCATATTTGAATATCTTTTTATGTATAATTACAAACATAAAAACCAGACTATCATCAAGTAATATATTTTATTATATATAAACAACAAATTCTATTACAAACTATTTTAAACAAGTTTAGACAGACAAACATCAATCATTCATAACATTATCAACTAATTTATTCTATTATAGAGTAATATATTTTATATTTAAACTAATATATTTCATTATGGAGAATCTTAGGTTAACAATAAAGTTCAAATAATATCAACAATCTAAAACATTAATAAAAAACAACATATTCTCTTATAAAATATCTTAAATTATCAATAAATATCAGTCATTTAGAACAAATTAACAATCTACATAAACATAATTGCAGTAAATAAGTTCCATTAAAAAATAAACCTAGTCAAACTAAACAAGTTAATTGATAATTATGTCATAATAAAGCTATATTAAATATTTAGTACTGAAGATTCTAAAATTTCGGAATTCATTGCTAACTCTAGCTACAATAAAGCTGGATCAAAGACAAACCATGAGTGTAGTAAACAAGTAAATTGCTACAATACACAATTTCACAAGATTGCGTCATAAATCATAATCATAGAATAATTAGAATCAATATCGAGAATAATTCAAGAGCATTTAGCAAAAAAAAAACCCTTCATAAATGGGTGTTGATTTATTACATAGAATAAATATATCATAAAGTAATACTAGTATATAAATTAGCGTTGACTTATCAAATTAGGAAGTAAAATTCTGATTAATTAATAAAATAACATCTTAAATCAAATTAGGATGTAACATTTGAGTTATCAAATTAGAATACCTAGAATATCAAAACACCAAACACTATTTTACCAAATTCTTTTTTTGAAGATCATACAATTATTCAAACAAAATAATATCTTAAACTAAATTAAAAATTAACATTTGACTTTTAAAATCAAAATACCTAGAATATCGAGTCATCAAAAACTATTTTACTAAATGTTTTACCAAATCATCTAATTAATCAAACAAAATAACAGTTGAAATCAAATTAGGAAGTAACATCTGACATATAAATCAAAAAAATCTAGAATATCAAGTTATCAAACATTATTTTACAAAATTTTTAATAGACCATCTAATTAATCAAACAAAAACAACATCTCACTTATCAAAAATAGAATATATAAAATATCAATTCATCAAACACAAATATACTTAATGTTTACTACATCATGTAATTAACCAAACAAAGTAATATATAGAAAGGAAATTATACTAATTAGAATACTTAGAATACACATTCTATGATAACCCATTTCACATCATTTATACTAGTTAATAATTTATCGATTTTGTGGAACTGGGGGTTACACGCTTGTTATTGCTTACGTATTCTTACCGATAAGAATATCAACTCCGTAAATCGAATATTTTATAAACTATCTTAAACAATTTTAGAACAACAAACATCAATCACACATAACATTATCAACTAATTCATTCTATTATATAGTAATATATTATGTTTTTAAACTAATGCACTTGATGTAAAGTACCTTAAGTTAACAATAAAGTTCAAAAAATTACAACAAGATAAAACATTAACAAGTAAATATTCTTTCATAAAATATCTTATGTCAACAACAAACATTAATCACTTAGAACATCTTAACAATCAAAATAAACCTAGCTGCAGTAAACAAATTTGATAAAAAAAATATATACCTACCTACAATAAACAAGCTTATTGATAACTTTGACTAAAATAAATTTATATATGACATTTGGTGTCAATGATTCTGAAATTCTAAAATTAATTGCTAACCCTAGCTATGGTAAGTTGGATCAAAGACTAACCATAGGTGTAGTACACAAGTAAATTGTTGCAGTACATAATGTCACAAAAGTGTTTCATAAATCATTATCATATGATATCTATAATCAAAATCAAAATCATAAAAACAAACTAAATGAGATATTAGTGTCATCTTACCTGATTGTTGAACTATCTATTTTTATGATCAAAATCGGAATACGAAGATTCAAAACCAGATGTATCTGAGCTTTGATTTGTGGTAGAATGAAATTGTGGTTTTCAGAATGAGAATCAAAATCAGTTTCTTTAGGTTTTTCTTGAGAAATTTGAAATAAAATTTTACTACGAACAAACTTTGTATTAATGAAAAAATGTAATCAGGATTTAAAATCTGAATCAGAACACTTAAAATCAAAATGTGAATGAATCATAATTGATTCTTAGTGTTTTTGAAGAAACATTTCATAATCAAAATCAAATCGATTCAATGATTTTAGCAAGAGCAATGTGAATCAGAATCAAAATGAAAGGAAATCGAATCCGGGTAAGTTCTTCAATCAGGATTGTAGATCAAGAAGAAGGATTGTTTTTAGGGTTTGTTGGAGGATGAGAGTTTTCTGGTGCATGAAGAATGAATGAATTTGTTTGACTTACGATTGCAGATCAATTAAAAACAAAGTTACGATACTACCCCTCTGTGTCTTTCATTAATCCAAAATTTTGATAGAATTTCAAAAATGTCACGGCTTCTATATGTTTAAATTTGACTTATCCTCATCCATAGATCATGGTAGATGAATGGTCTAGATTTTGTCCCAATGTCTCACAAAATATCATTGTCTCACATGAACTCAACGCTATATATATATATATATATATATATATATATATATATATATATATATATATATATATATATATATATAGTAGGGTTCAATAGAGAACCATAATTAACAAGGAACCAAGGAACCAATTGTGTGTGTCGAAAATCATAATGATCAACGACCAAGTAAATAGACGTACACTTGTACATTTGACGCAAACAAACACACTAGATTATACCAAAAAATCCACATCCTTACCAAAACACTCACCTTTTTTTCATTTAAATTTTTTAGGCCATATTTTTTATCGAAAAAAACCCGAATATACCATTGTTCACGATTATTCATCCTCTTTCCATAGAGATCCATGTTGATATATAAAAAACGAACTTTTTTTTTCGAAAAAAAATCCACTTTATTTTGTTATTTTCTTCAATATATAAGTTTATTTTTATCCAAAAAAAACTAATTTATACCAAAAATATTAATTTTTTGTACTCTATTAATAAACATCAACACTGATTAAAAAAAATAAAAGCACTCGATCAGTTCAGATTCACACTGTGAATCCAAACTATAAATATTTCAATTTGACATTCACAATGTGAAAAAACTCAACCAGTTCAGATTCACACTGTGAATCTAAACTGAATATATTTTAATTTGTAACATTCACTATGTAATTTAACTTATTATTTCAACTCTTTGATCATTTGCAAATTAAATTAATGAAATTTACATATGAATTGAACCATATTCCATGTAGTTTTTTTATAATATTTTAACGTTTTCATTACTCATAAATTAGTTTTGTAAAATCAACAAATTGATTTATTCATATTATGAATCTGACTTACTATGATTCACATTGTCAATCTGAGCAGGTTGACAATGTGAATCTGAACAGGTTCACAATGTGAATCTTAACAGAATCTTTGATTTTTTTTAAAACATCAATATGAATCTATGTTTAAAGAGTACCAAAAAATATAAATTTTGATATATTTATTAATTTTTTTCTACAAAAAAATAGACCTTAACTTTTCAATAAACAAAGAAAATTAAGTGGGTTTTTTCAAAAAAAAAAAACTTTATTTTTTATATATCAATATGGATGTCTATGGAAAGATGGCGTAAGATCACGAATAATGGTATATTCGGTTTTTTTCGATAAAAAATATGGCCTAAAAAATTAAACTAAAAAAATGTACTGACTTTTGTTATAATCCATTGAATGTGCGTCCATTGTAGAACTCTACAACCTTTCATTTTGCCGTTGATCGCTTTAAATTTCGACGTTTTGAATTTGTTCATTGGTTTCCTTATTAATAATGGTTCTCTATTGAATATATATATATATATATATATATATATATATATATATATATATATATATATATATATATATATATATATATATTTGAAACCATGTTAATTTTGTGACACAGTGAGACGCAATCTAAAAATTATCTTAAACTGAAAAATATAAGGAAAAATCCGAAAATTCTTTTTTTAATTATTATTTTCGTCATTTTCTTTACCTAAAAATGTAAAAAATAAATAACAAAAATTACTGTTTTTTTTTTTGAAAAATATGTGAAATATTCTAATAGATTATTACACTGTAAATACTCCAATGTGATTTTTAGAATATTAGAATGTTCTACTATTCTAGTCCGTTTGTCAGATATGTAAAATATTCTAATATTCTATTAGAATATTTCATAGATATTTAAAAAAAACGGTAATTTATTTTATTTTATTTTTATTTTTTATATAAAAAAATTGGGTAAAAAATACGACGAAAAAAATATTTTTTAAAAAAATTCAAAAGTTTTCCATTATTTTGCATTTTAAAAATGCTTTTTTATCTATAAAATGACTGGCTAGAATTGCGTCTCCCTGTCTCATAAAATATGTTGGTCTCACATGAGCCTATATATATATATATATATATATATATATATATATATATATATATATATATATATATATATATATATATATATATATATAGGGCTAGGTTATAATGTGGATTGACAACTATTGTGTGGACGTGTGGATAATGTTATTTTATGAAAATTACTAAGTGAATATGTTGTCTAGTAATGTGAATACTTTCAATCTCACAGAACTGTTGTTATTTTAATGGATTCTCACAAATTCTAATTCATTTTTGTTCTTATTCATCGTTTTTTCTTTATTTTAATTCTAACAGAATACGACTCAATAAACATCCTGATAAAATTCTGACAGAATGAGAATAATTAAAAAGAAGTGTATAATAACCTTATAGACGATCTAATTAGTGAAAATGCTTGATGATTAAAATAATTATATAAGATTGAACGTATTCATATTATCAAACAACATATTTTCTTTGTAATTCTCATAGAATAGCATTAACGACACGTCCACACAATAGTTGTCAATCCACATTTGAACCTATATATATATATATATATATATATATATATATATATATATATATATATATATATATATATATATATATATATATATATATATATATAAATGAGGATGAACTAAACTATGTAAAAATTTGAATCTGAATTTACCCAAAAACACTAGACTATCTCCAGGGAATAAAACTGAATTTTAAAATTATCAAAACAAAGCTAATAAAGAAAAATAGAAGGACATAGAGTCCTTAATTCATAGATCTAAAATAAATCCCTGAATGGTTTTCCTGCATATCAATGTGGTATACGCTCCCGACTTCCAATAATAATCAACAAAGAAACAATAATCACATTGTATTTGGTCTAAAGTATATGTATATCTTCTTGCAGTATCATCAATAGAGTCAGTTTGATGAAAAATCTAAGAATTTAATATTTCAAAATGTTTTAAATAAAACATAATAGAATTTAATATTTCAAAATGTTTTAAATAAGAATAATAAAGCACGCCATATTTACTTCATTAAATTTATTTTTGGGTAAACCCAGGTTATCCAAACCCGACCTACAACCCGAATTATCCGAATGTATTTCGGGTTGGGTAATGGGTATTTTTTTTACATGAAAAACCCGAATTACCCGAAACCCGGAAAATTTATCCGACCAACACCCCTAGGTGAAATAGACCTGGTGGTGGAATAGATCTGACGCAACCTTAAGCTGACAGATATGTATGTATGCGGTATTTTGGCGAATTTATTAGCTTCATGCTTATGATTTTTAGTTTATTTTGGCAGATATGTATGTATGTGGTATTTTGGGATGATCGCATCGCACACACTACGATTCCACTTTATTGACTCTGATGTATTGAGATGATTGATTGACATACTTTGATTTTCTTTTATGGTTTTATGAACACGTTTTGGTTAATGGTTTTACTATTATGAAAACAAAATTTTTGGTTTTAAATTTTGGGAAGTTACAAAAGAGGGCTTAGATCGGAGCTCGCATGAAGAAGTAATGATTTTTACAAAATCTCTACATGCCGTGAACCTGACATCGAGTGACGTGGACAATTTGGGAAGTGACACGTGACATTCTCTGGATGGAGCCACAATGATCACGCGCGACGCGTGTAGATATTTGCGCCACACGCACCCCAAATCCATGACTATAAATAGATAGGTTGGGCAGACCATTTCTGCACACCACTCTTACTCACTCTCTCTACTATCTCAAAGTAGATGCCCTTAAGAGCGAACCCTGAACTCCCGAACCCGATTCAACCCTACATCAAAGGTCTCACGTGACTAGGGTGAGTACACGACCCCTATTTTACTCTTTTAAATGTTTTATGCGGGGATGGGGGATACATGTTTATCAAATGGTTTTATCAAAATATACTTATATCTATAACTATCAACCGTTTTATAAAGCTTAAAGCTTTAGGATAATGTAGCTATAGATACTATGCTTAGTTGTAAGCTATGTTATTATGCCTAAGAGTTATGATGTCCGATAGTCTAGAAATAAATAATACCTAGATGTTATAATGGCCAAATCCATAGGATAACATAGTACCTAGAAGTTATGCTGGTCAAATATAGGGATGTGTACTGTACCTAATCCTTACTCTGCCCAAATATCATGTTTTCAAATAACCAGAATTAGGATATATATATATATATATATATATATATATATATATATATATATATATATATATATATATATATATATATATATATATAGAGAGAGAGAGAGAGAGAGAAAGGTTCAATAGAGAACCATAATTATTGGTTCTCCAAAGAACCGATTTTTTTTCAAGTTTTAGAGCTTATTGTTTAACGAAAAAAAAACAAAAAATTTCTAAATTTATACCTTCACATTGTTAATGCTAAAAAATAAGTTATATATTTTTCGACTTCACCGTGTGAATTCAGATTCACACTGTGAATCTACACAGATTCACACTGTGAATTTGATGATTTTTTTTATCACATATGATACCATTGGAAAAAAAGGATAAAATGTTATGAATTTCGATATTTTTATTTTTTTTTTTATAAAAAAACAAGCTCTAAATGTTGAAAAAAAAAAGATTGGTTCCTTGGTTTCTTGATTAATTATGGTTCTTTATTGAACCTCACCATATATATATATATATATATATATATATATATATATATATATATATATATATATATATATATATATAGGCTTAGGTTATTTTGTTTATACTAACTATTGTGTGCCAAAATTTACAAATTTGGACCACCGGATGGAATAAAATCAAAGATGATGATCTGAGGGTCTGTGATATCACAATAGGGTAACATGTACCATATAGTTATACAAATTCCAGCATATGGACATTTTAGTCAATTAACCTATATTAAAAATGGAAACTTTTGGATTTTTAAGGATAATTAATTCCTTTATTTTTTAAAATTTGAATATTTTAAATTAATTCAAATTTAATAATCCGATTTTATTTTGTCAGAATGTCAAACATTTATTAGTAAAGATATTTTCAATTTTATTCTTATGGAATATATTTCCAATGCATATTTTTTTTGATAATTAACCTGATTTAATAATTCAACATATATTCTTCATAAACATTAGAACGTTAATACAAAATCATACATATTCTTACAAACTAATAGTCTTATAAAATTTAATATAGTTATACAAATTTTAACAGAATATCATCAAAAATGAATAAAAATATTAAGAAATAACATTTTTAAATATACAATTATTAAGCAAATACACATGATCTTCACCAATATTCCAAATAATGCACTTGATTCAAACTATGATGAAAATGTGATATTTCATCGTAAGAATGTAATTCTTCGCAAAATATACTTGTTGTTGAACTCAATTCCAAATCTTTCTCTTGTACGATAAATATTAAATTCTTTCTTCAAGCCATTCTGAAAGAATAAGATGCAATATGTGACAACCCAAGTTGTTCCGTTACATTTCTCCGTTACCGTTAACGGAATATTCCAGTTTATAAAAGTTCTGTTAATTAGAGGTCGTCAATTTAATAAACATTACATTTGTTTACATTTAATATGCCGTTAAGTCGTGATAAAAGGAAATAAAAACACATAACACACATTTCCATTTAATTGGAAAAAGTTAGTTTTTATTATTACGACCACTAAATCGGGTGTGACCAAAAGCCCCGTATAACGGCAGTATTGGGTAGAATTCCACTGAGCTCCAACTTCCACCCATATATAAAGGGGAGTAAACTCCATTTGGAGCTTTTGCACCCTCTCTCTCTCTATACTCTCTCTCTAGACTCGTTTTCGCCCCAAATCCGCAACCAAACGCGTCTAAATCGTAAGTCCGCTTACCCTAGCTTGTTCTAAACATATTGATTCGTGTTTATAGCCCAAAAATCGGACTTAGAGGCTGTTAGAATGGAGTTTACGGCCTAAGATCCTCCTTAGGCCGTAAACCCCTAAATAGAGGCCAAAATGCCCCCAAAATGTCCCTAAAGGCTTGGAAATAAATTGAGGTATTAGCCTAGGAGTGTTTAAACATTAAAACACATAGATTTAGGGGATAAAAGAGAGTTTATGGCCCAGGCATATGCCAAGGCCGTAAAAACCTCTTAAACAAGTCAAAAATCCCCAAAAACACTCCCAAACCACCCTAGGGCTTCATACATAAATTAGGGGCTTATCATTTTGGGTTTCGACCATTTAAACACAAGGAATGGAAGGATGAAAAGGAGTTTACGGCCCAGACATGTGTCAAGGCCGTAAACTCCCCAAACCAAGCCAAAATGTTGGTTTTTGCCCCCCAAATGGCCTTAGACTAATTCTATAAAATGCTAGCAAGGTATTAGGGGCTTGAAACTTCACAAAACTCAAGGGATGAGAGTTTACGGCCGTAAACTCCCTTAGGAGTTGTCCCTGGGCCGTAAACTCCATTATAGTGCCCTTAAAGACCTTAAACCCACTCATACTACATAGTTTTGGACCTAGAATAATTCCATGAACAAGATTGAAGCCTTAAAACACACTAGAACCCTTCACCATGAGTTTACGGCCGTAAACTCATGGTGAATAGTCCATGGGCCGTAAACATGGTATTAAGGGTTTACTCTCGGAGAGTAAACTCCATTCCTAAGCCATACACACCTTTAGATGCTACCCGGGACACCCCAAACACTTAACCAAAGTGTTTTCCGCTCCTTTGAGCACGTATACTTGTTTAATTAGTATTAAATATACTAATTGTATGTGGACATATGTTATCATATGTTAAATAGGTCATTGTGTGTGTTCGAGTCCTTACGTGACACCGAACGCCAAAACGGCACCTTCATCGGACCTACTTACACCAGGTGAGTTCATACCCCTGAATGAACCTTTTAATGTTTTTACATGTTTTATAGGGGGGAATACAAGTTAAACATGCCAGTTATCATATGAATCACATGTGATATATAACCCACATGCACAAGATTTTACCACACTTTACACTGTTTTACCGAGTATGACACTATAATGGTTTTCAATTGTTTCAAAACTGTTACTGATACTGTTTTATCTAAATTCATTTTAAACTGGTTTATAAAGGTTCCAAAGATTTTAAAGGCTTTCAAACTTATTTTACCAAGAACACCAAATGCGATTTTCCTAAATATAAAGGTTTCCAAGGTTTTCATCAAAGTTCCTTTCACGGTGTATACTTTTACTTGTTTGTTACTGCTGCTTCGCTTTTACTTATTTAAAACTCCTACTTGATAACGCATTTCCTTCGTGATACGCTTATACCAGTTATTGTCTCTATTTCACTTATACTAGTAGTCGCTTATACCTGATAGACGCTCTTACTTCACTTATTGTCGTCTCTACTTCGTGATACGCTTATACTTGTTCGACACTCCTACTTCACTTGCGACCGCTCCTACATCACTTGTTAGACACTCCTACTTCAAAAGAATCACTTCTACTTGATACACACTCAGTCGTAGTTAGATGTATGTCTATGCTTATATAGGTACATATAAGTCATGATTGAAAGACTTAGGAAGGCTCGTCTGCCCTATTTCCTTTTCTTCGTTGAGATGTGGTCTGGTGGGATCGGATGGCCGTCCGAAGGTTGTTTGATTCATTAGTTATATATTATGTATATGAGTATGGACATACATGAATTCTCTAGTCAGTTCAGTTAAGAGTCTCTACCTCTAGTCTACACTTACATTAGAACCACACTACCTACTATTTAAAAGTCTCTACCTCTAGTTCAGTATGGTTACGAGTATCCGGGGTTACCTTATAATTCATTGGCCTTAAGGTAACGGTATTTCACCGGCAATTTACACTATATGCTGGTAATTCATTTTCAGAGTCACACTGTTTCGACCTTACAAGACGTATCTTTCATTTGATACCGTCTGGGGTCTGTTTTCTCTGTTTTGACCTTACAAGACGTATCTTTCATTTGATACTGTCTGGGGTCTGTTTTTCACTGTTTTAGACCTTACCAGCTGTGCCTTTCATTTGGTACCTTCTGGGGTCTCTGTCTCCACTTGTTAGACTGAACCAGGCGTGTCTTTCGTTCGATACTTTCCTGGAGTCTATGAATTCCTTGCCTTAGTCAGCTGTCCTCACTGCTGAGGCATATGATATTCCCTAATGTCTCTTGCTTTCTTTAATAATCAAATTCAGCATTTTGATAATGATAGCACTTAAGGGAAAACTACTTTTTACCACATAACACTGACCAGTCTTGGTAGAAGGCTGCTGTTATTACAGAAAATATAGGATTTTCTAGAAAGAACTCTAATACACTGTAATCTCTTAAACTACTACTTTATAAAGTTATTTGGATAAATGTCACTAAATACTTATGAACTCACCAGCATTTGTAAAAATGCTGATACTCGCTTTTCAAATAACTTGTATTCTCAGGTTAGCATTAGACAGGTACATCCCCGGAGCTGTTGATGAAGATAGCTTAGTGCCGTGCCATACTTACTTATATTTACTTGTATTACTTTGATGTATTGTAACGTAACCATGTAAAACTATTACTATTAATACAATGTTTTGGTTGTACTTTGATTACTATAATGCATGTGTTGTGATACTTGACATGACGTCATCCACCCCAGAACGTTTCCGCCATTCCGGTTTTGGGGTGTGACATATTATTCGTTAGTATTACCAGTGAAGCTAATGTACTTGATGTTAACAAACATTCTCAAAGACATTCTAACAGAATGCATTTATACAAATAAATTCTGACAGAATACAAGCATTACTTATTTAAAGGAAACTATATAATAGAGAATGATAGCATACTCTAACAAAATGTATTTCATTTTTCCTATCTTGCAATGCTTTTTACTTTTCCTATCTTCACAAATAAGGAGATTGAAATCGAATTCAGTCAGAATAATAGACATTCTAAGAGTTTTGACATAATACATACCACATGACCAGATTCTAACAGAATGTATTTCATTTTTCCTATCTTAGGCATTTCCACAAACACCTTTCGTGCAACATATATAGATAATAGAAAATCAAAGCTCAAAGTATAAAAAAACAAACATCCAGCTAGTGAAGATTTCTATGTACGGCTGGGCTTTCAATCACAAATAAAGAAAAAAACAAAATCAAAATTAAACAACACCAGTTAAAGAATCGTTTGACAATCCATCTAAAATGACAAAGAGGAACAAATAACAGTTGTGTGTATTAAAAACGAAAGAGATAGACCTGAAGAGCTTGAAGGGTAGAGAACTTGAAATCGAGTTTTCCATCTGATTTAAAATCAACATACGATGCTGAAGAGGAATTGCGCATGTGAAACCTATTCGTCATCTTCTGCTTCATCATCTCCTTCATTCTGATTAGCAGCCAATCTTCAGAATCATTTGAACTTAGAATCTTCATAATCAGATGGTGATTTTAGGGTTTATTGCGGTTGTGGTGGTCATGGTGCCCGATGACTTTCATGATTTAGGGCTGCGTTGTGAAGAAGCGGAGCAGAAGATGAAGGCAGGTCGTTCTTCCTCCTTTTATTTTGGTGATTTTAAAATCAAATCCCCCATTTATCTCAATTACCATAAATTTAGAGTCATGATTTACTAATTTACCCCTATTAATTTATTTAATGATTAAATTATTCCTAAATTCCTATTGGTGCATTCATGCATACAGTAGTTGCTAGAAACATTTGAACCTAGCTCTCTCTCTCTGTCTCTCTCTCTCTCTTTATATATATATATATATATATATATATATATATATATATATATATATACTAGGCGAATGCCCGCGCGTTGCGTGGGATATAAGAAAATATTTTATATTAAAAATAACTAAATCATTGTTATTAACATTTAAATAATAATTTCATAAAAAATATAAAAAATGATTTTTAGTATTGGTATTATGTTGAACTATATTATAAGAGATAAAGTTGGAACTTGAAGTTGTTTTGCATATACAAAGTTATACGATTAAAATAGAAAAAAAAAATTTAAAAATAAATAAATCGTTATTGTTATCTATTAAATAATAATTTCATATTAAATTAAAACGTTTATATTAAATATTATCATTATGTCGAAAATACGATAATAGAGACATCTTTTTATCTATCTTAAATATTATCATTATGTACAACATATGATAATAGAGACAACTTTTTATCTTAAATAGTAAAAAAATGTTTTGTATCATATATATTACCATAATTATGTAGAACATATGATAATAGTGACGTCTTTTATAAGGTTGAAACTTTAAATTGTATTACATACAGGGTTGTAAAACTTGGCTAACATAACCAAATACTCGGCATGTTACTTAAACTTGGCCTCCAATGGAAGCGAGTTTGCCTAACTCAGCCAGAAGACACTCGGGTCCTTATTAAACTCGATCCAAATCTAAAAGATACGGTCCAAAATCATTTTCGAAATTCTGAAATTTAATTGGTCACTTGTCGACAAAGACAATCTCACCAAAGAATACACTCATCATCCTACAAAGTTAGACGCAAGGAAGATCTCATGGATTAGTCCCTCTAAAATATTTCATAACCTTTGCTATTTATAGAGGAGAATACATTCTCTTGTTTACTCTCACGATCAATGTGGGATGAAGACATTTTAATTAAACTCATTTCTTTATTTGCCAATAATTTCATTTTGTTAAATAAAATATTAAATAATAAAAATAAAATGTTATCCAAAAAATTTATTGTTCAATAGTTCCATTTTTCAGTAATCTCATAAGTTGCTATAAAAAATTAAGTTTTTATTGAATAAAATTTTGTTAAATCATAAAATCATAAATTCAGTTAGGTACTTAATATAGAAAGTTTGTTTATATGTATTTTCATGATTCAAAATGTCATTATAAAATGAATTCATTTATAAAATATAATCGAGTATATATTTTGTGCTTTTGAATCAAAGTGATTTTTCAAACAATTATAATTTTATGTTTAGGTAGAATTTTTTTTATATTTATATAACATTATGTAACTTATAATATTATTATAAACAATTTGAATAATCATGGGAGTTTCAAATGTATGTGGTGAAAGAAAAATGTTTCATTTATTGGTCAAAATTGATCAAACTTGGACTGATTCAACTTAATATACCAAACTAAATAACGTTTTTTCTATTGAAACCCAGTTTGTATATATTTTGTGTTTTTGAATCAAATTTATTTTTCAAACAATTATAATTTTATGTTTAGGTAACTTATTTATAATATTATTAGAAACAATTTGAAAAATTATGGGAGTTTCAAATGTAGGTGCTGAAAGGAAAATGCTTCATTTATCGGTCCAAATTGATGAAACTTAGACCGATTCAACTCAATATATCAAACTAGATAACGGTTTTTCAACTAAAACTCTGTTTGAACCTAAAAAAATCATGTTCAAAACCATTTTTGAGATTCTAAAATTTAAATGGACAGTTGTCAATAAAGACAATCTCACTAAAGAATATCCTCAACATCCTAAAAAGGTAGGCATAAGGAAGTTCTCATGGTTTGGTCCCTTTGAAACATTTCACAACATTTCCTATTTATAGAAGAGGAAACGTTCTCTTGTTTACTTTCACCATCAATGTGGGATGGAGACAGTGTAATAAAACACACTTTCTTGTTAATAAAACATTATTCAGCTTATTTAGTAAAACACCCTTTCTCTTGTTTACCCTTTCTTTATTGTTCACTAGTTCCATTTTTCTATAATCTCGTAAGTTGCTATCCAAAAAAAGTAAGTTTTTATTGAATTTTTGTTCAATTATAAAATCATGAATTCAGTTAGCTACTTAATATAGAAAGTTTCTAAAATCATGAATTCAGTTAGCTACTTAATATAGAAAGTTTGTTTATATGTATTTTCAAGATTCAAAAGTTCATTATAAAAAGAATTCATTCATAAAATATAATCTGCGTATATATTTCGTGCTTTTGATTAAATCGAATTTTCAAACAATTATAATTTTATGTTTAGGTAGATGTTTTTTTATATTTATATAACATTATGTAACTTTTTTAAAATATGATTGGAAACAATTTGAAAAATCATGGGAGTTTCAAATGTATGTAGTGAAAGGAAAATGTTTCTTTTATGGTCGAAATAAATCAAACTCGGACCGATTCAACTAAATATACCAAACTACATATTTGTTTTTCTAGTGAAACCCGGTTTGTATATATTTCGTTCTTTTGAATCAAAGTGATTTTTCAAACAATTATAATTTTAGGTTTAGGTAGATGCTTTTTTATATTTATATAAAATTATGTAACTTATTTAAAATATTATTAGAAATAATTTGAAAAATCATGGGAGTTTCAAATGTTTGTTGTGAAAGGAAAATGATTCCTTTATCGGTCCAAATTGATCTAGCTCCGGTTCAACTTTAATATACCCAACTACATAGTTTTTTTTCTAACTGAAACACGTTTAAACCTGAAAACCTGAAAAAATTCGGTTCAAAACCATTTTTGGAATTCTAAAAGTTAACTGGACACTTGCCAATATAGACAATCTCACCAAATAATACCTTCAAAATCCTACAAAGGTAGGCATGAGGAAGTTCTCATGGTTTGGTCCCTTTGAAACATTTGACAACCTTTCTTATTTATAGAAGAGGAAACATTCTCTTGTTTACTCTCACCATCGATGTGGGATGAAGACATTGTAATAAAACACCCTTTCTTATTTATAGAACATTATTTAACTTATTTATAATATTATTGTAAGGAAATTGAAAAGTCATGGGAGTTTCAAATGAATATGGTGAAAGAAAGTTAAAAAAAGGGGTTTTCAAATGCATGAGATTCAAGAAAAAATGCTAGCTTTATAAGTATGTATGATATATATATATATATATATATATATATATATATATATATATATATATATATATACACACACACACACACACACACTAAATAACTATGAGATCAAAAGATATAATTATCAAATATAAAATTTAAAGGTTTATATTGTGATATTTATAGGAAAGATAAAAGATAAAAGATAAATACCTAAGGTTAATGTGTTAGTGAATTATTAATATTCATCCGAAGGTCTTGATTAAATTCGGCTTACCTGATACCTATAATCGTTAATATTGCGGAGACAGAAAGATATGTATAGATCTATATGGGGATTGACACCCCCACCTGTGATTGTTAGCTACAATCCCGACAGGATAAGTTTCTTATTATTCATTATTCGACGTCTGATGAAGCGTCGTGGAGAGGAAAATTATTAGTCAAACAACGTCGATTATGGGGGCTCATTGTAATACATTACAAACACCTTGGAGATCTGACTACCATTAAGTATGCCTTAGAGTGATAGATAAAATACGTTAGGGTCGATAGATATCCTACAAAGATAGTAAATTAGGATGAGTAAAATATCCTAAAAAGCTAATAAGATAAGATCGTTAGATATCCTAAAAGATAGTAAGTTAGGGTTGATAAAATACTTCAAGAAAAAGGTTTTTCTAAAAGAAAAAGGATTCTTAAATTAATACAACCAAATAAAAGTCGAAAACTATAAAAACCTATGCACTCACCAACATTATGTTGATGTTTTCAAAAACACATGTATTCTTAGGGAGATGAGTGTGGAGGATAGTTGTGCCAAGGAGGAGGAGGTCTTCGAGGAAGCTAGTTGGATCATAGTTCTGTTTGTTTATCGTTTCTTGCAATGTTTAGGTTGTGTCCTTGTCTTTTAAACAATGTAATCCTTAAAATAATTTAAAATAAGTAAAGTAATGTATGAAATATATTTTTGTGTTATGTACATATATATATATATATATATATGCCTCAATTGAATTTCCCCAGGTTCGCACCGCCCGGTGTTTCCACCGCCAGTCGGGGGTGTGATAGATTCGTATCAGGACTACAGGTTATAGCGAACTAGTAATTCCTTATTAACTACGACTATAACCTAGGTCGTAAAACTCTGAATTAGTTAAACCTAATAAAAGTATTATTGTTAATTACCGTATGGGTAGACTACTTACAGGAAAGGTGACTAGGCTGGAAAAATTGTCCTTTGGGTTGCTGGATTTCAGAACGGCAATATGCTAAAAATGTCCTGTCCTCCATCTTTTTCTACCTGGTTGATCCTTGCTTAGTGGTCTTGTAGTACACAAACATAGAATTAATAAAATACCCAAATCAAATACTAATTAGATAAAGAGTTATATAAACTCTTATAATAAACTCTTGTATAATAAAAACTATCCATTCAAATCAAGACTTCAGATTTTACGTCAAAAAAGAATCACATAGTTAGTCTAATACTGTGGCCATACCACAACTAGACATAGAACGCACAACTAAGTTTTATTATGGTCCGACCGACGCACGCCTAAACCTAGATGCCATAGTTGATAATCAAAACGCTGAAGGATTTATGGATTAATATTTTGGTACGCCTAGTTAAGAGACTAGTACAAGGCTTACGACTAAAGGATCTTTGGTTCAGTAGCATAGATCGACT
This sequence comes from Lactuca sativa, assembly GCF_002870075.4. Taxonomy (NCBI): domain Eukaryota; kingdom Viridiplantae; phylum Streptophyta; class Magnoliopsida; order Asterales; family Asteraceae; genus Lactuca; species Lactuca sativa. The sequence goes on along the minus strand of NC_056626.2, from coordinate 268,997,320 downwards.
TCCTGAATACTAGAGACTTAGATCAAGACCTAGTGCAAGAGGATGGTATACTGTTTTGTTTTGGGAAATCTAATATAAAAGTTTGCGAAATTCATGAAAATTATGTGATCTTAATGTTTATTGTGTTGCTTGTTTGATTTGTTTTCTTGATATAGTTAACTCTCTTAACTAAATTATCAAAATAAAACTCAAAAAATTATCATAACAACTAACATATGCCATAAAATTTAGTATCATGCCTCACACTAGAAGAAACCCATGACAACCCGAAACCAATCCTGAGCCTATGAATTGAGTCGTGATTGAGGCATTAGTGGCCCAACACGTAGTTGATGAAATAATAAGCTTAGAAACCCCTAGGAACTTAGGATTAGGAGGAAATGGAGGTGAGAGTTCGCACGGAGATAATCAAGGTCCAATTAGATTCTATTCATATAAAGATTTTATGAACCGTAAGCCTTTAACCCTTCCATGGAAACGAAGGCGTAGCTGGATTGACTAGGTGGATAGAAAAGATGGAGTCTGTTTTTGAGATAAGCTTCTGTCTTGAGAACTGTAAAGTCATGTTCGCCGCCTGCACCCTATCAAACGTAGCCTTAAGCTGGCGGACTAGTTACGCAAGGACCATGGGTGTTAACGTAGCAAACGCCATATCTTGGAGTGAGTTAAAGCAACTCATGATTGGGGAATATTGTCCACGTGAAGAGATGCAGAAGATGGAGCAGGAGTTGTGGAGTTTGATGATGTAGGAACTTGATGTTGTCACCTATATGAGACGACTCAATGACTTTTCCACCTTATGTCTCGGGATGGTTACCCTACAAGATAAGAACATAGAAAGGTATATTTGGGGTTTGCCTGAGCCTATTCAAGGCTTAGTCACTTCCTCAAAGCCAACCACCTTTCACATCGCCAAGAGACTAGCCTTTAGTCTTACCAATCAATAGATTCGTCATGGGAAGATGGTCCAGAAGGATGACCTTCTGATGGTGGACGGTAGAAAAAGGAAGTTTTACAATGTGTCTAAAGGGAAGGCTAGGCAACCAATGGAAAAGAAGCGGGAAATGATTCAAGTGTTTTCGGTTTCAACACCCTCGATAGGGACTACCTCTGGAAGTAGCCCTTGATGCAATGAGTGTGGGTTTCATCATAATGGAGCATGTTGGGTCTACACCAACTGTAGAAAGAAATGTCATCTTGCCAACATATGCAAAACCCCACCCAATTGAGGAACCACAACTATAGATAGGCGAGCATGCTATGAGTCTAAGGAAGTTGGACATATCATGAGGGATTATCCAAATATGAAGGATCAGGGAGATGAGTGTGGAAGATAGCTGTGTGGAGGAGGAGGAGGTCTTCAAGGAAGCTTGTTGGAGTTTAGTTTCGTTTGTTTATCGTTTGTAGCAATGTTTACGTTGTGTGCTTGTCTTTCAAACAATGTAATCCCCAACATAATTTAAAATAAATAAAATTAATGTTTGAAATATATTTTGTGTTATGTTCCATATATATATAGATGCCTCGATCCAAATTCCCTATGTTCGCACCACCTGACATTTCCGCCGCCGGTCGGGGGTGTGACATTGGAAACTTAGGTATGTTTATGATAAAACTCCATAGCACATATACTTCTAACTATTGGATTCATGATGTAGTACTCACATTTGATCTGATATATAGTGACTAAGAAAAAATAGGAAGTTCAGGCATAGGGAGCTCAACCTGATCATGCGAAACATGCACAAGTCAGCTGCTACAAGGACTGGGAACTATAAGATCATGCTTAGTGATTGTGATTATCTTAGTTTATTGAATTGATACTCTTCGGCTCATATAGCATGAAACATTAATAATTTTCATGCAATTTATGAGGACGGTTGTCGTTTTTATTTTGATAATGATGATGGTGACATTTTGTTTTATAAGAATGGTTCATTTATTTTCAAAGCTAGTCCTTGTAAAGGTGTGTATGAAAGTATTGTTTACGTAGGTAAAATAGATAAATGATTGTTAAATGTTGGATCTTCTAATAGTGAATTAGATAAATAATGTTTGTGGCATTCTTGACTTGGTCATATAAACAAGATGTGTATCACCAAGCTCCAATCGGATGGGATCTGGGAATCATTTGATCTCAAGTCAGATGATGTATGTGAATCTTTCTTACTTGGCGAGATGATAAAGGGTGCATTCATAGGCCACTATGAAAGAGGTAAGGATTTTTTGGACCTTATCCACAAAGATGTTTGTGGACCATTCAAATCCTCCACAAGACATGGTGAGAGATACTTTGTGACTTTCAGTAACGATTTTAGCATACATGAATATATTTTTTTTAATCAAGCATAAGTCAAAACCTTTAAAGTTTTAAAAGAATTTCAAAGCGAAGTAGAGAATCAGTTGGGACAGAAAGATCAAGATGCTCTAGTCTGATAATGGTGGAGAATATTTAAACCTTGAATTCTATGACCGTCTTAAGAATTATGGAATAGTTTCACAATTGTCACCTCCTGGAACACCACAACAGAATATTGTAGCTAAGAGAAGAAATGGAACGCTATTAGATATGGTTCGGTCTATGATGAGTCATGCTACACTTCTAATAACCTTTTGGGGGTATTCCTTAGAGACATATGCTCACATCATACACCTGGTACCAACTAAGAAGGTTGCTAAAACACCCTCTGAGATGTGGAGTGGGACACATCCTTCTCTAGAACATATAAATTTTAGGGACGCAAGGCTTTTGTTCGTCGCAAGGTGAGCGATAATCTCGAGCCCATATCAGATAAGTGTTACTTCATTGGTTATCCACAAAAGTATTTTGGACACCCGTTTTACAAGCCATCAATGACAAAAAAATGTTTGTTGCTGGAAGGGTTCCTCGAGAGGGATCTCATTTCCAAAGAGCTTAGTGGGAGCGATATTGATCTTGAAGAGCTTCAAGATTCAAGTGAAGAAGAACCTTTAGTTGACACTAGCACTCAACCTAAGGCACAAAGACCTATTGAGGGACCTCAACCTAAGGCAGAGCAACCTTTTGAACAAAATGATATATTTCCACATACCCCTTGCATATCTAATAGAGTTCATTCTCATCCTAAGTTCTACGGTTTCCATATTTCCATAGAAGGAGACATATTGATAAGTGATTGTACACTCATTAATATGGATGAGCCATCACCCTATAAGGAAGAAATGGAAGGCCATGAGGCTACCAATTGGAAGGAGAGCATAGAGAGCGAGATTCACTCCATTTATGACAACCAAGTTTGGAATTTGGTTGATTGTACAGCTAGCATTAAAACCGTTGGGTGTAAATGGATCGTCAAGAAGAAAACTAACATCGATGGGAATGTGCATACATTTAAGGCTAGGCTGTTTGCGAAGGGTTATACTCAGACTCAAGGGATTGGCTATGAGGAAACCTTCTCACCAATAGCCAAGATCATGTCTATTAGGATATTACATTCCATAGAAATGTTCCATGATTATGATGTATGGAAAATGGATGTGAAGAACAAACCTTAATGGAAAACTCGTATAAGATGTCTATATGATACAGCCCGCGGTTTCATTGAGTAAGCTTGAAAGGTCCATATATGGACTAAAGTAAGATTCCCGTAGCTAGAATCTTTGCTTTCACGAAAAGGTCAAGGAGTTTGGATTTTCTGGAAGTTAAGATGACTCATATGTATATATCAAAGCAAGTAGGAGTATTGAGGTCTTCCTAATGTTGTATGTGGATGACATACTCCTTATAGGAAGTGATATCCCATGTTGCAATGTGTTAAGACATGGCTAGGGAGTTGTATTGCTTTAAAGGATCTATGAGAGGCCTACTTGGTATAAGAATATATAGAGATAGATTGAAACATCTTATAGGAATAAGCCATAGTACATACTTGGATAAGATCTTGAAGAGGTTCAAGATATCTCACTTACTAGGAGGTTTGGCTTGGAACCGCGCTCTACGAGGGCAGAACTTCCGAACCGAAAGCTCTTCTTCTCGAAGCCTTCTCGCACTGCGGGACTCGCCTCTATCACTTGGGAAGTGCTAGGGAATGGGAGAGGATAAAAGGGGTGTTTGAGAGAGAAAGAATGGGAAAGGTGTGGGTTTTTGGGGTGATTTGTGCATCTATTTATAGGCTGAGTCTGGTTCGAATGTGGGGAGTTCCCTTGCTGAACACGGGGCATTAATGGCCAGGTAGCATCATCTGGTGCCAAGCCGTGGTGAGGAAGCAGTGGCTCAGATCGTGCCACATGTCGCTCACAGGTTAATCCAAAAACTAATTATCTTTTAAAATTCGTAAATTTTGCATATAATCTCCACTTTTGGAGTGCTTTATATCCACACTTAGTTATTGACAGGATCTACAACTTTCTTTTAGACTCTGTCGGCTAATTTTGACCTTACTTTTAAAATTATATTTTAATAGACTTAGACAGTTAAAATTCGTTAAAAATCATAAGTTTTTTATCCGACGTATGTTTTCGACTGTCTTTATATCGTTGAGCTCCTATTAATGAGATCTTCAATTGTCATTTAGGTTGTGTTGGCTAAAAATCAATAGATCTAAAATTCGATTTCTGGGTTGTGCACTACTATGCCAAATCTTAGAAAAATCATAACTTCCTCATACGAAGTTAGATATGGACGTTCTTTTTATGCACACTCTCGTTTTAATGTGTATTATGACTTTCATTCAGATCGCTAAGGCTAAAAGTAATTTATCAAAAAATCACTTTTTATGTTACGCGGTGCCATGCCGTTTTAACTGTAAAACTTCGACAGGTCATAACTTGTTCGTTATAACTCGGATTTAAGTGTTATTTATATATACAGAATCCTTGTGACATACTATAATTTGTCTAACATTATTTATTCTAAATAATATTCTATCAAAAGGTCATTTTTATCGCTTATTATATGTAGATTAACTTGCCCGAATTTGCAGACGTTCCAATTATCTCCCCCTTAGGATGATTACGTCCTAGAATCATCAATGAGATAGGGCTTGTATAATGACTTCATATGTTATCTTTTCATCATAGGTAATAATCGCAACTATTACGTCTTTTCTAACGACTTTCTAACTCTTGGGCTTCTTGACTGTTGGCGGTGCTCAATTCTTACACCTGATCTTCATACTATGTTGGAACTTCAATCGAAACCTTCAAGTTACAAACTCGATCCTTATTAGAGACACCTGCTACTTCTTCAACAGACTAACTTAAGATAATTCATTTACTTCAATTATAGTAATAGACCGATGGGTCATGTTCTAATGACTTCTCATCTTATGAGGCAATGCTTAGACTCATGTCTTTTAGAGTCAAATTCCAGAATGGAATATACCTTTCCTTCATGTTCTAATGTGATATAATCACTTTCTAACATGTAGAACTTATAGCTAAAAGCTTCTTTCTTTAACAACGATCGCGATACTTCAATTGATTGATTTGATTATCTTTCACTTCAATTATCTAACTTAAGTCTAATATTATGTCGAACTTGGTTCTCTAAACCAAATAACACACTCTTCTTAGTCGGAATCGATTTGATACGACCACTAGGGTCGAAATAAAAATCATCTTCTTAGTCATTACCGAAATGATGGTAACGACATACTTGAACAAAACAGAATCAATTACTAACTTCTTGGTAACCTTGTGACTTTCTTTGATCCAAGTGTGAATCCTATGCTTCTGGTAGTATAGGTCTACTACCTTTCACACCTACTCAAACTTGGCCCAAGTATTGTCTCGCAGTCCCCAAGTTCTTATTTCCTAAAATCACAAAACGATTTAACGCATACGAATGTGTCCAAATAATCATATAAATTTCACTAGACTTTATAGGATTTCTTCCATACGTATCTTCAATCATCAATTCTGCTTCAACTCGGTTGGTGATGGAAATTCCAGATGATAGGATAACTTTTGGAATTACACCAATCGTTCTATTATCTTGCCAATCAAAGGCGTACATTCAGACGTACCGTACTCCTCTATACGTACGGTTATTTTATCAGACATACTCTAAAAACAAGATACCACTCTTACGATATATTTTGATAGGTATCATTCACTATTGTAAGCCTCCTTATTTCCTCCATTTATTCAATTCGCTATGATTCTTCAACATGATGTTATATTCATGGAAGCATGCATTCAATGTATCGGGATGAGAATATAGATATAGAAGGTTTAGACGTGTAATCCTCCTTATTACTCCAAAAAGTTATATGCCAGTTCTAATACCGCACTTAAACGTTTAGAAATCTGAACACATAAAATTTACAGATTCGGTCGGCAACAGACCATAGATCCGATCAAATAATTGCATCATAAAGCATCATAAATCAGTTAGCAGATAAAATCAATTTAGGTATCTTCCTTAAATAAGCTAGTGATTGTGTCTATTCAGGTGTAGTACCTAAAATATATTAGACACACTCCTCACGATCATCGCTTAGCATTTTAAGTTTAAGTCTAGAAATAAATCCTTATTCCTTGTTCGCTTAAACCAATGCTCTGATACCAACTATGTCATCCCCAAATTCACGATCATTTTAAAAAAATTTATTTATGCTTATTTGAAAATCAGAGTATTCTATTTAAAGAATAATATTGTGGAATTTGTGCCCAGAAAACATGATAAATATATTATCAAAGCATTTCCAATGAAATGTATTTTTGTATATATTAAAACTTTGGGACGTCAATACAGAAACATAAGCATAAACAGACCTTACATTCATTTACACTAGTGAATTACATCTCCTTTAATCTCTCAGTGTAATGTAGATTCGTATCAATACTTGTGATACAAGTAAACTGAGTGAGTCAGGTTGGGAAACCTGATGAGTACATAGGGTTTTCAACCCAGAATAATAAAGGTATTATGTTTCATCATCAAACAATTAACCCAATTACTCATCCCCATTATCTTATTTATTTTTAAGTATCTTCCCTAAGAATCATCTATTCCTCAATATTTATTCCTAAGGATTGACCTAAGTAATAGTCCTGAAGTACATCGCTACCAAGGTTTATATAACAGGCACTAAGTCCATAGCTGCCGATGTTATTTGTTAGGCACTAAGTCCATATTTGCAAGGGCTTATCTCTTTTATTAAGAATATTATTTTAGGGAGTCCACCCATAATCCATGTCAATGGGTGTTTAGAGTAAATCTGATGAACATATCGTTCACAAACCTACAAGTTGCGAGCCTGCTAGTGTTCCATTGGACTGTCTAGAATAGTTTGTGGTTGTCATTTATACTCTGCTAGATAACCGACCCATCACTTAGGTCAACGCTTCTCATCATCTTTCACCTCTCATCATCTATATCATCTTTTCATCTCTCATCATTCATCTCATCTCATCTCAACTTTAATCTACCCATCTTTTTCCCATCATAATTATACGTATACAGTTTAAATCGAATAAAACATGTATATTTTGTTCAACCAGCATAGATATCAAGAACATAGATAATATGCACACATAACACATAATTTATATTAAATACTTCATATTTATGTGTAAGATGAGAGTAACTATGCACTCACTTGTTAAAGTGATGATTCCAAACTCGAGCAGCACTTTGCTTCTAACAATTCTATTTTCCTTCGATGAAACCTAGATCATTACCGCTAGATTTTAGTCTAATATTTATAGCAACTATTTATTAGCGACATTGTTTAATAAGTGTTAAAAAATAATTTTCAACCACTATGTACAGACAGGGCCAGACATGAAACACCAGAGGGCAGTACCATTTTGGCATTTTAAGTATTTCTGAAGTCCAACAACCCTATGCGGCCCTTCAAACCAGATTTCCTATACCGCGAGTAGTTAAAAGATATTATAATAACACCTTGTATATTATATTTTATAATATATATATTTTTTATAAGTTCATAATAACGATATTGAACTTAAACATAAGTTATACTTAAAGTAGGGTAAACATATCTCACTTACTAGGAGGTTTGGCTAGGAAACGGGCTTTGCGGGGGGTAGAACTTCTGAGCCGAAAGCTATTCTTCTCAGAGCCTTCTGGAAATCTGGGACTCGCCTCTAGCACTCGGGAAGTCCTAGGGAATAAGAGGGGCTAAGAGGGGTGTTTGAGAGAGAAAGAATGGGAAAGGTGTGAGTTTTTTGGGTGATATGTGCCTTTATTTATAGGCTAAGTCTGGTTTGAATGCGGGGAGTTCCATTGCTGAAAACTAGGCATTCGTGGCCAAGTGTCATCATCTGGTGCCAAACCATGGTGAGGAAGCAGTGGCTCAGATCGCGCCACGTGTCGCTGGTTGGTTAGTCCAAATTAAAAACTAATTATTTTCTAAAATCTGTAACTTTTGCATACAAGCTCCATTTTTGACGTTCCTTATATCCAAGCGTAGGTATTGACGGGATCAACAACTTTCGTTTAGACTATGTCGGCTAATTTTTTTTCATTTTTAAAGTTAGATTTTAACAGACAGACTGTTAAAATTCGTTAAATATTCATAACTTTATCATCCAACGTCCGTTTTCGACTTTCTTTATATCATTGAGTTCCTATTAATGAGATCTACAATTCTAATTTAGGTTGTGTCGGCTGAAAATCAATAGATCTAAAATTTGATTCCCGGGTTGTGCACTGCTATGCTAAATCTTAGAAAAATTATAACTTCCTCATACGCAGTCGGATTTGGACGTTCTTTTTATGCACGCTCACGGTTTAACGTATACTACGACTTTCATTCAAATCGCTAAGGCTAAAAAGTATTTTTATCAAAATTCACTTTTACATTACGCTGTGCCGAGCCGGTTTAGTCGTGAAACTTCGACGGGTCATAACTTCTTCGTTATAACTCGATTTCGGCGTTCTTTATATGTATGGTATCCTTGTGAAATATACTATAATTTGGTTAAAATTATTTTTTCTAAATAATCTTCTATCAAAAATTCAATTTTAACGTGTATTATCTCTAGATTGACTAGCCTGAATCTGCGTGTGTTACAGTTAAAACCCTGGAAGATATCCAAGGCTATAAATAGCGCCTTAGCCATTCTTTCTTCCTTGCTCGTTCATGGCTTGAAGTTTTTGTATCTTCTTCCTCCCTTCTTGTGGACGAACTCTTTTACAGTTTGATCCCTCCTAATTATATATTGATTATGCTCTTTTGAGTTTATTGGGTATGAACCGAGAGAGAGATTCTGGTTTGGGTTATTTTCATCCAAACGAAGTGGCATGCATGAGAGCTCAAGAGTGGAGTTCTTTAGCTACAAGAGAAGTATACGATTCTTCTTTCGTATTTATGTTTTCCTAGGTTAGTTGTAATTAGTATGAAACCAGAGATCCATAAGTTGCATGTACACATAGGTATATCATAGTTTGATTTTTCTGCTACCTAGTTTAGGTGTATTTGATGCATAGAAAACCTAACAAAATGTTATTGGAAATGTATAAATGTTACAAATGATGTTAATTAAGGAATGTAAAAGTTCGTTTAGCTTTCAAATTTATATGGTTTGAGGGAAAAAAAATTGTATCTAACCATATGAATTTGAATGGCCTCCTTTCTAAGAGATAGATAGATGGATAAAAATATTATAGATTTTTGCATCATCATTTCATTATTCATAGTATTTTAGTTTTTTTTTTCTATAATGCCACTAAACACACACACTCTCTCTCTCTCTCTCTCTCTCTATATATATATATATATATATATATATATATATATATATATATATATATATATATATATATATATTGAATGTCAATGTGGCATGTTATTATTGTTAAGCTTAATCCACTGAATGGTAACTAGGCATTAAATATTTTTTCAATAATTCTATTAAAGCGTATATTATAAATACTCTTAAAACATAACAAAACATTTAAAAACTTTACTAAAATACACCCATTTTAAATCAAAACACTAAGATGTCAGCAACTCTCTGACTAAAGAATTCTATGTTTGGAGAGAGATTTAGTTGGCCGATCTATTCAAGGGCTATGTGTCACCTTATTCGAAGCTTTGAAAATGTAAGTTGAGTATGTTATATAAATGGTCCTTATGGTTATATAGTTTTTTTAATAAATTCCATATTTTTCAATTATAATGGTAATGTTGGGTTTTATTACATCTATACACATAAGATTAGTGTACCAGAACAAACACATTAATATTTATGTGTACATGCAACATAGAATATAGGTTTTACTAGTTATAACAACCTAATATAAAATCAAACTAAATAAGAATAAAACACTAACCTATTGTTACTTTGATTAAAACCTTATAACTTCTAGATGTTACAATGGATAAATACCCAACAAATAATCCCTCTAATAAAGTCAGACCGAAAATTCCAATGAAAAAATAAGGAACAACCCTTGTGAGATGTTTATTCGAAAATCAATAAACCCATGAGAGAGGTTATATTTTTGACAAAGAAAGAGATGTGAGAGAGGGTGGATGATTTTTAGAGAGGGAATCAACATCCAGGGTTTGATCTCTAGTATTCTATTTATAGGCATCTAATTAATCTTGAGGGTACATTTGGTTTGATAGAGTGGAATGGAATTCGGGGGGAAAAGGAATCCAATTCCACCGGATTGTAGTTTTTGGTTCAACTTTGCATAATGGAATTAGAATCCTAAATGAAAATACTTTCCATCAATTAGAAGAAAACACTTTCCTTTAAGAAGATAATGGAACTAATTTCCTACTACGAAAAAAGTGACATTTTACCCTATTATCCTTATTTTATTTCACAACATAAGCTCTACCACCATCATCCACCACCATCGCCGCCACCACCTTCACCACCACCCACCCCCACCACCACAACCACTATCTACCACCACCACCACCACCACCTACCACCGCCGCCCCCACCACCACCTACAACCTACTACAACCACACCACCACCACCACTTAGTTTATTGAAAACTTGCCTTATCCCTATTAGGGATAGGCTAAATCTATCCAATGCTTCTTCTAGGAGGTTTATGGAATATTCTAATTAATCTATGGGAATTAATTAATATTTAAACCCTTTAATTAATTACAAATATTTAATTAATTTCAAAAAATTCCAATTAACTTATTAATTACTTAATAAATTACCAATTTATTTTTCATAATTTCTTTATTGCTAATTGTGTTATGATGCCAACCCAAAAGGACCCTGTTATTATTCAAAATATTACAAAATAGTTAATGACCTTGGACATTATTTCCAACAGTCTCCTACATGGACAAGCATCAACTATATGAGATCTAATACTTCCCTAACCATCAACAAGTAGTAGTCATCCAATGCAACTGCAAAAACTTTGATCAAAGCTGAAAATTTAGACTTTAGATAAGTGATCAATTATTCCTTTTTCTAGATATCGTCATGAACCTGAGACATGGATAAGGATCACTCAAAATTTTCTTTGCCAATATATATTTTTGACGATCACATCTGACTTCTAAATCGAACACATGAATTAATTCAGGGCTTGGCCAAGCACTTTAGTTTTCAGCACGAAATCATCGAGGGGCCAATAGATATCTAGACTCGCAAAAAGTGTCCTGACCCGAGCCTAATCCAAAATTAGACGGTTGTATTAATATGTTCAATTTGTTTAAATTAAATGGGTTAACCATTCTAACACATCTAAGAAAATATGTTGGGTTGTGGAAAAAACATTGACCCGTTTTCAGCCTGTCAACCTATTTTAATATATATTATTCTAACACCGAAAACTTCTTTGTCTTCTTGTTGGTTTGTCTTTCGAATTAATTTTGGACACCACGGATATACCATTGCTCTTCTTATGTACATAATGTAATCTAGGGTTCGGTATTTTGCTAGAGCCTTCATCTACATAATCTATTTGTCTGGAGTTTTTTGATGTGTTTGTTCTTGGTAAAGTCGCTCTGTAGTTTCTTTGAACTATCATTTGTATTCAGAAGCATTGAGTGGTTTCCTTCAATGTTACAGTTAATGGAGGTGATTGCATCAAGAACTAGGCTGACTAGTATATATAATTAAACTTTCTAATATCAGTTTTATTCAATCAAATTAATCGAATGTGTCATTAATTTAGGGGTTTGATAAATTTTTGGTAGCTTGGAGGGTATTTCAACCTACAGAATGGCATGACAGATTCATTGGTTCATTACCAAGGTCAGTTCCAATGGTACAAATTATACTACTTATTGTACAATTAAATATCTACACACTTTCTCGATCACTGATTTGATTTGATTATATGTTGACTTAACTGATTTCTGTTATTTGGCTATATATTTTAGCGGGAATGAGTTGATTTAAGTTGATGAAGGACAAGTTGTCACACCCCCAAACCAGAACAGCGGAATCGTTCGAGGGCGTATGACTTCATGTAGTATCATAACAGTTGAGTAACTAGTAAAGAAAGAAAACACAACCATCATAAATATAATTTAAAAAGTTACATTGTTGATTGTAATACAACTTTCAAAAGAAATTACATTATGATCATATAATAAGTTAGAAATTTGATGCGTTAGCGTTCCTTCCCTAAAAGCTGTTGTTATACCTGTATTACTGAATCCCTGAGAAATACAAGTAGTTTTGAAAAAGTGTCAACAATTAAGTTGGTGAGTTCATAAGTGTTTTTGTATAAGAATTGTATGCATTTTTGTATAAAGTAACTCAGTTTGTTTCTAGAAAATACAATATCTTCCATAAATGAATAGTAGTTTTTAAAAGTTTGAAAAACCGGAATGCATAAGTATTTTCCATACTGAAAATAGTGTAAGTAGATGTATATATGTATATATAATCACTAAGGCGTTTGATATCCTCATAAATCAAATATTTTAATACTTCATCTGAGTTTTATAACCGTACTATTGACCCAGACTGCCTGTCACAACGTTCTTCAGGTGTTGGAATGATATGAATTTTGACACCGCAGACCTGCCAGTCCAACTGTAGCTAATAGTTTAGGTGCGAGATTGTCAATCCCGTATAGATCTATACACAAGTATCACGCTCTCCCTACAGGAGATTATGGTTTACAACACAGCACTTGAAATGCGTACTTGAAAGTACGTGAAGTTACATGTCTCACAAAAGTTTGTATCAAATAAATATACATATGAAAAGTCCATTTTTCTTGTAAATGTAAGTGTTTCCTTTCTATAGTGTTCATAGAGTGTAAAATATCATGAATATCTCGTAAACTATACCTATTATAGTTTTTCAAAAGTGTGTTTCATTTGAATGATAAACCTTAGTGTGCTACCAATTTTCCATGTAAAGTATAACATTTGTAATAACGTTATTTTACGTACTTAACATTTATACACAAAATGTAGATAAAGCATTTGAAACTGTATGTAATGATTTCCATTTTAACATAAGTTTTTCTTGCGTTTCACTTATATTTCTCCCCCTAAAATATAGTAAAAACGTGAGAATATAGGGGTATGAACTCGCATGGTAGAAGTGGCGGTTTGATGATAACGAGACTAAACTCGGGCAACACTTCGACTGGAGAAAGTCGATTTGGACGTTCTTTTTATGTAGGTTCATGGTTTAATGATATCTACAACATTCGTTTAGATACCTAAGGCTAAAAAGTATTTTATTGAAATTTCGCGTTTTACGCTTAATAGTGTTTTACCGGTTTTGCTGCGGATTTTTGATTGGTCATAACTTCTTCGTTATAACTCGGATTTGTGTGTTCTTTATATTTCTGAAAATCTTGTTACAATATCTATTACTTTATATTTCTAAAAACCTTGTTATAACTCAGATTTTTGTGTTCTTTGTGTCAAGTTTGCCTACTGTTTTGGGTAACATGGTTATAAAATCCACGATTATCCGCTCTCACTTCCACTCGAGTATTTTAGGTTGTTGTAACAATCCTGAGGGCTTTTGGTACTCTATTTTGACTTTGGTCTACATAGGCAGCAATTTCGGATTTCATGTTTGGCCACCAAAATAATTTCTTGAGGTCCAGATACATCTTGTCTGAACCGGGATGCACAGAGTATTGAGTCTTATGAGCCTCATTCATGACAACGTCTCCGAATCCACCAAACTTCAGTGTCTAGATTGGATTCATGAAGTAACAAAATTCGTCACCGTTGACTTCAAGATTCTTATCCATTCCTCTTAAGGCTTTGCCAACCACATTTTCTTTTTTCAAGGCTTCCTTTTGAGCTTCCTTGATATGTGTGGACAGGTGTGAATGCATTGTCATGGTTAAGGATTTCACTCGGCGGCCCGAGTACTCCGTTCGACTGAGAGCATCAGCTACTACATTAGCTTTTCCTGGGCGATAACGAATCTCGCATTCGTAATCGCTCAGTAGTTCAACCCATCGTCTCAGTCTCACGTTGAGTTCTTTTTGGTTGAAAATGTGCTGAAGACTCTTATGATCGGTGAAGATTGTGCTTTTCGTGCCGTAGAGATAGTGCCTCCAGATCTTTAGGGCGAAAATGATTGCTCCCAGTTCTAGGTCGTGGGTAGTGTAGTTGACTTTGTGTGTCTTGAGTTGTCTCAAGGCGTATGTGATAACCTTTCCTCGTTGCATTAGAACACATCCCAAACCTTGGTTTGATGCATCGCAGTAGACCATGAAGTCTTCTGTTCCTTCTGGCAAGGATAATATAGGTGCGCTGCATAGGGCTTGTTTAAGTGTTTGGAACGCAGTTTCTTGATTTTCTCCCCAATTGTAGGTTACACCCTTCTGAGTCAGGGTGGTAAGTGGTTTGGCAATCTTTGAGAAGTTTTGTATGAATCTTCGGTAATAGCCAGCAAGGCCCAAGAATTGTTGGATTTCCGTTGGAGTTCTTGGAGGTGCCCAGTTCTTGATTGACTTTATTTTGGAAGGGTCCATGTGTATCCCTTCTTTGTTGACCACGTGACCAAGGAAATCTACTTTCTAAACCTAAAATTCTCACTTTGATAATTTTGCGTATAACTTCTCTGCCCTTATTGTTTCCAAGACCTGCCGGAGGTGTTGACTATGTTCTTCTTTGCTCTTCGAATAGATGAGTATATCATCTATGAACAAAATCACAAATTTGTCTACGAAAGAATGACATACTCGGCTCATTAATTCCATGAACATTGTCGGTGCATTTGTTAATCCAAAGGGCATCACTACAAATTCGTAGTGACCATAACGAGTTCCGAAGGCCGTCTTGGGAACATGTCCTTCCAGGACTCGCAGCTGATGATACCCGAATGTCAAATCGATCTTTGAGAAATAGCTTGCTCCTTGTAGTTGATCGAACAGATCCTCTATGCGTGGTAGAGGATGTCTGTTCTTGATTGTGAGCTTGTTTAGTTATCAGTAGTTGATGCACATACGAAAGGATCCATCCTTCTTATTTACGAATAGGACTAGTGCTCCCCAAGGTGAGAAGCTCGGTCTGATGAATCCCTTATTGAGTAGTTCGTTTAGTTGGATGGATAATTCTGAAATCTCTGTCGGTGATAGACGGTACGACGATTTTGCTACTGGGGTAGCTCTGGGAATCAAGTCGATTCTGAACTCGACTTGACGTTCTGGTGGAACTCCTGGAAGATCCTCAGGGAAGATGTCGGGGAAATCGTAGACTTCTGGAATGTCTTTGACAACTTTCGTTTCTTTTTCCTTATCTACACATGGGCTAGGAAAGCATGATATTCCTTGCGCATATATTTTTGGGCTTTGACGCAAGAGAGGATTTGTAAATTTGTACTAGGTTTATCACCATAAATGATAATAGTTTTGCCATTTGGCAGATTAAGGGGAACGACCCTTTCGTGACAAAGTATATCGGCATGGTAAAGGCTTAACCAATCCATACCGATGATGACATCAAAGCTTCTTATAGTGATCGACATTAGATTGATTTGGAACGAGTGTTCATTTAAATCTAGCGTGCAACCAATGTACATATTGTTTATGGTTTCCGTTTTACCGTTTGCCATTTCTACTGTAAATATTTTATTAAGTGATTGGGGGTTTTGTTTAAGCAAGTGTTTGAATTCATGGCTCACGAAACTCCTCTCCGCACCACAATCAAAGAGTATGCATGCATAAGCGCTATTAAGGAGAAACGTACCCGTAACCACTGAGGGATCAGCTATTGCTTCGTTCTGCCCCTATTGCCAACACTCTTCATACACCGCCAACATTCCTTGACTTAGTGCCATCTCTCTTGTAGTGCTCAGCTTAGCCACACCCATAACATGCCTGGCCCACCCCAACTCTAGGAACATGGGTGATTGGTTGTGTCGGTGCCTTATAGAAACGAGCAGTGTGCCCTTTCTTATTGTAGTTATTACAGTGCATCACCCGGAAATTTCCGTTGCGATGGTAATTGCATTTGCTGCATTTCGGTAGCTTTCCAACATATTGCTTTGCTAGTGTAGAGATGACAGGAACAACGGTGGGAGTAGTAGCAGCATGAACTGTCACTAGCTGTTGTTTCTTGGAAGGTTCTTGCGAAGGTTGACCCTTCCTTTTATTCCAAAACATCTTGTTGTTGTTGTTGTTGTTGTTGTTGTTGTTGTTGTTGTTGTTTCTCTCTATGGGTTCCTTCAAAGTTGCAGTCATGAATGCTTGGCAGACACCATGGTTAACGAAGGACTACGCCAGCTGTTTGGCACTATCGAAAGTAACTGGCTTGGAAGCTAGTACACTTCCATGAATCTAGGGTGACAACCCCAAGATATATCTCTCGATCTTCTTGCTCTTTAGAGAAACCACTCAGGGGCAAAGTATTGCCAAAACACTGAAATTATTGGTATAGGTTGTGATGTCCGAGCCTACCATTGTAAGGCCCTAAAGCTCTTCTTTGAGCTTCTATACTTCGCCTCTCGGGCAGTACTCTTGCATGAGCATTTGTTTTAGGTTTTCCCATCCCATAGAGTTAGCCACTACCATAGTTAGTGACTTGACGTGGCCATTCCACCACATTAGGGCTCGTTCGGAGAAAGTACAGGCAACAAATTCTACTTTGCTCCCTTCTTGGCATGAGCATATCTCGAATACTGCTTCTATTTTCTCTATCCATTGGGATAGAGCCATAACTCCTCCATTCCCATTAAAGGATATGGGTTTGCTGTTGGTGAAGTCCTTGTAAGTGCATTCCCCGAAACAAACTTGGTGTTGGCCATTAGTAAAGCTATTTATTCCTCCTCCCGACCCATTGTTACTCATTTGTGCCATTGCTGCTGTAACAACAGCTGTTATGGCAGCCTGGAAAACAACATTGTCTATTGATGGGGGTGGTGGTGGAGGTGGTGTTGGTGTTCCTGTGATATTAAAGCGTCAGGGATTCCTTCTTGGCGACATGATTATGCCATAAGTTAAAAGACGAATTCTTGATAAGTCTTCAGAAATGATTAGGGAAAGTCTTGGTATTATATGATTTACGTTTCGAACATTACCGAATTTGTAAGTTAATTGTTAAATGGAAACTTACAATAATAAGTGTATGATTTCCTTGGTATTTTAAGAACTTAATGAAATACCCAATGAAATAATAAATGCGTGTCAGTCTCATTGATATTAATATTAGATACATCGATCAGTAAAATTTGACCTCAACACAGGTCTAGAGTACATCAATGAAAAAGGAAAATTTTGATAGCATTCAGACCCTCGAATTGTGTACTCACAATCCGTCGGTTTTACATACATAAAAGAAAGAATAGCACCAACAGTCACTCGATAAGTATACACATAGCGCAAGAAGTACGCGCTCTACTCCGAGCAGGTGGTATGCTGTGGACCATGGTATGTTGTTATGAAAGTTCGAGCTCGAGCTACTTGACGTTCAGCCTCGATGACGTGTGTTGAGAGAAAAACTTTGAGACACACTTGAACAAATCGTTAGAACAAGTATATAGTGGAATAGTTAATCTCGAAGGATCTGTTAGCTCAACAATAGTATTAATAGTTAGAAGTTAGTGAGTTAGATGCCGAAAAGTAAAGGAATGTAAATGAAAACAATTGTTATATCAAGTATACACATAAGCAGATTCATAACAAGGGATGCATTTAAACCAAGTTAGTAAATGTGATCTAGCTTAGTGATTAAGTCACAGATGACTTGCTCCGAAAAGAGATGGTGATTGATTATGAGAGTAAGAAGGTTTGATAAGTAAGATAGTATGAGAAGCTTGAGATGTGTATTAGAATTTGATGAGAGATTCACACGATACTGATTACATGAGAAACGAACTCTATTTATAGAGACAAGTTTACAACTCTAAGAGTAGCCATGCAAGGCATACTGGACATTAGAGTGTTTTACAGAAAAGAAAAAATAAACTAACTAAAGATAAGGACTGCGGTTCTGAAGGCTTCGGATGACTATAGTTGATGAGATTGTTTGACTGCGGTGGCTTGGAGGCTGTGGTAGCTGAAGTTCAAGAGGGTCACTTTTTGATTCAACAATTTCCCCCTGAGTGACCTCTTTAACATTGATCAATTATCAAGTTTAAGGAACTTGATCAGGATCCACCAAAACTTTCTGACATTCTCTAACCAGTTGATTCTTCTCAGTATTTCAAACTTGACCTCTGCGGTTGTATGCTTGGATTTTTCAACTGCGTTGTGGCAGATCTCAAGTTGTTTTCTGGTGAGACGGTGCATGGCAGTCATAGGAATGAAATATTTGTTGTTGTTAGTCTTCCTTTGAAAATGACTCCTAGCTCAGGATAGTTAGTTGCTCCTAATGATCTTTCCTCATAGCCTTCGGTAGGCATGGGTGCGGGTTCAAGCGGTGGCAGGTCAGCAATCTTGGAGATGATGGGATGAATGTCTGCATCTATTTTGGCAAAGTCACATATTGTTTCCTTAAGAAAGGTACTGGCCCTTTCAAGTGCGATCTTCATCTTTGGATGTTTCTCAGACTTGTACTGAAAAACCTTGGCAATGAGAAACACTTCTTCAGGGTTCATACTCGGAAAATCAGCCTGGGTGCGGATGTAGTCGTGCTCCCTCCTGGTCAGAGTGTACTGGATGAACTCAGCCTTCATGAACTTCTGGATCTTGTAATTTTTTACTGCAGATGGTCTATTATTAGACCATATATGTTCGACGGGAGAGGCATGCTTAGCATAGAATTGGCTAAGTCTCTCAAATTCCATCGGAAGTCTTTTCTCTTCAGGAAGGCTGCGGTCGAACTGCTCAAATATAGTGAAGTATCTGGCATTCGGTGAGATTGGGACATCCGCATAGGTAAGATGAGGGACGTAGTCATCATCAATTAGTCTTCTATGGGGATTAACCCAAGAGTTTATTAGGGACTCATCCATGACTATGTCGAATCCACAAAGTCGCCATACTTCTACAGCAAGCTTGGCTGCTCTCCAATCACTTTTTCTTTGAGCAGTTGCAGGAGAGTTGTTTGTGCTGGGAGAAGACATATACTTCTTCAGATTCTTGAAGTGCGGGGGAGTCTCTGGTTTTCCAGGAGTAATTTCAATTTAAGGAGGGGAATTGTGAGGTGAAGTGAGATGAGATGGTTGAGGAGAGGGTTGTTTTTCATGTTGCGATGATGGTTGCGGTGTAAGAATTATTTTAGTAGAGACTGGGGGAGTTTTATGGTGTGAGAGGGATTGGTTGTAATGATGGAGTTCTTCACTTCCCCCTCTTGAGGAGTTCAGACCTGGAGCCTCCTCAAGCCATTGACGAAGGCCATCAACCTTGTCAAAATCCGTTTGAAATTGCGCTTTGAGCTCTTCTGCCAATTGTTGATTATTGGGGATGGAGGGATTGAAGAGTAGTTTATGAATCTCCTTGGTGAGTTGGAGAATTTCCGGACCATGGAAGTTGGTAGAAAGTGATCGTTGCATTTTGTTGATAGTTGTTTGGAGAACGGATATTGCGGACTCATAAGCAGTATGAGTTTCAACAATCAACTTCTCAGAATGTGAGGCCTGATCCGCAATGGCTGCTTGAAGGTCAGTTTTGATTGCGCTAACCTCAGAGATGAGGCATTCCGCAGCAGCCGTAAAATCCTTATGATCAGCTAGACGATTATTGTCAAGTGATCTGATTCACATTTCAACTTTCAGAGAGATGCACTCGCATCCATTCTCTCTCTGGTTTCCAATCTTTCTATTATTTCCATCAGGGACTGCGGTCCCGGGCTGTCTTCTAGTTGCGGTTGATTTGACTTGACCACAGCTAAGATTTGATCAACCTTAGCCTGAAGATTGAGAAACTCCTTTCTTGTGACTGCTTGCTTGCTTGCTTCTTCTTCTTCTTCTTCTTCTTCTTCTTCTTCTTCTTCTTCTTCTTCTTTTCCTTTGGCTTGGAAGTGGAGTGATGAGAACCACTGGATTCTTCATCTTCATCAAACATCATCATATCGTCATCAAAAGGAGAGGGTTTGTTTACCTCTTGTGGTTCATCATCATTGAAGCCAAAAAGTGGAGCAAAGCTCACTTCGATTTCAGGTTCATCATCTTGTGAACCTGCAACAGTGGCAGAAGGGGGAGGTTGAGAAACATGCTGATCAGCAGCAATTTGTTGAGCTTGTTGAACTTTGTCTGCCATTGCGGACATCCATTCTAGAACCTTCAGGATGGTGGCTACGGTATTGGCATTGTTGATGGCATCAGTCCAATACTTGGCCACAACTTGAATCTCTTATTCCTTGAGTTGTTGTTGCTTGATTTGCTAATCCATGCGAGCTTGAAATGCCCTACGAAAAGCGGCATATTTCTTGGCTTCAGTCTCGTTAGAGGGTTCATATCTGCTCCAAGAATCATTAGAATCTTCTCTGTCAATTCCTGTAAATCGCACCAAGGTGTCCCTTGGGTTCACGGATCCTTGCACATTTGTGCTCACCGTGCCTAAACCACCTGATCGTAATGTAAGCAGAGTAGGATTTCCTGAGCTTCCTTGGTCTCCTTGACCCGTGGTCAAGTTTGGCCTCGGCTCAGTTCTGGCATGGGCGGAAGAAGTGCCCTGTGGATGGGAGTGTGTTTGTAGTGTTTGGGTAACATTCAATAGGATGGAGTTCAACTCCTCGAGTGAAAAAATATGCATTCGGGAAGCCCTGAAGACTTTAGGGTGAGAACTAGTATCATCCCTTTGGGAATATACTAGGGGGGAATCTTCTCTTTGCTATGATTCAGACTCACTTTCTGAGTCTGGAACGAAAAAGATAGTGGTGTTGAATGGATGTGCAGGCATCCCAAGGACTACCGGAGCCTGTGGAGAGGCTGAGGTATCGGTCCGGTCATGCATTTGGCTAGTGTGATCAGGTTTTCGTTTCTCGAGGATAGAGATAGGTTGGTTATCCTCTTCCGAATCACTACCGGAGTCATGGCGACTTGGTTCAGCAGTTGTGATTACGGGTGGTGTTTTTCTCTTCTTTGATGGTTTGGATGGTTTGGGGCCATCCTTTTTGGGAGTGCTAGATTTCTTTGAGGTGCGGGGACCAAGGAGGGAAGAAACCTTATGTTTGCGTCTTTGAGAGACGTTATAAAGAGTAGTGGAGGAAGGAACTGCGGTACCTTCAGTGTTTAAAGTTGCGGATGGGAGTGGCGGGGTAGGAAGGTATGTGTCAATACCTTCCGTAGCCTCAACGTGGTCTGAGACATCAGCAGTCTCGAGACCAAGGGAAGTAAGAATATGTCTAGGGAGTCTGCGGATGGGACCAAAAATAGTTTGATCAGAGGAAGGGTTGTACATTTTTAAGTCTTTGGTGACGAAGAAATTGATCTCATCACCCATGTCATTCTTTGCATCCGCATGCAAATCAGATATGCTGAGAGATCAAAATCGTGCAAAAGTAAGCTCGGATGGGTTCTGCCGTGGGCTCTCCTTGGGAATGTATAGGAAAAAATCATCCCAATGAATCTGACCGTAGTTCACATCGTGGCTGGTGAAGATGCTCCAAACTAGTTCTAATAACTTTAAGCCCATGTTGTCTGTGCCTCCGGTTCTGCCGGACAGACTGTGGATGATGAAGTGACAGACAAACTGCCAGTGCGCAGGCAATTGGTTCTTTTTGAACTCACCAATGCCTTTTATCTTCTTTTGATAGCCCATTTGATATAGTGCAGAGGTGATGTTCGCCATTGAAGGAGTGAAAAACTTAACAGATGGATGAATCAGAAGATTAATGGCTGAGAGGAACTTTTCTTTGGTCAGAATGACCAAGGAATTATTGACAAGGTTTAGGTGGACTTCTTGAGGGTTATCGATTGGGCGATATGCAGAAAAAGCACACTTGTAGAGAGTTAAAAAAGGAACAATGTCTGTGAATGCGTCAAAAGGTCCATACAGGGGAAGATTCTTCAAGAACTTGATCACCAGTTTTGTTGGTGCATTGTATGTGGGTTGATCATCGAACACTGCTCTGAAATTGCTCAAGGAAATAGTGGGAGAGTCTAAGCCAGTTGGGTTCACTGATCCAGAAGCTTTGTATTGTTTCTTGGAAGCACCGGATTTCCCCATTGTTGAGTTGATAAGACCTTGAAGAATGTAGAGAGGGATTAAGGGTTTTGAGAGCGTAAAAGGTTCTTAGTGGAGAAGAAAAGGGTTTTATAGTCGTTTATTGGAGCAGGAAACGTTTATGTTTTTTACCTAGGTGAAATTGGGTAAACAAAAACGTTTTGTTTTATCTTTGAAAGAGAATCTTTATTCTTAACCACGTATTGAAAAAAAAAGGATAAAGATTGAAATTGGGATTAACCAGAAAAAGGATTGCATTTAATGAAATGTCAGATGTTGAATCACGTCTTGAGAATGTGTGGAAAGGTGGGGAGAAAAATCCGTCGGATAAAGTAGAAGTTGTAACGGATGTGATGGTTTGGGGGTAACAGGAAAAGACATTTTAGAGGATTTGATTTGGAAAATCTTTTATTTTGTCATCATACATAAAATAGGTCTGAGACGAGGTTTTTGGAAGAAAAGAATGTGACAGTTTCTCAAAGGAATGTTTTTATTTAATATTTTATTTAATGAAGGATCATTAAATAGCACACTATAATTTTTTGTTTTTCAAAAAGATGTTTTTCAAGAAGAAATGAACCATCTGTAAAACAATTAATGTGATTGCGGATGAACACATCATTGCAGATGGTTTCTTTGGCATTGCGGATGACTGTAGTGGGAGAAACTGAGAAGAGCACTTGTACAAAAGATAGTAACAATAAGCAATAAAGACCCATGAAAGATAGATATAACATATGGTTGCGGTACATTGACTGTGGTACACACGATGTACCAAAACCATCTGCTATAAGTGTCTTTCATCTAGAACTGCAATGGAGACCAAGAAGGTTTGCGGTACCTATCAATTCAAGAAGAATTGGGGGTCCGGATTCATCATCCCTAACATTTGTGAGAACACATTGAGTTTGGTAGAGTCAAGTGATTTTGTAAAGACATCAAAAATCTCTTCATGAGTAGGGACAAAGATGAGTTCGATGTTACCTTTTAGAATGTGGTCTTTGACGAAATGATACGGTAGTTCAATATGTTTTGTCTTGGAGTGCTGAATAGGATTATGAGAAATCGCTATGGCACTTTCAGAATCACAGTAGATTGGTATCCGCAACATTCTGTAACTGTAGTCTAATAGTTGTGTCTTCATCCATAGAACTTGAGAACAACAACTGGCTGCGGCCACATATTCTGCTTCTACGGTAGACAAAGAAACACAAGTTTGTTTTCTTGAGGACCAGCTGACAAGTGTTCCTCCCAAAAATTGACATCCACCAGATGTACTTTATCGATCAAGTTTGTATCCAGCATGATCCGCATCAGTAAACACTTGAAGACTGAAGTCATTGCCTGCGGGGTACCATAGACCAAGAGATTTGCTTCCTTTCAGGTACTGGAGAATTTGTTTGGCTGCGTTCATGTGTGACACTTTTGGGTCAGCCTGGTAGCTTTCACATACACTAGTTGCAAAAACAATGTCCGGTCGGCTTGCGGTGAGGTACATTAAAGACCCAATGATACCTCTATAAGTCTTGTGATCCACAGATTCGCCAGAAGGATCAACAGAGATCTTATATCCGAAGGCCATAGGAACCTTAGCCGAGGAGCTGTTGTCCATAGAGTATTTCTTCAAGAGTTCAGTGGTGTACTTCTCTTGATGAATGAATATTCGTTGCTGAATTTGCTTGACTTGAAGACCTAGAAGGAAGTTAATCTCTCTATTCATGCTCATTTGAAATTTGTGTGTCATGAGCTTAGCAGATTCATCCATCATTCCTTGATCAGACGATCCGAAGTTGATATCATCCACGTATATTTGTACAAGCATAAGGTGAGAACCGTTTGCTTTTCTAAATAGCGTGGGATCAATCACTCCTCTTTTTTAGCCTGAAGAGACTAAAAATTCAGAAAGAGTATCGTACCAAGATCGTGGAACTTGTTTCAGACCGTAGTCTGCCTTTTGAAGCTTGTAGCAGTGATCAGGGAGCTCGATACTTTCAAAGTCGAGAGGTTGTTGAAGATAAACCTCTTCTTTCAATTCCTCATTGAGAAAGGCACTTTTAACATCCATTTGGTGTACTTTGATGTGTTTGTGGGCAACATATGCTAAAAAGATTCGAATTGCTTCCGTTCTAGCCACCGGAGCATATGTTTCGTCGTAGTCAACACCTTCCAGTTGACTATACCCTTTTGCAACTAGTCTCGCCTTATTTCTGATAAACGCACCAGATTCATATAACTTGTTCTTGAACACCCATCGTGTACCAACAATAGTATGACCTTGTGGAATGGGAACAAGTTGCCACACTTTGTTTCTTTCAAATTCTTCCAATTCTTCTTGCATTGCAGAAATCCAATCTGGTTCCAATAATGCTTCGTTGATAGATCAAGGCTCGACTGCAGACATGAATGTTGTATAGTGACAATGATCAGATAAATCTTTGTCAGATCGAGTTTGGATACCTGTGGATGGGTTACCAATAATTTGACCTGGTGGGTGATCCTTCGTCCATACATGTAGACGAGGCATCAGATGGTCAGCGGCTGAGGTAGAAGGAATGTTTTCAATATCAGAGGTTGCTTCGGATGGAGAAGGAAGTTCCCCTGGATTTGTGAGCAGCCTGCGGAATCATCTTGACTTGTTGGAGCGAGAATGACATTTTCTTGAGTAGTTTGGAGAGGTTCCCCTTGGATTGTTGAAGGGAGTTCCTTTGGAACCTGAGAAGGTTCCCTTGGACTACTGATGGGAGAGAAATGATCCTTGAGTCGGTTTGAGTGTCAATATTCTCTATGATTTCATCTTCCGAGTCCAAAGATACGTTTGATGGTAGTGATCTTTTAGGGAGAAGAGCTTGATCATCATCAAATAATGGAACCTCGATGGTTGTTGCTTGATCTGGAGTAGAGCTTTCCCCCTCAACCGGGGAGGTGAAAGTATTTATAGATGCTACTTCGGATAAAGATGGTCCAGAAAATATCAGCATCTTGTTGTCGAGCAGTTGGTGACACAAGAATTTCGGATAGTTTAGCAGTTTCAACAGGGTCGAAAAGATCATCATAATTTACTTCAACCAGGTTTAGAGGACCTAAAGAGGCAGGAATGTCGCTTTCCATGATGGCAGTGGTTTCAGTAGATGGAGTGGTGTTGCGGATGTATGAGTCATCAAACTTCATATCAAAACTTTCGATGATAAGCCTCGTACGTCTGATAAGAACCCGATAAGCATTCTTGTTCATAGAGTAGCCAAGAAAAATGCCTTCATCAGACTTCGGTGCAAATTTGTTAAGTTGATCTCTGTTATTGATCACAAAACATCTACACCCAAAGATGTGAAAGAAACGAACATTTGGTTTCCGGTTGTTGAGGCCCTCATATGGTGTTTTATTGAGGCGTTTGCACATGATGCTTCAGTTTTGAACAAAGCATGCAGTTGCTACGGCTTTAGCCCAGAAGTAAAGAGGAAGGTGTGCGAAGTTGAGCATGGATCTGGGTGCTTCAACTAGAGTATTGTTCCTTCTCTCTACTACACCATTTTGTTGAGGTGTATAAGGAGCTGAAAATTTATGAGAGATACCTTTTGACACTAAGAAGTTGTTGAGAGGATGATTAGAGAATTTAGTGTGATTGTCACTGCAGATGCGTCTTACAAGAAGCTTGATCTGGAGTTCTATTTCCTTGATGAAGTTTATTAGAATCTGCGGTGTTTCGGATTTGAGTCTAAGAAAGAATACCCAAGTGAAGCGAGTGAAGTCATCAACTATAACCAGTATGTACTTTTTATGATGAAGATTGGCTACGGTTGATGGACCGCAGAGATCAATGTGTAGAAGTTCAAGTGGCTCAGATATTGAAAAGTCAATCACCATGGGATGACTTGCTTTGGACTGCTTACCACATTCACAGACAGGACATAAAGTGTCATTGCTGAACTTGAGAATGGGTAATCCTCTGACCAACTCTCTAGTAACCAAGGTGTTGATATACTTGAAGTTGAGATGAGCGAGCTTGCGGTGCCATAACCAGCTAACTTTGGATACAACTTTGGAGAGAAAACACAACTGCGGTTTTCCAATGACGAGAGAGACATCCAAAGGATACATGGTACCCTCAGATCGTGACTTGATCAAATAGGTACTTCTGTCACTCGTCATAACATAACAGAATTGATCATCAAACTCAACTCGATGGCCTGCCTTACATAGTTGGCCAACACTGATAAGATTGTGTTTAAGGCTTTCTACATAATCAACCTTCTGAATTTAAAAGTTCCCTGTAGTGAGTACACCGTAACCTTGGATAATTTCATTTGCATTGTTGCCGAATGTAACATTTCCACCATTGCATATAGGCCTGAAATCCCGAAGGTATTCTAACCTTCCATTCATGTACAAGGAGTAGGCACTGTCAATCATCCATTCTTCTTCTTGGTCCTCCTTGCACAAATCCTACAGAAGTTAAGTGGTTAATTTGGGCACCCAAGCGAGTTTGGAGCCCGGAGTCACATAAGATGTATTAATCGATGCATGATGTATGGTGGCAGGGACATGTTTTAAGTCAACTTTCAAGCCTAGTCCTGGGTGTTTGAGATTTTTTGGAGTTTTGTGAGATTGTGGATAGTTACAAGTCTTTTGAGAACGATGAGATTTGTCATGAGAGAAGATCTTTTGACATTGACACGTGAACTTTTTATCATTTCCCCTGACATTTGGCTTAGTCTGTGGTTTTGAGGAAAAAGTATGCTTTTGTCCAGTCCGAGGATTGTAAGATTTGACCCTTTTGTTTGTGTGTTTTGAAAAGGTGTTTTTTGCAGGTCTTGCAGGTGTGTAGACACGTGCAGGCCTTTTGTGAGGTGATTTTGTAAACTCTAGAGGTGACCTTTTGAGTGTCGGAGTTGGCAAAATTCCTTTTCAATTTTGAGTTATTGAAAGTGACTTTGGAAGGGTCGGAGTAGGTAGAATACCTTTCCATTTTGGATTTTCTAATGAATAGACCTGAAAACCATTTGATCGAAAAGACTTATCCTTAGAGTCAGCTGATTTTTGAGTAGTGTCAAAAACAGTAAACTCCTTCCTTTTTGTTTTCTTGGAAATAGTTGATTTGAAATGATAATTTGAGAAAACAAGTTTTTCTGGACTCTTTAACTTGGGACATTTCACAAATTTCTTTCGTTTTGAATGAATTTCCCGTTGCTTCCCACGGGAACAAAATTCTTCTTTAAAAGCTCTTTTTGCTTCGGTCTTAGGAGAACCGGAGTCAGAGACATTTAATTGCGGTTTCCTTAAATCTTTTGGAGATTTTGAAAAATAGGGACTTGATTCATCCGAACTGGAGAAGTCAGGATTTTGAGAGCATTGACCAAATTCAAAATTGTCGATTGGTAATTCATGATTAATTGGTTCAATAGTCACAGAACTTTTGACTATGGTCTGCGGTGTAGTGCTTTGGACTACCGCGGAGTAAGTCTTGGTGGACACTTTAGTGGGACATTTGTTACAGGGTAATGGGATGGTTTGCAGTTCATGACAGCGGTTAGGAACATTGCGGTCAGACTGTAGAGATGGGAAGTCTAATGTGACTTCAGGACTTTCTACAACAATTTCATCATCGGCTACGAATGATGTATGAGAATCAGAATGAACTATGTTATCAACATGATTAGAAAACTCAGGGAGAATTTCCTCGATAACACAGTTATTACTCAGATCATGGAGTTTACCAAAATGAGCTTGGATATCCTTAGGAAATGTTTTGTCATTGACTGGGAACAAGAAGTTGCGGTCTGGAGGGACATAGGGACGTTCCGGTGTGAACCGAGGTGAGGAGTACGTTACGGTTGGGTACCCATTGGACCAACCCCAATTAAAGGTGTTATCAACATTCCCATTATTAACTAGATTCTCAATGGCCTCAATTTCATTAAAAAGCTTTTCAATTAAAAGATTTAAGCATATAATTTCACTCTGTGCTAAATCTCTCTGATTTAAAGCTATTCTAGTTGTGTTTCACTTAACATCCTAGCATCTTTTTCTAGCATCAAGTCCTTCTCTAACATTGCCATATTGAGTCTCTTATTGTCCAATCATCCTCTAACGTGGAACATCTCCTGCGATGTGATGTTCTTCTCATCTAAGGCTTTATTGTAGTCTATAAAGACAGCATCACATGTGTCATTGAGTGTGTCCAAGTAAGGTTGACAGTCATGCATGCTATAATTTAAAGTTTGAATCATAAGTTTTACCTGTTCCATAATGCTGAGAGTTCCATCTTTCGCCATATATCAATGGTTCTTCTTTAGCTTGGTTGAGCCGTCTTCCTTAGCGGTTGCCATCATACAAATCTTGCCTTCTCCTTTACTGCGGTCGTCTTCATCTTTGTCTCCGGATGACCACACTTGATGATTCCTTTTCACTTTAGCAATGTAGGCTTTTCCCTTTTCTTTGTCCTCCAGTTCTTGATCCATTATGAGATAGAAGGCTCTATTTTTCACTATGTTTGCCTTGCAATCATTGGCAAAATGGTTTTCTTTGTTGCACTTGTGACATATAACAACGTCACTTTTGTCTTCTAAAGAGGTACCGGAGTCAGTTGATTGAGGTTGCAATGGTACTTCTTTAGACTGTGTTTGCTGAGGCTGCGGTGGTGGGAGAGGATTCTTGGTGGAACAAAAGTGATTGTTTTGAAAGTTGCATTTGAAAGGTGGTCGGTTGTACTGTTGATTTTTACGAAATGAACGTGGTAAGCCATTGAATTTTTGACTGACAAGGGAAATGGCATTTTGAAAGTCTTCTTTATCGTCATATTCTGAGTCTGCTTCATATGACTGCGGTGATGAGTCATACGAAGTGGGATAAGTTTGAGTGTCAGGTGATTGTGCTACAAGAGCAAGTGGACCTCCGAAGTCTGAGCAGTCCTTGAGTACAGTGGACTCTTGAGTTTGCAACTCTCCATAGAGCTTATAGAGGGACAACAAGTGAATCTTCCTATTTCCTTGAACAATCATTTTGGCAGTTGTCCAATGTCTTCCCAAGCCATTAAGGAACTGTAGGTTTGTTTCATGATTGCTGCGGGCGGTGCCCGCATTGGACAATTTTGTGACAATCAAGTTGAAACTCTTAAAAGAGTCTTCCAAACTTTCACCGGACTGAGCTCTGAAGTCGTTGAATTCATTGAGTGCCATAGTTAGCTTCTTGTCTTGAGCCTGCTCTGAACCTTCGTACAAGTTCTTGAGAACATCCCAGATCTCTTTTCCTGATTTGCAGTTTATGATGATGTCGAAGTTGTCAGGAGCAACTCCACAATAGATTTCATAAAAGGCAATAGCATCATTTTCCATCTTGTCGAGATCATCTTTGGTGGGACGGTTCAAAGCTGGTTGACCTCCTCTTAGTTTAGTTGTGGATCCATCAGTTTGGACTGGTGTAAGGACTGGGACATGTGGTCCTTCTTCTATAGATCACCAACCATCTCTACCAAGTCTTCTGAGATATCTTTCCATCCTTTGAGACCAGTGATGATATTCATTCGCAACCAGTATTGGGGCTCGATTAGAACCACCAACACAGTTGGAGACATTTAGTGATAACGATTGTGCCATTTTGAAGTTTTTTTTTTGAGCTTTAGAAATGACCTTCAGTGGTATAGAATGCTCTTTGAAAAATCAGAGTTCTGATTTTCAAAAAGCAACCACTATGGCTCTGATACCAATTGTTAAGAGAAAAACGTTGAGACACACTTGAAAAAATCGTTAGAACAAGTATATAGCGAAATAGTTAATCTCGAAGGATCTGTTAGCTCAACAATAATATTAAGAGTTAAAAGTTAGTGAGTTAGATGCGGAAAAGTAAAGGAATGTAAATGACAATAATTTTTATATCAAGTATACACATAAGCAGATTCATAACAAGGAATATATTCAAACCAAGTTAGTAAATGAGATCTAGCTTAGTGATTAAGTCACATGTGACTTGATCCGAAAAGAGATGGTGATTGATTATGAGAATAAGAATGTTTGATAAGTAAGAAAGAATGAGAAGTTTGAGATGTGTATTATAATTTGATGAGAGATTCACACGATACTAATTACATGAGAAACAAACTCTATTTATAGAGACAAGTTTACCACTCTAACAGTAGCCATGCAAGGCATACTGGACATTAGAGTGTTTTACAGAAAAGAAAAAAATAAACTAAGTAAAGATAAGGACTGGGGTGCTGAAGGCTTTGGATGACTATAGTTGATGAGATTGCTTGATTGCGGTGGCTTGGAGGCTGCGGTAGCTGAAGTTCAAGAGGGTCACTTTTTGATTCAACAATGCGCCTCTCCATTGCGGCTTGGTTTTTTTGGAACTCCCTTACTTCGGCTCTAGCAGCGGTAATGTCCTTCTGAAGGGAAAAGGTGTGCTCTATTGTTCGATCATGTTCTTCGTCCAGGTGACAAAGACGTACCGTCGTGATTTGGGCAATGGCATCAACGTCCATGATTTGGTTGGCGTTTACCCTTGCATCCTCGCGTTGATTGCCGATGCGACAAACCATGACAAGGAGTGCTTTGTCAGCTGAACCTCCGTTATTGAGGTTATAAAAGCCTTGTCCCATGCCGTAGGGTGGATGTTGTCCTTGTTCCTTGCTCCATTGTTTCAAATCTACAGCCCAGAGGAGCGCCGGACCCTGAAAGTTCCATCAGGGGTTTTGTGCCTTCTGGGAGGGTTATAGACCTCGGGTTCTGAGTCAATGCCCTCATCGTCCGCTTCCTCTTCCTCTTCTTCGGGATCCTCTTCTGGATCTTCCTCAGAAACCTCTTCGGGATCCTCTTCCGGATCTTCCTCAGGAACCGCTTCGGGATCCTCTTCTGGATCCTCCTCAATCCAACCTCCATTGCCCTGGTTTGGGTAGTAGGGATCCCCGGGGATATGAAATCCTACCATTTCGTCTGATCGAGAATAAAGATAAGAGAGTTATATATAGAATTTGAGTGTAAGGTGAAAATTTTATGATAAGACCTACATCGAGTCCTCCTATAATTACCTAGTGTATACAAATTACATAGAATCGAGATTAAATGGGCCGTTGGATTAGTAGCTTCACTCCAAGCCCACATCCAAACAATGAAAAGAGCCTAAAGCGAAATCATAAATCCTAAGCCCATGCAACCTCACTCATATGTAACCTTAAAGTATGCACTTTGCAATTATAGCCCTGTCATTTAAGGCTTTTAGTTTTTATAAGCTTAATTTTATTTTAATTGACGATCCTAGCCCTAATGAGATGTCAGGGTTTAATCGCTTGTTATAGTTTTTATTGTGTCATAAATACTCCTATAGTATTTAAATTTGTAGGTTTGATTCTAGTGTTACTTTGGTAAGTTTTTGACTTGTTGCTCACTACAACTATTCCCCGACATACGTTGGTCATATTTCGGATAAATATAGTTGATTAGGTTATATTCATCCTAGATCTGATTACATATTCCGACGCTTAGTCGTAGTGTCCAACTTGTCTTAATACTTTTGTATGGTTCTAATTTTGACATTAAACTGTTGCATGCATGTATTTGTACATTTATGAAAACTAACATTGTAATTTAATGAAGTATGGTAGGCATGAAAGCATTTTTTCAGAGAGTTTTTAGTCCCATTGCAATTATAATTTGTATATCTTACGTGGTTCGATATACTTAGTTCACTATAAGCAATACTCTGATACCAATTTTCACACCCCCATACCAGAACAGCGGAATCGTTCGATGGCGGATGACTTCATGTAGTATCATAACAGTTGAGTAAATAGTAAAGAAAGCAAACACAACCATCATAAATATAATTTAAAAAGTTACATTGTTGATTTTAATACATGTTTCAAAAGAAATTACATTATGATGATTCAATAATTTTGAAATTTGACGCCTTAGCATTCCTTCCCCAAAAGTTGTTGTTGTACTTGTATTACTGAATCCCTGAGAAATACAAGTAGTTTTGAAAAGGTGTCAACAATTAAGTTGGTGAGTTAATAAGTGTTTTTGTATAATAATTGTATGCCTTTTTGTATAAAGTAACTGAGTTTGTTTCTAGAAAATCCAATATCTTCCATAAATGAATAGTAGTTTTTAAAAGTTCCAAAAACCGGAATGCATAAGTATTATCCATACCGAAAATAGTGTAAGTAGATTTATATATATGTATATATAATCACTAAGGTATTTGATAGCCTCGTAAATCAAATGTTTTAATACTTCATGTGAGTTTTATAACCGTACTATTGACCTAGACTTCCTGTCACTACGTTCTTCGAGCGTTGGAATGATATGACATTTGTCACCCCATACCTGCTGGTCCAACTGTACCTAACAGTTTAGGTGCGGTATTGTCAATCCCATATAGATCTATACACAAGTATCACGCTCTCCCTATAGGAGATTATGGTTTACAACACAAGACTTTAAATGCGTACTTGAAAGTACGTGAAGTTAAATGTCTCACAAAATTTTGTATCAAATAGATATACGTATGAAAAATCCATTTTTCTTGTAAATGTAAGTGTTTCCTTTCTATAGTGTTCATAGAGTGTAAAATATCATGAATATCTCATAAACTCTACCTATTATAGTTGTTCAAAAGTGGGTTTCATTTGAATGATAAACCTTAATGTTCTACGAACTGTGCATGTAAAGTATAACATTTGTAATAATGTTATTTTACGTACTTAACATTTATATACAAAATATAGATAAAGCATTTGAAACTGTATGTAATGATTTTCATTTTAAAATAAAATTTTCTTGCGTTTCACTTGTATTTCTCCCCCTAAAATATAGTAAAAACGTGAGAATATAGGGTTATGAACTCACTTGGTAGAAGTGGCGGTTTAATGAAAACGAGACTAAACTCGGCCAGCAATTCGACCGGAGAAAGACAATTTGGACGTTGTTTTTATGTACGTTCACGGTTTAATGATATCTACGACATTTGTTTAGATACCAAAGACTAAAAAGTATTTTATTGAAATTTTGCATTTTACGCTTAAAAGTGTTTTACCGGTTTTGCTGCGGATTTTCGATTGGTCATAACTTCTTCGTAATAACTCGGATTTTTGTGTTCTTTATATTTCTAAAAACCTTGTTACGACATCTATCATTTCATGTATCCCAGTTGAGACTCTTGAACATTTCATTTCTAACACTATATATTTATTAGTTCAAAAATATGTTACAATACTTGACTTAAGTCATTACATTGACTTGAAATATCCGGTTGTCACACAAGTTTACAGCAAGTATTTGGGGGAAACAGTAAAATAAGGTATACATGAAATTACTTGAGCAATAAAGTTGTAAGAATTAATTGTGTTTTGGAATAGAAATGGCAGTAATATGTAATTCAACCTATCTACCTCGTCAAAAAACATGAACAACTTGAGCACATGAACTATGATACTCTTCATTCCATTAGGCATTTTCTACAAAAATAAGGTCCGTTAGGGTCAAGTCACAGTTACTAATCATTTTATGATGTTGTTAGGTAAGTTTTTGACAAGAACCATCATTTTAGGAAATTTTGGATCGATAGGTATGGCTTAGATGTGTTCATGTTTTTAGGTTGATGATGGAAGCTTAGTCTTCTTGAACAACCAGTTGTTTGTTCGCAGGAAACCAACAATGGATTTCATACATGGAAATGTTTCAATGTTAGTACAACTCTACCTTTTGGCTACGACTTCAAAGTCAATGCAAATAAACCAATCCAGTTTTCATTTGATCAAACAAAAAAAGTTTCGATTTCCAACCTTTCAATTCTTTAAAAATGTTCGTAGCTTTCTGAGAGCAGTATAATGGTTAAATCCACCACTATTTGAAGATTCAGATTTCAAAAGTGTAAAGAAATTACAACCGATTCAACACATTTCACCTATATTTTCAATGCAGTTATGATTTTTAATGGTATTATAGTAAGTGAATATGTGTGTTCCAATTGTAGGTTTGCAAACTCAGCCTTCATGCTTACTTATAGTAAGTGAATTTGTGTGTTTCAATTGTAGGTATGCATTTTTTATGTGGTAGGTGGATAATAATGGTGTTCAAAAGGTCCGACTAAATAGTACTGATACAGGTAATGATGTTAGATTTTCATATATTTTTTATATAACCATTGAAATTTTCAATATGTTAATTGTTTTGTGAAAGAGTCTGATGTATTTCATGTTGTAAGGAGCAACAAATATTGTTGAGTTGTTAATCAAGAATTCAAGTTTGCTCAAACTTAAACTCAACAACAATTTTATTATTGTGTAAGCTATTTTCTTTTTTCATTTGTTTTTTAAACAAGGACTTGCAAATGACCATCATCGTTATATTTATAGCATTTAATTTTAGCATTATGTGATATCATTTTTTTAAACTTTACTCGCCAGGGAAGGAGGGTATAACTATGTATCACATCATTGCACATTTACTTCCTATCTATATCTACTTTTAGTTAGTTGGCTTGGTTTTAATAAATACAAGCAAACAACTTACATGTTTTGATGTCGTTAGTATTTTACACAATAATAATATGATTGAGTCAAAATACATTCTTACCCCTTTTTTGTTATCTTTAAGCCAAATTTTCCGCATCTTACAAATACATTTTTATGGGACTTTTGGTTATTTCCAGTGCATACAATAATTATTATTTTTGTAATTGTCATAGTAGAAATTATGTTGGGACATTATGGGACTTTTCCTTTTGCTTTAATTTTTGTAATGAATACAAAGATATTGATAGCTAAAATTCTTTGATTACATATAAAAATGCAAGAACTTTTTTTGCATGAGAACTCGATATTGATGGGTTTTGATACAAAATATAAGTGTTTTTTTCATAAAATAATACAACTCTACCTTTTGGCTACGACTTCAAAGTCAATGCAAATAAACCAATCCAGTTTTCATTTGATCAAACAAAAAAAGTTTCGAGTTCCGACCTTTCAATTCTTTAAAAATGTTCGTAGCTTTCTGAGAGCATTATAATGGTTAAATCCACCACTATTTGAAGATTCAGTTTTCAAAAGTGTAAAGAAATTACAACCGATTCAACACATTTCACCTATATTTTCAATGCAGTTATGATTTTTAATGGTATTATAGTAAGTGAATATGTGTGTTCCAATTGTAGGTTTGCAAACTCAGCCTTCATGCTTACTTATAGTAAGTGAATTTGTGTGTTTCAATTGTAGGTATGCATTTTTTATGTGGTAGGTGGATAATAATGGTGTTCAAAAGGTCCGACTAAATAGTACTGATACAGGTAATGATGTTAGATTTTCATATATTTTTTATATAACCATTGAAATTTTCAATATGTTAATTGTTTTGTGAAAGAGTCTGATGTATTTCATGTTGTAAGGAACAACGAATATTGTTGAGTTGTTAATCAAGAATTCAAGTTTGCTCAAACTTAAACTCAACAACAATTTTATTATTGTGTAAGTTATTTTCTTTTTTCATTTTTTTTAAACAAGGACTTGCAAATGACCATCATCGTTATATTTATAGCATTTAATTTTAGCATTATGTGATATCATTTTTTTAAACTTTACTCGCCAGGGAAGGAGGGTATAACTATGTATCACATCACTGCACATTTACTTCTTATCTATATCTACTTTTAGTTAGTTGGCTTGGTTTTAATAAATACAAGCAAACAACTTACATGTTTTGATGTCGTTAGTATTTTACACAATAATAATATGATTGAGTCAAAATACATTCTTACCCCTTTTTGTTATCTTTAAGCCAAATTTTCCGCATCTTACAAATACATTTTTATGGGACTTTTGGCTATTTCCAGTGCACACAATAATTATTATTTTTGTAATTGTCATAGTATAAATTATGTTGGGACATTATGGGACTTTTCCTTTTGCTTTAATTTTTGTAATGAATACAAAGATATTGATAGCTAAAATTCTTTGATTACATATAAAAATGCAAGAACTTTTTTTGCATGAGAACTCGATATTGATGGGTTTTGATACAAAATATAAGTGTTTTTTTTCATAAAATAAGGCAATGGAAGCTTAAAAAGAACAAGTTTATTTTCGAGTTTATAACAGAACCAAATCATGTAGGATCCATTAATAGATATTATAATGATATTAAAACCAACCATATAGTGTTTTTCCATGAAAACCTTTGAATCCTTTGAACCCACTTGGACTTGGGATGTTGACGAAGATAGAAATATCAAAGAATAAGATATTCTCTACAAGTATCCACCATCAAGAGTTAGGCACTTGGAATGCTAGTTTCTTCTTGTAATCTTGAGTATCTTAAGACATTAAGAACTTATCTCAAATAAGCACTAAAGGAGATAACTCAAGGAGGCTTTAATCACCAAAATAGCTTCAAAAGAGAGAGAGAGAGAGAGAGAGAGAGAGGGGGGATGAAGAGTAGAAAACAACCTACAATTTTGACTTCTTTCTAAGAGAAAAGTTAGTGATTTTACAAGAAGAACTCTCCTTTAAATACCTTCATGCAAGTCAAAGCCTAGCCATTATTTAACTATAAAGTAATAGATACTAAAATAAAGCATTGGGGCATGAGGAGCATGAGAAGCTTTACAAGCAACCTTCCATGTCTTGGAAAGTTTCTGTTATCATTATCCAAAGAGAGAAAACATACTTCTCCAAGTTACTTTAACTAAGGATCAAATAACTAGCTAATTCATGGTTAGCCAAAGTGTCCAAAACATTTGTACATGGCCTATTAAATAGAAAACTAGTTTGTCTTTTCTTTAATTATTATCTTTACAAAAACAGTAATTTATCTCTAATTAAATACAAGAGTAGATATTATTTATTAATAATCATATTAATAATAAATATACAATAAATTTCAACTTCATAAAGCTGTGACCCTATAGGATCGTATGGTATTAGCAATATCACTCAATAATGATTCTTGAGTATATAGATCCAACAATCTCCCACTTGCACAAGATTCATTACAGACTGACATAAAGAGTAGTTGGCGTCTAGCAACAGGCTACTTCCCCTAACAACATATGAAGGGTGCCATCACATCCACAACCAATTCTAGAAGCTCAAAAGCTACAATTGTTACCAAAGGTATGGTATCAGTTATTACTTTGTCTCAGACATCATGTTGAACATGACATATGCATCGCGAACAATCTCATGTGGTGTTGAACTTTTAGTAAGGCCTTAAATGTCTAACTCTCAACAAATAAAAGGGAACAAATCCCATCTTGATACATATGCCCATCATGTAGTTCAAGTCATACCCAACAATGGTACTTATAACTACCTTTTATGGAATATCGTTAAACCATTTCAAAGCACAATAATTCCTAAAATCAAGTCCCAAATATGTATCTCAGGTCGAAGAATACAAAGATACTACCTATTATCAAATATTGCTTATGACTACGATCCACAAAGTAATTTTGATGCGGGTCATGGCCAATACTTATTCTCCTAATCAAGTACCAATGAAGTTTGTAGTAGATCTCGCTATTTTCATCTCCATGAAAATCAACCAACTTATTCATATTATTCTTACATCATAGATGCTCCCACAACTATGAACGACTATGGACATTTAGAATAGCCATATTTATTCAAGGATTAAACATGATAATATAGAACACAAGAATTATTTAATAAAAGAAAATATCCAATATATCAACTCATTAAAATGTATGTTTCTTGTACATTATCAATATACAAATTCTAAATTTCAATTAAATACAT
The DNA here is from genome assembly GCF_002870075.4 of Lactuca sativa. NCBI lineage: Eukaryota > Viridiplantae > Streptophyta > Magnoliopsida > Asterales > Asteraceae > Lactuca > Lactuca sativa. The sequence goes on along the minus strand of NC_056626.2, from coordinate 268,959,103 downwards.
CCACTTTTGATAACAAGGTCCTATAACACAAGCATGACTTTCATGCTTTAACTAATGAAGGAACTTTGTTAAGTAGATTCGACAAACCTGATGTGTATAAACTATGGGAATGCCAACATTTTCAGTCGTATATATATATATATATATATATATATATATATATATATATATATATATATATATATATATATATACATATATATATAGAGAGAGAGAGAGAGAAAAAAAAACTATTAAGAATGGATTAGATGCTTAAATATAACTTAGATACCAGTACTTGCGTAATGGGATTACACACAGTGATAAATGAATTAAACATTAAGTATCGTCATATGTGGTTTCCGAACAATAATGTATTCTAACTCTGACATGTAACTGCAATTAAAATCTATATGGAACAACTGTCCATTTCACTTTCTCCTTCATTTAAAATGAGGACAGTGCCTGATTGTGATTGGGAATCATCTCAATCTTTTTGGATGTTTAGAATATGTGTAACAACTTAAACATAACTTCCTTTCAAATATTTTGTAGATTAGGGATATTTCTCTACTTCTCGCAAGTACTTTAGAATGTTCCTATAATTCATATCATGACTGTAACATCCCAAAATTAATGACCAAAAATTTCATTTTTAATTATTAAATAAAACCATAGTTATCAAAATCAACTCATCAAAACATAAGTCATAGTATCTCAAAACATCATAAACGATGTATCCATATAAAACCTGTTCAAATAAGAGGAAAACTCACCTTAAATTTCGGATGATAGCTGAAACGTCTCTGCCCCGGAATTAGCTCTACTCACTCCCTAAACCAAAACAACCCCATAGATACCTTTTCATACGCATACCCATTTAGGGTCAACTATGGTCAAAGTCAAAGTCAACGCTCCGAGTTGACTCAACTCGTCGAGTTATCCAGTAACTCGTCGAGTTCCCATGAATCACAGAATCATCAAATCGCGATCCAACTCGTCGAGTTTTCCTCCAACTCACCAAGTTCTTACTTTTTAACAGAATCGGGACACTCCGACCCAACTCGTCGAGTTCCTCTATTAACTCGTCGAGTTCCTCCGTTTGATAGCCTTTCTTAATGTATTAAGCCCTTACTCTTCATATCTACACCCCTTACTCCCGATTTAAACTGGAAATGCCTTTAGAAGGGTAAAGTTTCCAACTGTACCGATTAATACCTTTCCTAAAGGGATTAAGCTCAAACCATAACCCAAAAGGCCAAAGTCTTAATCCAAACACCACCAAAACTACAAGATAGACCATGAGGTCTTGGATCTGGACTCTAAGGACAAAAAGATAAAGTATAGTCCAAGCTTTCTTTACATGCATCACCATTAGAAACTCCAAAAGGCCAAAATGATGGTCTAAAGGTTGCATGGGACTTTCATAGCCATAAAGTTGGCACCTTTATGCCATGAAAACCCTCATGACCTTAGATATGAAGTGTTAACCCATTTGGGACATCCAGCTCCCATAGATCATGATATTTGGACCAAACCAAGAAAAATAACCCTAAAAGAAGATCTAAATAACTACAAGTCATGGTTCAAGCTTTATACTAGCAAAATGTCATGGATGACGCAAGGATTCTGGATCTATAAACTCCTTCTTGTGTCCTCTGGATTTTCCTTCTGCCGATGGCTTCAATGCACACACTAAAACACTTAGAATGGCTTAAAAAATCACAATAGCATTAAGGTTTTGAGATTTGGGTTTTGGACAGCGAAGGCTGGAAACGAGGCCAAAACCTTAGGGTTAAGGTGTTTAAATATGGTGCAAACCCCGGAAATTAGGGTTTCATATCTGCCAGCCTAATCGTCGTTTTGAGGCCTCCCAACTCATCGAGTAGGTTACTTAAAATACGCGGCCCTTATGATCTCTACTCAATGAGTTTGGGGCTCCCAAATCGTCAAGTTGCTCTATGAAATAGAATAAATTATAAATTAAATACATACCAGGAACCAGGCATTACAATTCTCCCCCACTTGTCTCAGACTTCGTCCTCGATGTCCACTTTCTCAAATAATCCAAGATAGTGCTCCCTTGTCTCCTCCTCTGGTCCCATGTCCACTCTGACCCCTTGTGGTGTATCCATTTCACCTTCACTAACTGCACAACCTTGTTCCTCAAGGCTTTTGTCTTTTGATCCATAATCGCCACTAGCTTCTCAATATAGTTCAGACTGTTGTCCACCTGAATATCCTCTAAAGGTACAACAACAAAGTCATCCACTAAGCACTTCTACAGCTGGGAGACATGAAAAGTGTTGTGGATCTGACTATGCTCGGCTGACAGATCTAGTCAATATGCAACCCGGCCCACCCGAGCCAATACCCTGAATGGACCAATATACCTGGGGCCCATCCTTCCCTGCTTCCTAAACCGGATGACACCTTTCCAAGGAGACACCTTCAGGAGAACCATATCCCCTACCTGAAACTCCATGTCCGACCGGCGTTTTTTGGCATAGATCTTTTGCCAACTCTAAGTAGTCTAGTGTAACATCCAAAAACCCAGGTATACCTTGTGAACCCTAATCTTTGAGCAATTGTCCTTTTTGTTCTTGATAAAGAGAAATGTGGTAGAAGGGTACACGGGGCGTACTAGAGTGTACGCTTAACGTACTCGTGCACGTGTTTGATCAGGGAGGGCCGCCTAGTACGACGGGCGTACCAGGCCCAGATTGAAACCCTAATCTTAAGTGATTCCTTTATTCAAAGAACGTTATAGACTCCTTCTGGCCACCATTTCCAGAGACTTATCCTCCCCAAATCCCTAAACCACGTTCTTGTAGCAAGAGAGTGCCTTTGAGAGCTTGTAGGTGTGTTCTTGAGCATTAAAAGTGGAAAAGAAGCTTTGGAGAAGAAGGAGTTAGAGCCCAATCTCCTGAATCTGAGCTTAACAGTGAGAGAACCTTCATTTGGAGGTAAAAAGCTCCAAGCTTTCCTACACTTTTGTTTGTGTTTATGTGTGGGGTGTTTTAGGGTTTTTGTCCCCAAAGTTGATGGCTTTATGAGTTGATAAGCCCTTAGAACCCGAGATATGTCCCTTGTTAGCTTATTTTATGTTATAGAGCCATAAAAATCTAATCTTGGTCATTAAGAGTTGACCATGCATGAGTTATGAGTCCCTTAAGGAAGGAAGTGACATGATTTGGGTGTTGGTGACCTTTACAGCCATGCAAAGGCTTAAAGTCACTAACTTTATGGATTAAGAGGCATTAGAGTAACCAGATCTGGGATTTGAGCTTATGTCTTAGCCGATTCAGACCAAAAACCAAGAGGAGTGTGAAACTGGGACTTACGCTGGGATTTGACCTTTGACTTTAAACTTTGACTTTTTTCGTTTAACTTTTAAATTTTCAAATTTAGCTTTTTGGTTTGACTTTAAAGTTTGACTTTTAAGTATGACTTTTTAAATTTGACTTTTGAGGTTTCAAGTCAAAGGGAATTTTTGATAAAAATAAGTTCCTCATCCCTCCCGGTCAAGGAAGTTTTATGTACTCCATCTTGTGAAGCAACGATTAAATTTCTTCGTGAACATAATGATTTGCTAAAAAGGGAAGTCGAGGACCTAAAATACGAAGGATTTCAACTCGGGAAAGGACAGAAACCTCTTAAAGCTAAATTAGAAGCAAAAACCAAAGACTTTAGGAATTTTGAGGAAGAGTATAGTAATAAATGTGCAAACTATAGATTTGTGACATAACAACTTGCTGAGTTAACTGCTGAACTTGACTCATTGAAAAATAAGTTTGAAAATGCAGATTTTAATTTCAGAAAATTTAATGTGTCGAGTGAAGTAGTCACATCAATGATGGAAAATAGTTTGAGATTTAAAGATAATCAGTCAAAGGGTTTAGGGTATGATAAAGTGATTCCTCCTTTTAATCACACCTATCAGTATAACCCTTTGACAAAAGAGGAAATGGATAGAGAGGCACATCTCAAATATGGCAAACCATATAGATTTGTGTCAGGAGGTAGTATTAATGTTGAAAATACTAATGTTTCTACTTCCCATGCAGATCAATCTTTAAGTCAATCAAAGCAAGCAACTAAGGAGAGTGTATCTGATAATAAAATGGTGTCAAAGTCTGATGACTTAAATTTTTTCGATATATTTGATGATATCTTTGATAATTCTGCCGTGGTTGTGCCAGAAAGTGTTGAGCTGAACGATTCTAATGCTTTTACTTCATGTGCAGGTAAAGTAACGGAAGATGAGAACAAGGAGAAAACTATTGAACAAATGAATATCTCCTTGAACTCTAAATCTGTTGCTTCAAACTCAGTTGCTTCTGATCAACCTGTTGTTGAGAAATACAGGCCACCAAATCAAGTGAAATAGACAGTCTGCTGTAATTGTGCTTGTAGGAACAACAAGAGACAGGGCAAGGGTACGCTACCAGGGGCAGGAAGAAACAACTTTCCAGTGAAGAAAAAGACTTGCTTTCACTGTGGAACAACTGGACACATTTCCCGAAATTGTCCTAACCGTGCATACATTCCTTACTATGTACAAGGATGGCAGAACACACAAAGTGGGAGATTCTACAAAATAAATCATTCGAGGTCACAATCACGCAATGGTGACGTGAATGCACAGAAGACCAAGAATCAAAACCATAAGGCCAAAAATCCAATGCCCAAGAACAAGAAGGGAATGTCGGCCAAGAAGTCTAATCCAAGAGATGCTCCAGTGAAATCAAGACCAGTTAGGTCAAAGTCATCTCAACGATCGGCTTCAAGTTTAAAATCAAGTACCGAGGCACCCATCGGATCGTAAAAGAAATGGGTTAAACCCGACTACAGATGGATTCCGAAGGATCAATCTCCCAAATCACCTAATGAATCTAATATTTCTTCATCGTCTGTTTGTGATAAACAGGATATGTCATGGGAGAGAGTACTATGCAAGGATGGAAAAGGTCAACCCAGTTTCAAAATGTGGATTTAGATAGGATTGTTTGGACTGACCATACGACGCTCAGATAGATTGAGCAGTGAGATAAACACGGGAACCCACAGGATACACTAAATTAATACGCATCTAGAACAGTGGTTCAACTTTTCCTTGATGTACGGACTTATGTCCTTAATTCTAGTTCTGATAGGGCAACTGGGGGGTTCTGATAAAGTAGGTTTGTAGGAAATTATTTTCTTGTTTTCTAGTCATATGTTGCTTCCTCTGCGTGATTGAAATGATCTGACCTCGAATGCAGCATATCCAACTCTATTTCTACGCACCTCCTTATCTATGGAATTCTTTCAGCTGTTAGTCATATGTTGTCTCCTCTGCGTGATTGAAATGATCCGACCTGGAACACAGCATATGCAATATTCTACCTCTCAATCCCTTTATCCTAGTTAGCCATATGTTGTCCCCTCTATGTGATTGAAAGAGATCCGACCAGGGACACAACATATGCACGTATTTCTAAATCTGACTTCCTCCTTAATAATTGTCTATTCACCTAAACTAAGGAGTTCTTTGGAAGTTCTTGATAACCAGGGTATATCGGGATGTGGGGAACATGTTCTAGTGCAACTAAAATTGAATCATTTAGAGGTTGTCTATAGATATCATTGCTTAATTTAAGTGGACAACAATACCCGTGGGCGTCGTCAGCTTAATGGTTTATTTAGAAAAGTTTGTCGAAATCCTTTGCGTTTAAGTGGACCACAATACCAGCAATTGACCAGATCTATTCATGAAGGTGAAGGTAGTGATAAACAAAGTTCAGATTGTCTCACAACTTTGATCCCAAATATTTTTGTTTTTGTTAAATTTGTTCATAGTTTTCTTATTTGCACAGATTTAGGGGGAGAATTTAAAATCAAAAATCAAACAAAAATCAAAAAAATTAATAATTCAAAAATATTTTTGTATATGTTTTTTTTTTTCAGAAAATATGAAAAATCCAAAAATATTATGTGCTAACTTTGTTTTTAGTTTAGTTTTTTTTCTTTTAGTTTTTGCTTTGTTGTGAAAAGTGAATTCAAATGTAGATGAGACTCGTGGAGACTGTATCGAGATTTTTGAGCAAAGGCTTCATCCATGATCATCGAAGAATTCTCATTCGAAGGAACAAGAAATGAAGATTATTCTTCCAACATTCAATGTCTGCTGTTATCTATGAACCTGATGAAGTGATGCAGAAGATTAGTTCTCTCTATTATTCTCTCTGAAGGTTCTCAAGCTAAAAGCGCTATGTTTCAAGAATCTTATCAAGAAGCCTCCTCACACCTAATGTGCGTTTAGAGTCAAATTTTGAAGAAAAGGCAAACTGCTCAACATGAAGTCATCCGTTGATGATTCATCAAGTTCATCTTGAAGTTGTGAAGAATTTGAAGATTAATGCTAAAGCCAAGCTCCCAATGAACATTGACAAGAAAAGCCAGCTACCTTTTTAGGGGAAGTTTGTTGGGTCAGTTAGAAAAGAAAGATATAAACCTAGGGGGAGTTTCTTGGGTCATTTAGACAAGATAGCTATAAACCAAGGGGGAGATTGTTGTGTCTAAAATTATGGTTTATACTTTGCTTTTCTAGAAAATTGTATTTTTCTATAGTGTAATAGCGTTTGTAGCTTGTTGTGTGGTTGTGTATGGTCGGACACGTGTGTACGTCCGTACACACATACACGCGTATACGGCTGTACACTCGTGTACTACTGGGCGTGCTATAAATAGAGGAGTGCATGTAAGGAGTGTAAGGCTAGAGAAGGGGAGCATATTGTAGAGAGATAAAGTTAGAGAGAAGAATATTGTGTGTGAGATAGAATCTAATGTGTATGGAGCGTCACTCATATCTTTGAATACATCATAGATTCAAGTTATTCTTCTTCTCCTTCTCTTCTATTTTGATCTGACATCATCTGTTTGTTTGGGATTCCGCACCATCAAACGGATCTGATTGATACACAAGCAGATTTGAGGACTTAGAATGACGAACTGCTCGATTTGATAAATCCTTTGTCTGACAGATCCTGCATCTGTGTAGACAACTCCTACATCTCGGGAAGAGCCAACTGATATGATGCCTTGGCAATATGAGCCGCACTAAGAACTAGGTCAATCCTGAACTCTACCTGTCAATCCTGAGCTCTAACTGCCTCTCCAGAGGTACCCCAGAAAAATCCTCTGGGGACACGTCTGGGTACTCCCGTACGATCGGTACTTCATACACGGTCGCCTTACCCTTATCCTAGGTATCCATAACATAGGTGACGTACCCTATGCAACCCTGTCGAAGATAGCGTCTCGCCTTCGCTGTCGAACACAAAGTCAATTCACACTGCGGCCTCTCGCCCTGAATCACCAACCCTCCCCCACTCTGGGTCCGAACTTGTACTAGCTACTGCTTGCAGTCGATCACTGCCCCATTGGGGCTCAACCAGTCCATACCCACGATAACCTTATTCCATCGCAGGTGAATGGGGACTAAATCCATGGAATACTGCTCATCGAACAACTACAGTGTACATCCTCGGTGAACCCTTGTGACCTGAATGGTCCTATCATCCACAATCTCTGCATCAAGGGGACATTCCAACTCTCCCGGAGCTCCAACAAATCGCTTGCTAAGCACGAGTGATACAAAAGATCGGGTAGCCCCCAAATCGAATAATACCAGAGCAGATATATTGTTCACAAGGAACGATCCAATAACAAAACACATAAACATAAGAGACTAAACAATATAAATAAAGAGATAAGGAGAGATACATACCCGTCACAACATCGGGAGTCGCACGTGCCTCCTCTGCTTTCAGCTGGAAGTCCCTACACTACACCACTGGCACCTCTGTCAGGCCCTGACGGCCATCGGTAATCCTCAATTTAGTAGGAGCGAGTGTCGCCGCCTATCCTGCTGCTGCTAAACTCGGACACTAGGACCTCTTATGAACCTCTGATTGCACTGGAAGCAAATCAGATCAGATACTGTGGTGGTGGTGGTAGTAGTACAATCCCTGTTGAGATGACCAGTTCAGTCGCACTTAAAGCAACCCGAACTACCCGCCCTGCACGCCCCCTCATGCATCTTGCAACACTTGCCACAATGGCTATGGCCCTGCTGGCTCCTCAATCTGTGATCCGATACCTTGGGCTTTTTTCCCTAACTCCCTGTTTGAATCCCATCTAGTTTCCTCTTCCTCTCCATCTCTAGACCCAGCTCCATTTCCCGAGCAATCGCTATCATATCCTCCAGCGTCTTGCAACTGGATCGGCTCACAAACTGTCGAATGTCGCTCCTCAACATCTCATGGTACCAGACCTTTTTCATCTCCTCGTTCGCCACATACTACGGAACAAGAAGGCCCCTCTCCCTGAACATGGAGTTGATCTTACTCACCATCTCATTCATCGGCTAAAGATCCTAGAACTCCCGCGCAAGCTGCTGCACCTCGATCACATGTGCGAACTCGGCCCTGAAGCTAGTCATGAAGTCACTCCAGGTCATAGTATTAAGCGCATCATCACCAATAGCATGTCCAATCTCCTCCCACGAATCATGTGCCCTGTCCTTCAGGAGGCAGGAAGCAAGTCGGACCTTGTCCCCCTCGGGACAGTAGCTGGTACGAAAGGCGTTGGCAACATCCGCCAACCATCTGCTGCTAGCAATGGGGTCCCTAGCCCCATGGTAGTCTGGAGCTCCACAAGCTCGGAAATCCCTGAATGTCATCATGTGCACCCCCATCATGGTCGCTATCTCGGTACAGAATGCACCCAGCCTCTCATCAAGAATCTCCAAAATGCCTTCCTTGACCATACTGAAGATCACAGGAGTCTGGTCAATGATACTGCACATGATCTCAGATGAAATGAACTCCCTCATCTAATCATTGAGATGCCCGTCTCCAAATCCGAAGCCTGATCCATCGCCTGCGCCAAAACTGCCAACTAGTCTAGTGCGTACCATCACCATACTGGAAATACACCATAAAAATCATTAGAATACTCATCAAACTTGAGGGATCACACACACAAGTTCCCTAGGTTCATCTTGGCCCTCCTTGACTCAAGTACGGATCCTCTACTTTCAGTAGTATGTACCCATACTACCTTCCACATTTATCCGTACTTTCCTCAAGAATTGTCTTGACTCCACAAAGTCCCTTTCACTACTACTGCTCTCAACGCTAATCTTATCCTAAGCTTGCCCTAGGGTAATCTCCGACCCACTCTCTGCTATCCACTAAATAAGAAGTCCTTGATACCTTTCCCTAACTAGCTCGCGAATACCATTACATAATACTAAAACCAGATAATTCTTTGAATCAGAGGTCTCTCCTTACAACGGTTAGACACAAACAAGAGCTGTGAAATGAGACTAAACCTACCCTTCTGAAATTATTTAGTCCTTGTAATATGTAGCTTAGATTTTTCGTTTACTAGATAGTTAAAGATAGCTAAAACTCTTAAAAGCACAAAGCAAGCAACATTCGAGCATTGAGTAACCACAATAAAGCATATCTTAATCAGGCCATCATATCACTGACTAATCAGTACTAGCATGTAGTGCAATAGGCATACAAGGCATCCTTCCTAGATCCTTAGCCCTAATCTAGCATGCAATTCACATATTCACAATTCATATCATAACATAAACGTGTACAGGTAATTTGGGAGAACTTACTTGAGCTTGGCTGATTGCATTCACCACACCCTTTTCACTTTTTTAAGATCCTTTTTTATAAAAATGGTTTTCTTTTGAGACTTTTCATACCAAGTCCTCAGTTTGAGTTCAGACACAGCCAAGATTGTGCCCGAATCCCTCTAACTAAGGCTCCAAAACCAACTTTTAACATCCCAAAATTCATGACCAAAATTTTCATTTTTAATTATTAAATAAAACACTAGTTATCAAAATCATCTCATCAAAACATAAGTCATAGTATCTCAAAACATCATAAATGATATATACATATCAAACATCTGTCAAATAAATCAGAGTAAACATCCCAGGCTAAAAACATCATGGTGTGTGCAATGCAGTCATCTCGAGCTCTTCCCCTTGCTACCGGAAGTACCTGAAACCAAAACTGAAAACTGTAAGCATGAAGCTTAGTCAGTCTCCCCAAACTACAACATACCATACATATAATCACATAATCACATGAAAACATATCATAGGCCCCGCCCCTTCACCGGGCCTCGCCTGGCATCGAGCAAAACTCGGTATACATATAAAGATATCAAAAAGTACACATAGAATAATCACATAACATAGCATATAAACATTCCTCGGGCCCCACCCGGTATCAAACCGAAATCCGGAAAACATACAAACATTCCTGGGGCATAGCCCGGCATCAGACCATAATCTGGTAACATACAATACAAACAAATGCAAGAATCATGAAGACATCAAGCATACAAACATTCCTCGGGCACCGCCCACCATCAGATCGTAATCCGGAAAACATATAAACCAACATCGGGCACCACCAGACATCGGACCTTAGTTTGGAATACATACAGTGATAAATACGTGCCAACATTGGTGCCTTCGACCCGTTCAAATAAAAGGAAAACTCACCTCAAATGTCGGATGATAGCTGAAACGTCTTTGCCCCGGAATCAGCTCTACTCATTCCCTGAACCAAAACACCCCTTAGATACCTTTTGATATCCATACCCACTTAGGGTCAACTATGGTGAAAGTTAAAGTCAACGCTCCGAGTTGACTCAACTCGTCGAGTTATCCTTTAACTCGTCGAGTTCCCATGAATCACAGAATCGTGAAATCGCGATCCAACTCGCCGAGTTTTCCTCCAAGTCACCGAGTTCTTACTTTTTAACAGAATCGAGGCACTCCGACCCAACTCGTCGAGTTCCTCTCTGAACTCGTTGAGTTCTTCTGTCTGATAGCCTTTCTTAATGCATTAAGCCCTTACTCTTCAGATCTACACCCCTTACTCCAGATCTAAACTGGAAATGCATTTATAAGGGTAAAGTTTACAACTTTACCCGTTAATACCTTTCCTAAAGGGATTAAGCTCAAACCATAACCCAAAAGGCCAAAGTCTTAATCCAAAAACCACCAAAACTACAAGATAGACCATGAGGTCTTGGATCTGGACTCTAAGGACAAAAAGATAAAGTAAAGTCCAAGCTTTCTTTACATGCATGGCCATTAGAAGCTCCAAAAGGCCAAAATGATGGTATAAACGTTGCATGGGACTTCCGTAGCCATAAAGTTGGCACCTTTATGCCATGAAAACCCTCATGACCTTAGATATGAAGTGTTAAACCATTTGGGACGTCCAACTCCCAAGGATCATGATATTTGGACCAAACCAAGCAAAATAACCCTAAAAGAAGATCTAAACAACTACAAGCCATGTTTCAAGCTTTATACCAGCAAAATGTCATGGATGAGGCAAGGATTCTAGATCTATAAACTCCTTCTTGTGTCCTCAAGCTTTTCCTTCTTCCAATGGCTTCAATGCACACACTAAGACACTTAGAATGGCTTAAAAACACTCACAATAGCATTAGGGTTTTGAGATTAGGGTTTTGGACAGTGGAGGCTGGAAATGAGGCCAACATCTTGGGGTTAAGGTGTTTAAATAGGGTGCAAATCCAGGAAATTAGGGTTTCATATCTGCCAGCCTACTCGTCGAGTCGAGGCCTCCTAACTCGTCGAGTAGGTTACTTAAATTATGCGGCCCTTATGATCTATACTCAATGATTTTGGGCCTCCCAACTCATCGAGTTGCTCTATGAAATAAAATAAATTATAAATTAAATACATGCCAGGAACCAGACGTTACAATGACTTATTCTCGAATTATACTGGTATCATTCGACATGCTCTAAGCATACGGAATATGTGGCTTTCATGCATAATCATGACATATATGATTAATCCAATTGCTACATCATATGGAATACAATCATATTATCTAGTTCAAAACAATGTACTGTGATTTTGAAGAATTCTCAAAACATGTCATGTAGTATTTGACAAGATAAATCCTCTTAGAGTCTTATATCTTAAGCTCTTTAAGATCCTTGAAATTAATACAATTTTACTTAATCCTTTAAGTTGCCATGATCTATCTATTTTGATCTTTATTCCTAAAATTAGTGTATATGTAGACTACATATAAGACTAGGAATGTTACTACACTCCCACTAGCTTTATAAACACAAGAATCACCATGATTTATAATTAAATAACACTATGTAATTATCATATAAGAAGGAAGAGTCTTACCTTGATATGTTATCTTAAATCCAAAAAAAAAATTCATTCATGTATGTTTTATCCTTTGAAAAGTCACTTACTCTTTATATTCGTAATATATCAAGGAAGATTAATCAACCACATACTTGATAATCTTACATTGATATGTCTCTATGTGTTTCATTAGTTTCAAATCAACTACCGATAAAATTCAATAACTGTTGAAAACTTGATAGTTCCAAACTATGATTCATTTGGCTTACACTTCTTTAGCTCTTAAAGTTCCATATTGCTCCCACTTAGAAATCGAAATTTCTAAGCAAATGTCTTTCGGAATGACAATCAATGGGATTAGTAGAAACTTCGTCGTAAACAATAGTTTAGGATATTCTACATAATCACAGTTAGCAAATGCTAGAATGGTTAACTTTACTATCCAACATAAGCTTCATAACTCCATACCTTTTAGATAAGGATAAACCATTACATCCTTATCCTAATGAAAGTATTTAATCTACTATTTTGGTTGGAAATATATATATTCAATATCTATTGATTGCAGTGAGCATAATTCCAAAACGTTATAAAGTAAATAGTTCATTTAAAAACATCATATACAATAGACCGCAAGGTCTATATTTTATTCTCTTCAAAAACTTGTACTATCACCATTCAACCAGTGACCAGGTGACATTATCCCACTAGAGCACATGAAAAGTACCTCGAACATCATAAGCAAATCCAAGAGACCAGGTAACCCTACGCCACAAGTACCACAAAAATGATGAGTGAGTGTTTTTGACGGAATGAGTTGTGACTCGATTCCATAAATCTAAGATGTTACAAAACACTTTGTTTAAAAAACTCATTTTCTTTATCAAAATGAAAGGTTAACGAAGGTTTCATTAACTTGTTTTCAATCTTCACTATGAAAATATGAAAATATTAAATACATCACTTATGTATAATTCTTTGTCAAACCTTTCGTTCTTTAACTACTAATAGATAAATACACTTGTGAATCATCTTCCCATATAAATAGGATTCACATATATCAAATGAGTCAAGCTTATTTTCCTTAAAAAATCCCATCCATTTGAAGTTAATATATGTGTGTCGTATTTATATAGTTATGATGATTATGACATAGATAGGTTTGAATAAAATATCATTTGATTTTATAGGTGTCAAATCTAGAACTATTAATTTAATGAAAAAATATATATTTACTTCATAAATAATATTAAGAGAAAATATTCTTAACACATAGTACATCGTTTCAGATCATGAATGTGAACATCTATTAAACAATAAGTAAATCTAAATTCATTCATACATTACAACTGTTACCTGTTCCTATAAATTAGGTACAGAAACATCTAGTATTCAAAAATAGACTATAACATCACTTTTTATATCTTTAGCACAAAATACCATTCGTCTATAATCGTTGATTATCTCTTCCAAAACATGAGCACATAATATAAAATATTAGTGTCACCTGAAGAATAACATATTCAAGTGAATGATGGAAAAGTAAATAGTTCTATCATGTGTATATATATATATATATATATATATATATATATATATACATATATATATATATATATTTGAAGACTTGGTCAAGTCAGACTTCCTCAACTCGATGAGATTAGAGGATTCGTTCTTCTTTGAGTGTGTAGTTTCATCTAGAGTAGAAACAACACTAATCATTTAGGCCCTTTTCTGGAAATATGGGTTTATTTTGTATTTCCCTTAACTGAACCATAGGTCTCTTGCAGTACACGATCTCTTAGACTTTATTTTTATTCATTGATTGAACAGTTTTGAAGCACGTTGACTGTTCATAATGAATGTATGTTTTACTTGATGAAACATCAAATATATTTCATATTTATCCAAGACTTTCTACAAATCAAGGGCAGTTATTCCAGCTTGATGTGAGACACATCAACATCATCACAGTAATACTTTCATCAAAGCATCATGGTCAGACTCATTGGTTTGCAGAGGTTATTTAAGTATGTGATCTTTTAGTATATATAATTTTTATTTATCCTTAATGAAGAACCTCAATGTATTATACTAGTTATAGAAATTCTAACCATCAAATGTTACTATCTCTTAAAACTTAACAAGATAGAGATTTTATAGGGGCGTAAAAGTATTAGCAGTTATATACAAAATTTAACAAGGTTTCCTTTAGTATTCTCAATATTAAGTCTTTAAAAATTAATACGTTTTATTGTTTCTAAAACATTAATTTATTAAAGTCTAGGATCGATGTAATGAAAAAGTAAATGGTAGGTGACCATTTATCTCATCCACTTAATCAAAGTCGGTAGGTGGTGATTACCAGTTGCATAACAAATGTAATTCCTAGATATTGGGATCCTAAACAACTATTATTTAACTTGGCATGTTTGGTCCATCTATACCTCATACCTCTCATGCTTAGGTGACCTTTATTGCAACTTGTAGTATTGCAACTAACTAGTGACAATGTGACCCTTCCGATTAAATTACTTAAAACAATTTGTAGTATTGCAACTAGCAAGTGACAATGTAACCCTTAATTCACTAGAAAATACAAAACCACCAAAAATATTATAAGACAATCCTAGTGGTTGGGTGACCCATCGTCCACTAAGACCGTAAAAACTTCAAAACGATGAAAATTACTTGAATTTTTTTTAAAAAAAATTATATATGTTTTACAAATATAGTTATGAAAAGATGGTCTTATGAATATTGCATGCATCCAACAATTCATGGACCCTTTTGTAAAAATCATATCACTTGTTATAAGGCTATTTAGGTAAGAAATAAAACTTCATTTTATTTACCATTAGGCATGATCAATTATAAACTAAAATCTGATATTGAAAGTTTAGTCGTAGAACGCATTTAAGAACCAGTAATAGTATTTTATAAAATTTCATTTTATTCTTAAGACTTGGAGTTTTGGATAAGTTCTAAAATCAAAATTGTAAATCTCATTTTAATAGGCAAAATCTTATGACTTTATGAATTTGTAGAATAAAACTCATTTTATTTAATAAACTGAATTTTATACATCTTATGATAAAAGTCATATTTTCACGAACCAAAACTTAGATGATGATAATTATGTTTTAAATCTCATTTGGCATGCATAAAACATAATATCAACATGTTGCGTTAAGTTTAAAAAACTAATATCATATATTAAGTTTTGATGTAAAAAATAATCACTAGTTTTATTAGCTGTCGTTATAACGCTATAAACCGATTTTAGTCTTCATAATAAAAAATTTTGTTTATTATGAAGACATGGAGTTTATATATCGTTTAAAAACTTTTTAAACCATTTCAAATATTTTAAATTTGACTATTTATAAGTTTTACAATAAAACTATTTTTAACAAAAAATTGATTTTTAACCGGTAACTAATAACCGGTAAAAATGTTTTTATATAGTCATTAATAAACATTTTATGTTACATTTTAAATATTTTTTACTCAAACTCCAAGTGATATTATTTTATGATAAACTGTTATTTATCTTGTAAAAACCATTTCCATACATCAAACATAACATGGAACAATCATAAAATAACCATCACAAACATGCATTAAAATCTGTATAAATCTAGCCATGTCTAGTAATAGTTTTTATGAGTCATCACAAGAATTATTAAGTCTATAATAAAGGATTTGAGGAACTCTTAAAAAGGTCTTCAAGCTCCCACTTTCCAAGACTACTCTTTTTTGCAAAAAGAACTTAAAATCTTATTGTTGTAAAGATTGTAACACTTCAACCATTAAGACTATAATTAAGCTCAATACTAAGAGTAGAAGCTCATGGTTGGGATTATCATCTCAAGTGGTTAAGTCATATTCAAAATTTTCATTTATTCATCTTGTTACATTTAAAAAAAAATACAACTAGCCTAACTAATTTACTACAAATAAACTTATGAAAAAAATACCTATTTATTTATTACATCTTATGAATAAATAAATATCAACCAAACACAACACAAATGTCCAAATGGCATGTTTATACATAACAAACATATCAAACATAATAACAAACAACTCTTTGTGTTTTCTTAGGCAACTTTTATATAATCCAAATGAATGAAAAGTGGTTATATATAAAAATAAACAATTTCAAACTACAAGTTGCCGAAGAAAACAAATGTGAAAATTTCTTAACCACTTATGAGTTTTGATACAAAATATACATGTATTTTTTATGAAAACCAGATAACGAAAGCTTAAAAATAACAAGTTTTTCTTTTCGGTTTTATAGCAAAACAAAACCATCTAGGATCTATTTATAGAAGTTAGAATGATATTAAAACCAACCAGATGGTGTTTTAGAATGATAACCTTTGAAGCCTTTGAACCCACTTGGATTTGGGGTGTTGATGAAGATAGAAAGATCAATGAAGATGATCATCTGAAGTATAACATACTCAAGTGAATGATGGAAAAATAAATAGTTCTATCATATATATATATATATATATATATATATATATATATATATATATATATATATATATATATATATTTGAAGTCTTGGTAAAGTCAGACTTCCTAACTCAACGATATTAGAGGAGTAGTTCCTCTTTGAGTGTCCAGTTTCTTCTACAATAGAAACAACATTAATCATTTAGGCCTTTTCTGGATTTATGAGTTTATGTTGTATTTCCCTTAACTGATCCATAGGTCTATTGGAGTACACAATCTCTTAGAATTTCTTTTTATTCAATGATTGAATAGTTTTGAAGCACATTTGACTGTTCATAATGAATATCGATTTTACTTGATGAGACATAAAATATGTTTCATAAGTATCCAAGAATTTTTGCAAGTCAAGGGCAGTTATTCCAGCTTGATGTGAGACATATCAACATCATCACAGTAATATTTTCATCAAAGCATCATGGTCAGACTGATTGGTTTTGCACATGTTGTTAAGGTATGTGATCTTTCAGTATATATAATTTATATTTATCCATAAGGAAGAAGATCAAGGTATTATACTAGTTATAGAAATTATAACCATCAAACGTTACTATCTCTTGAAACTCAACAAGAGAGAGATTTTACAAGGGCATAAAAGTATTAACAGTTATATACAGAATTTAACAAGGTTTCATTTAGTATTTACAATATTAAGTCTTTAAAATTTAATATCTTTGTTATTTCTAAAACATTCATTTATTAAAGTCTAGGATCCAAGTAACGAAACAAGCAAATGGTAGGTGACCCTTTATCACATCCACTTAATCAAACTCAGTTGGTAGCGATTACCAATTGCACAAAATATGTAATTCCTAGATAATGGGATCCTAAACAACTATTATTCAACTTGGCATGTTTTATCCCATCTATGCCTCAGACCTCTCATGCTTAGGTAACCTTTATCACACAAGATTCTGATCAAATCTTCCTACTTAAAACAACTTGTAGTATTGCAAGTAACTAGTGACAATGTGGCCCTTATGTCACTAGAAAATACAAAAACCGCCATAAATATCATAAGACAATCCTAGTGGTTAGGTGACCCATTGCCCACTAAGACCGTACAAACTTCAAAAGGATGGCAATGAGTTGCATTTTTAAGTGTGTTTTTCATAAAAACCAAGCAATGGAAGCTTAAAAAAACAAGTTTCTTTTTCAATTTTATAACAAAACCAAACCATCTAGGTCTAGATTGTTTATTAAATCTATCATTTTTCTTATTTTCTTGTTGTTTTTGTTCTAGTTATTATTTTCGATGCGATGATAAAAACCCAAAAAAACAACCCCCCCCCCCCCCCCCCGGTCGGTATTCGCATCATAAGTGGTATCAGAGGTCAGACTCCGAATTTCATTGAAGTTTGTTCAATTTTATTCACTTTGCATATTTTACTGTTGTGTTGAAATCGCATCAAGGAGCCATGAACACTGACGATCCAAATTTTGTGAATGCCTTGGGTGAATATTTGCATGGTTTTCAAGATGGAGAATGGCGACAACATAAGTGTGGACAATTTAGGAATGTTAAGGTGTGAAAGGTAAACGAATTGCCTGAATTCGTTGGTAGGTCCGATCCAGAAGTATATTTAGATTTTGAGAGAAAGATTGAAAGAATCTTTGAGTTTAAGGAGTTAGATGATGAGAAGTGTTGTATGTATGTGATCTTGAAATTGAGGGGAGTAGATTTGTTGTGGTTTGAAGGTTTCAAGATCTGGAGGGCTTGTGAAGAAAAATAGAAAATTTCTTCTTGGGAGTCCTTGAAAAAAAAATTCGGAAGAGGTATGTGCCAACCCATCATAGGACGACTATCTATAGGAGGATCGTGGATTTGATGCAAAGGAAGATGATTGTTGGAGAATACAATAATGAGATTTAGAAGTTATCATTGCTTGGAGATGTTGAGGAGGCTGAAGAACAGAAGATGGCACGTTTTCTACATCGTCTGAATTACAAAATATTTGGTATGGTAGAACTCTATCCATACTCTGATTTCGACACGCTTTGTAGTCTTTGTTTGAAGTTAGAAGCTCAAGGGAAGGCAATGTATGTGGGAAGTTTTAGATCGGATTTTTTCAATCCCAAGCCTTGGGTTGAGTCTGAAACTAGCATGAAGGTGACCGCAACAACTGTTCCTACTGTTGCGAGTAGTTCCATAGCAACTCCGATGTTGAGTAGTGTGAATAAGGAGACCAATTTTTCCAAGCCCATTATTTCAAGTGTCAAGGGTTTGGGTATTATCATAACATTTGTCCGAATGGGAGGGTAGTGACATTAAGAGAGACTGTTGAGGTTTGTAATGAGTTGCTTAAGGAAGAAAAAAGGAGGATGATGTTTTCGTGCTTGAAGAAACTTGTAAAAGCAAAGAGAAAGAAGAAATGTATGAAGCGCCGACATGTGTCACACCCCAAAACCAAGAACGGCGGAAACGTTCTGGGGCGGAGGACGTCATGTAAGGTAGTCACAACACAGTAAATGTAAATAGGCAAACAACATCATCCATTGCATTAAATATATAAATTTAATACATGTGTGTTCTGTAAAATTTTAGACACCAAAAATATAACGTAAATCAAAATAACAAAATGATGAGTCTTGAGTACGCTCCATCATCTCAAAAGCTGGCATCGGTACCTGTCTACTGATGACCTGAGAATACAAGTTATTTTGAAAGAGTTTATCAGCATTAAGTTGGTGAGTTCATAAGTGTTTTAGTGTCAATGTTCATTGTCAAAAACGTTTGAACTTGTCCCAATGTATAAGTTTGTAAAAATGTAAATAAATGTTTAAAAGTATTTGCAACAGTTTGAATCTCTCAGAAAATCCTATATTTTCTATAATAGTAACCTTCTACCAAGGCTTAACTGTTTTGTAAACTCGTCTGTTGTAAAAGTGTGTGATTTCCCAAGTATAACTATCATTTGATAAAATATAGTTTGTACATTAATGCTTAAGTGAGATTATCACTAAAATATGTAATGGGTAAATCATTGTAGTACTGTAGTTTTGTATAATAAGAACTACTGTTGTACTGATTACTACTACCTTAAACCGGATTTATATTAAGGTATAATGTGATAATTGCACCATACTATCGACTGATAACAACGACATAAAGAACGGTCGTAATAACGGAATGACGTTTGGCACCCGCAGACCTGCAGGTCCGGCTGTAGCTAGCAGCAAGGTGTAGGATAGTCAATCCAGTATAGATCTATACGCAAACTCAACGCTCTCCCTCCAAGAGAATTCTGGCTACAACTCGGGCCATGACATTTAAGGCATGCTCCGATACAGTGGATCACATTTGTTATCATATTCTTGCATGTGTGATGAAATGTTTCTTGTTCTAGTATAGTTGTATATGTTCTCGTAGTATAGTTGTATATGTTCTCGTAGTATAGTTGTATATATTCTCTTCCTAGTATAGACTCATGAATGAACTGACTCATTGATCTAGCAGTTGTAATAGTATGATTCTGTGTTACCCCGATGGTAACTTGTTAACAGTGCGTTTAGTACATATGATTATGGAAGTATTTTTATGTCTATATATGTATATTTGATATATAATTAATATGGAAACGACCTTCGGATGGCCACCCAAAATCCTATCAGACCACATCCAAATCGAGGAAAAGGAAACAAGGTGGATAGCCTTCCTAAGCCCTTTAAACATTATTTATACGTCTATACATATATGGGCATGCAATTTGTAATATAAAAGCATAAATAAGTATTTATAAGGCATTTGAAACATAAGTATTATTTTTAAAGAAAGATTGACTTGATGTCAATCTATAAAACCATTTGAAGGTGTAGATTTGATTAAAACAGTTTAAGTATAAGGAACATTTGCTTCAATCACAGTTGTAGTGTAAATTCGAAAAGTAAATGGGTTTGGAAAACGTTTAGAAGTAAAACAGTTTGATAGATAGTTTGAATAGTGATAAAACCACTGATTTCCCTAGTTATTAATCACATGTGATTAGTACAATCACAGGTGATTGAAACAATAACTATAAGTATTTAACTTGCATTCCCCCCCTTTTGAAAGCATATAAAAGCATTTAGAATATTTAACAGGTTGATTAAGGGGTATGAAACTCACTTGATTGATTGAAGAAAGCGAGATGGAAAACCGGGCAGAGTTTCGTCTCGGAAAACGGATTTTTCTCGGGATTCTCGGGAATCTCGGGAGTAAAATCGACCCTCGGGACTTGAGCAAAAAGACCAGAGCTTCGGGTTATAACGGGCACGGAAAACGAGACAAAGTTGTGAGAGAGAGGAGAGAAATGAGCAACATTTTCGGAAAGCCTCGCATCCTATTTATAGGAAGGCTGAACCGCCTCCGAACGCGGGGCGTACGCTCGTACGCAGCGCGTACGCGTACGTCATGCATGACCGAAGCCTCGACTGCCTCGGTTCGGATGGGACGGGTTGCTGGGTACGCGGGTCGGATGGGACGGCGGGTCGGACGGGACAGCGGGTCGGACGGGTCGGAGCTTCGGACGGGTCGGACGGGTTAGAACTCTTCGGATAGTGCGACGTGGACGATCCGAGACCCTCGATCTCAGTACGCGGGGCGTACGAAGGTACGCGGGGCGTACTTCGGTCCAATCCGATGACTCCCCTTCGGATATTACCGGGAATTTATAATTAAATTTATATTTATTATAAATAAACTTCAAAAATTCATATCTCCCTCATACGAACTCCGTTTTTGACGTTCTTTATATCCTCGCGAAGGTGAGACCATGATCTACGACTTTCGTTTAGATTCCGTTGGCTAATTCCGAAATTATTTTTATTATTTATTTATTAAAATGACGTGATTAAGGAATTTCTTCAAAATTTCATAACTTCCTCATCCTGAGTCAGATTTGGACGTTCTTTTTATGTACGCAAACCTTGATATGATTTCTATTACCTTATTTAATCCGAATAAGATTTTAGGAAGGTTACATTTTGACCTAAATTTGATCGGTTTTACATTACATTGACCCGAAATATCGGGTTGTCACATCATCCCCCCGTTAGAAGGAATTTCGTCCCGAAATTAGAATTTTAAGCAAGTTAGAAATTACGAATAACTAAGCAAAAAGGTGAGGGTATTTCAGTTTCATCTGATCCTCACGTTCCCAAGTGAATTCCGGTCCTCGCTTGGCATTCCAGCGAACCTTCACGATAGGGATACGGCTTTGCTTTGTCTGCTTGACCTCACGGTCCATGATCTCTACAGGTTCTTCCATGAAGTTGAGGCTCTCGTTGATTTCGATCTCGTCGAGTGGGATTACAAGAGTCTCGTCGGATAGACACTTTTTCAAGTTAGATACGTGGAATGTAGAATGTACGTTACGAAGTGCGTCTGGTAGTTCGAGTTTGTAAGCTACGGGGCCGACTCTTGCAAGAATCTCGAAAGGCCCTATGTACCTCGGATTAAGCTTTCCACGCTTGCCGAAGCGTATCAAGCCCTTCCAGGGTGAGACTTTGAGGAGGACTCGGTCTCCCACCTGAAATTCCAAAGGTTTCCTTCGTTTATCAGCGTAGCTCTTCTGTCGGTCTCTGGAGGCTTTCAATCGTTCACGGATCTGAACGATTTTCTCTGTTGTTTCCCGAATGATCTCCGGACCGGTGAGAGTACTGTCGGAAGTTTGCCCCCTGGCTAATTGGGTATCACCCACCTCAGCCCAGCACAGAGGGGATCTGCACTTACGGCCGTAGAGAGCTTCAAATGGAGCAGCCTTGATGCTCGTGTGATAACTGTTATTATAGGAAAACTCGACAAGGGGTAAATGAGTATCCCATGCCTTCCCAAAGTCAATCACGCAGGCTCGCAACATATCTTCCAGAGTTTGGATGGTCCTCTCACTTTGTCCGTCGGTCTGAGGATGGTAGGCTGTGCTCATGTCCAGCCTTGTTCCTAGAGAATGTTGTAGTGATTGCCAAAATCTTGAGGTGAACCTACTATCTCTATCGGAGATAATGGACATAGGTACACCATGTAGCCGTACGATTTCCCTAATGTATGTTCTCGTAAGCTTCTCCATCTTGTCGGTTTCTTTGATAGGCAGGAAGTGTGCAGACTTGGTCAATCTATCAACGATGACCCATATGGTGTCAAGTCCACCCGTTGTCTTGGGCAACTTGGTTATGAAATCCATAGTGATCCGCTCCCACTTCCATTCCGGGATCTCTGGTTGCTGCAATAAACCAGAGGGCTTCTGGTACTCGACCTTAACCTTTGCGCAAGTAAGGCATTTACTTACGAAGGTAGCAATCTCTGCTTTCATATTAGGCCACCAGTATAGCTTCTTAAGATCCAGATACATCTTATCTGAACCTGGGTGGACGGAATACCGAGTGTTGTGCGCCTCGGTCATGACCAAGTCTCGGAAACCACCATGTTTCGGTGTCCAGATCCGGTTCATGAAATATAAAGCTCCGTCACCCTTGGCTTCTAAATTCTTGTCCATTCCTCTAAGGGATTCACTTGACACATTTTCAGATTTCATGGCCTCAAGTTGAGCCGCCTGAATTTGCTTAGTCAGGTGTGAATGGATGGTTATCGATAATGACTTGACTTTGCGACCAGAATATTCCTTCCGACTTAGGGTGTCTGCTACTACGTTGGCTTTACCCGGATGATAACGAATATCGCATTCGTAATCACTGAGTAGTTCGACCCATCGTCGTTGTCTCATGTTGAGCTCCTTCTGATCGAAAATGTGTTGTAAACTCTTGTGGTCGGTAAAGATAGTGCTCTTCGTTCCATATAAGTAATGTCTCCAGATCTTCAGAGCAAACACTACTGCTCCTAGTTCAAGATCGTGGGTTGTGTAGTTAACCTCGTGTGTCTTCAATTGTCTCGAGGCGTAGGCGATGACCTTACCTCGCTGCATCAGAACACATCCGAGTCCTTGGTTTGATGCATCGCAATAAACTACGAAGTCTTCTATTCCTTCGGGAAGGGATAGTATTGGTGCGGTGCACAAGGCTCGTTTGAGCGTTTGGAACGCTCTTTCTTGTTTCTCTTCCCAGTCAAAGGCCACGCCTTTCTGGGTTAGGGTTGTAAGAGGCTTCGCTATTCGTGAGAAGTTCTGAATGAACCTGCGGTAGTAGCCAGCGAGACCTAGAAATTGACGAATTTCTGTAGGAGTCTTCGGTGCTGACCAATTCTCAATGGCCTTAATTTTGGATGGGTCCACGTGGATTCCCTCTTTGCTTACCACGTGTCCTAAGAATTCGACTCTTCGGATCCAAAATTCACATTTCGAGAACTTCGCATAAAGTTTCTCTTTTCGTAATGTCCCTAGAACTTGTCGTAGGTGATCGCCATGTTCTTTCTTACTTCGGGAGTAGATTAGGATGTCGTCAATGAAAACGATGACGAACTGATCCAAGTAGGGTCGGCATACTCTATTCATCAGATCCATGAAGACTGCGGGCGCATTGGTCAATCCGAATGGCATCACCACGAACTCGTAATGTCCGTAACGAGTTCGGAAGGCGGTCTTCGGCACATCCTCCTCTAGCACTCGTAACTGGTGATATCCGGATCTCAGATCAATCTTAGAAAAATAGTTCGCCCCTTGCAGTTGGTCGAATAGATCATCTATGCGTGGTAGAGGATAACGATTCTTGACCGTCAGTTTGTTGAGTTCTCTGTAGTCAATACACATACGGAAGGATCCGTCCTTCTTCTTAACAAACAAGACCGGTGCTCCCCAAGGTGAGAAACTTGGCCTTATAAAGCCCTTGCTGAGCAGTTCGTTAAGTTGACCAGAGAGTTCCTGCATCTCAGCTGGTGCTAAACGGTAGGGCGACTTGGCTACTGGGGTAGCTCCTGGGACTAAGTCGATTCTGAACTCGACTTGTCGTTGCGGAGGTAATCCGGGTAGTTCTTCTGGGAAAACGTCGGGGAAGTCGCTCACTACTGGGAGGTTCTTTAGTTCTTTCGTTTCTAGGTTCGTGTCGACGACGTGAGCAAGGAATGCGTGATATTCCTTACGCAGGTATTTCTGTGCTTGAATACTTGATATGATGCGAAGACTTGCACCGGGTTTGTCGCCATAGACTATAAGAGTTTCGTTAGACGGAAGGTTTAGACGGACTGCTTTCTCGAAGCACATGATGTCGGCACGATGAAGGCTTAACCAGTCCATGCCAATGATGACGTCGAAACTTTTTATTGAGACTGGCATGAGGTCGATTGGAAATGAATGGTTGTCTAGGGTTAGGGTACAACCTAAGTATATGCTACTCGTATTTTCAGTTTTTCCATTGGCCATTTCTACTGTAAATAGTTCTTTGAGTGCGTGCGGTGGTTGATTAAGCATGCGAGCAAATTTATGGTTTACGAAGCTTCGCTCCGCTCCACTATCGAATAGAATGCATGCATAGGAGTTATCGAGGAGGAACGTACCGGTTACTACTGTCGGGTCAGCAACTGCTTCCCCGTGGCCAATAGCTAGTACCCTCCCTGCTCCTCCAGCATTCCTCGCTTTGGGGCAGTCCCTCTTAAAGTGGCCTGCTTCGCCACATCCATAGCAGGTTGGGCTTGCGCCAGGGCCAGGGACTTGGTTGATAGGTTGTGCCGGGAACTTACAGAATCGGACGGTGTGTCCTTTCCTGTTGCAGTTTGAGCACTGCAATTCACGGCAGGGGCCGTTGTGGTGGTAGCTGCATTTGTTGCACTTGGGCGAACTTCCAGCATACCGACTAACCGGGGCAGTAGTAGCAGCAGTAGAGGTTACTGCGGCATGAATTGCCACCAATTGCTGCTTTTTGGCAGCCTGCTGCTTCTTCCTTTCATCCCAGAATTTCCGCTTAGTATCGGTGGGTTTGGAGGGTTCCGGGATGGCTAGGGTGGTTGTGGTTGCAGGGGTTTTGACTCCATGGTCAATGAGTCGTTGTGCCAATCGTTTGGCACTGTCGAAGGTAGCGGGGTTTGACGCTAGCACATTCCCCTGATACGGAGGCACTAGTCCCCATATGTACCTCTCGATCTTCTTCCCCTCGGTGGGAACCATATTGGGGCAGAGGGCCACCAGCTCGCTGAATCGGGCAGTATAAGCGACCACATTGGTGCCCTTCATTGACAGGTTCCAGAGTTCCTGCTCCAGTTTCTGGATCTCGCCCCTCGGGCAGTATTCCTCAGTCATGAGGTCTTTCATTGTTTCCCATCCCATGTCGTTGGCTACGACGAGAGTTAGCGCTTTGACGTGGCCGTTCCACCACGTTAGGGCTTTACCCTCAAAGGTGCAGGCGGCATATTTCACCTTGCACGCAGCAGGGCATGAACAAATTTCGAAGACTGATTCAGTCTTCTCGAACCATTGTGAGAGAGCAATGACTCCGCCGGTGCCATAGAAAGGCTTCGGCTTGCAGTTTGTAAAATCCTTGTAAGAGCACTCCCTTGAGCGCACAGGGATTTCGACCGGAATAGATTCCACAGGGGTTCCACCTCTGCTGGCATCAGAAGAGTGATACTGAGCCATGGCAGTTGCCACTGCTGCAGCTACAACAGCATTCAGGGCTACAGTATCGATGACCGGAGGCGGAGGAGGTGGTGGAGGTGCAGGATTATTCCTATTCCTAGGAGACTTGCGAGGAGGCATCCTTCAACTGAAAGTTTAAAAAGATAAGAAAGATGGTAAGAATCAATTTGTAAGCAACGCGAGAGTGACACATGGACTAACTAAACATAGTCCAACAGTTGAAAGGGTGCTTGAAACCACAACAAGCATTATTAGTAGGAAAGCACAAGTGTATAGATTTTTCCCCAGATAGATAGATCTCAAAAATTTACTGGTATTACTGACGTAATAAGTTCCGGGAAAATCGACCTAACAGTAGGTCACACATCATACCATAAAGAAAAGTTTGACAGTCCTTAGATTTCAAATTTGAGTACGGAAGTTAGAAACATTTTACACACAAGCGCTACTTGGAGCACAGATGTTAAAGGCTATACTTTAATTAAAAGACGGAGCTGTACTAGACATCAACCAACGGCGATGGGAAAATCCCGGGCGAGTACTGCGGTCGGATACTTGACGAAACACCTCTTGAATGGGTCGATCCTGAGTCCTCTGACGAGCTCGAAGTTCCAATATTTCAGCTCGTGAGGCAGCCAACTGCTACAGCAGGGTTTTATTTGTCCTCCGGGTCCCTTCCATGTCTTCTTCAAGACGGCGGATGCTGACTGTGTTGACACCTGAGTCGGCATCAATCTCTATGACCCGGTCGACGGCTGCTCCACCTTGCTCGACAATACGAGCTATTCTGCGGATAATGACAGGCAGAGCTCGGTCAGTAGAGCCACCATCGCTGACGTTGTAAAAGGTTCGCTCCCCAAAGTATGGTAAGGGTTGACCCTGATCATCACTTCAGCGGTTCAGGTTGTTTGCCCACATGGGTGTAGGACCTGGAAACGCTGGTCGAGGGTTGTTGTTCGGGGCTTGACCTACAATCGGTAGGTTGTTGACTTCAGGCTCGGAGTCGGATCCATCTGAAAAGCCTTCTGCGAGGTGATCATCCAAAGGGATTGGATGATCAACTTCGGCTCTTCATCGATCCACCCGGCATTGCCTTCATTGGGAAAGTACAGGTCGCCATGATGGATATCTAGCCATCAAGATCTATGCGAGAATAGAGGTATAAGAATATAGTATACGTGTAACTAGTAGCGCAAAATACTCCTATAGTATTTTAAGTTTAAATTCTATTGATCTTCTTGTGGTATTGTTGGTAAGTTTTTAGACTTGTTAACCTATCACAACCATTCTAAGGCATGTGCTAATCACTCCTAGGATCAGCATAGTTGATCAGGCTATGCCATTCCCAGGACTGACCATACATCCCCGAGCTCACTTGTGATATTTAACAATCGTAATACTTTTGTTCTTGTCATTGTGACACTTATTTTAGTATGAATGCATACTAGTATACTTAGTTAAATATTTTATTATTTTAAGTATAGACTCTTGGTCAGAGTTTAATCCCTAATGGGTTTATAGTTTAGTATATCTTTTATGGGTTGATATACTCAATTCACTATAAACAATGCTCTGATACCAATCTGTCACACCCCAAAACCAAGAACGGCGGAAACGTTCTGGGGCGGAGGACGTCATGTAAGGTAATCACAACACAGTAAATGTAAATAGGCAAACAACATCATCCATTGCATTAAATATATAAATTTAATACATGTGTGTTCTGTAAAATTTTAGACACCAAAAATATAACGT
This sequence comes from Lactuca sativa, assembly GCF_002870075.4. NCBI lineage: Eukaryota > Viridiplantae > Streptophyta > Magnoliopsida > Asterales > Asteraceae > Lactuca > Lactuca sativa. The sequence continues at coordinate 268,931,119 of NC_056626.2, read as the reverse complement.
AAATCAAAATAACAAAATGATGAGTCTTGAGTACGCTCCATCATCTCAAAAGCTGGCATCGGTACCTGTCTACTGATGACCTGAGAATACAAGTTATTTTGAAAGAGTTTATCAGCATTAAGCTGGTGAGTTCATAAGTGTTTTAGTGTCAATGTTCATTGTCAAAAACGTTTGAACTTGTCCCAATGTATAAGTTTGTAAAAATGTAAATAAATGTTTAAAAGTATTTGCAACAGTTTGAATCTCTCAGAAAATCCTATATTTTCTATAATAGTAACCTTCTACCAAGGCTTAACTGTTTTGTAAACTCGTCTGTTGTAAAAGTGTGTGATTTCCCAAGTATAACTATCATTTGATAAAATATAGTTTGTACATTAATGCTTAAGTGAGATTATCACTAAAATATGTAATGGGTAAATCATTGTAGTACTGTAGTTTTGTATAATAAGAACTACTGTTGTACTGATTACTACTACCTTAAACCGGATTTATATTAAGGTATAATGTGATAATTGCACCATACTATCGACTGATAACAACGACATAAAGAACGGTCGTAATAACGGAATGACGTTTGGCACCCGCAGACCTGCAGGTCCGGCTGTAGCTAGCAGCAAGGTGTAGGATAGTCAATCCAGTATAGATCTATACGCAAACTCAACGCTCTCCCTCCAAGAGAATTCTGGCTACAACTCGGGCCATGACATTTAAGGCATGCTCCGATACAGTGGATCACATTTGTTATCGTATTCTTGCATGTGTGATGAAATGTTTCTTGTTCTAGTATAGTTGTATATGTTCTCGTAGTATAGTTGTATATGTTCTCGTAGTATAGTTGTATATATTCTCTTCCTAGTATAGACTCATGAATGAACTGACTCATTGATCTAGCAGTTGTAATAGTATGATTCTGTGTTACCCCGATGGTAACTTGTTAACAGTGCGTTTAGTACATATGATTATGGAAGTATTTTTATGTCTATATATGTATATTTGATATATAATTAATATGGAAACGACCTTCGGATGGCCACCCAAAATCCTATCAGACCACATCCAAATCGAGGAAAAGGAAACAAGGTGGATAGCCTTCCTAAGCCCTTTAAACATTATTTATACGTCTATACATATATGGGCATGCAATTTGTAATATAAAAGCATAAATAAGTATTTATAAGGCATTTGAAACATAAGTATTATTTTTAAAGAAAGATTGACTTGATGTCAATCTATAAAACCATTTGAAGGTGTAGATTTGATTAAAACAGTTTAAGTATAAGGAACATTTGCTTCAATCACAGTTGTAGTGTAAATTCGAAAAGTAAATGGGTTTGGAAAACGTTTAGAAGTAAAACAGTTTGATAGATAGTTTGAATAGTGATAAAACCACTGATTTCCCTAGTTATTAATCACATGTGATTAGTACAATCACAGGTGATTGAAACAATAACTATAAGTATTTAACTTGCATTCCCCCCCTTTTGAAAGCATATAAAAGCATTTAGAATATTTAACAGGTTGATTAAGGGGTATGAAACTCACTTGATTGATTGAAGAAAGCGAGATGGAAAACCGGGCAGAGTTTCGTCTCGGAAAACGGATTTTTCTCGGGATTCTCGGGAATCTCGGGAGTAAAATCGACCCTCGGGACTTGAGCAAAAAGACCAGAGCTTCGGGTTATAACGGGCACGGAAAACGAGACAAAGTTGTGAGAGAGAGGAGAGAAATGAGCAACATTTTCGGAAAGCCTCGCATCCTATTTATAGGAAGGCTGAACCGCCTCCGAACGCGGGGCGTACGCTCGTACGCAGCGCGTACGCGTACGTCATGCATGACCGAAGCCTCGACTGCCTCGGTTCGGATGGGACGGGTTGCTGGGTACGCGGGTCGGATGGGACGGCGGGTCGGACGGGACAGCGGGTCGGACGGGTCGGAGCTTCGGACGGGTCGGACGGGTTAGAACTCTTCGGATAGTGCGACGTGGACGATCCGAGACCCTCGATCTCAGTACGCGGGGCGTACGAAGGTACGCGGGGCGTACTTCGGTCCAATCCGATGACTCCCCTTCGGATATTACCGGGAATTTATAATTAAATTTATATTTATTATAAATAAACTTCAAAAATTCATATCTCCCTCATACGAACTCCGTTTTTGACGTTCTTTATATCCTCGCGAAGGTGAGACCATGATCTACGACTTTCGTTTAGATTCCGTTGGCTAATTCCGAAATTATTTTTATTATTTATTTATTAAAATGACGTGATTAAGGAATTTCTTCAAAATTTCATAACTTCCTCATCCTGAGTCAGATTTGGACGTTCTTTTTATGTACGCAAACCTTGATATGATTTCTATTACCTTATTTAATCCGAATAAGATTTTAGGAAGGTTACATTTTGACCTAAATTTGATCGGTTTTACATTACATTGACCCGAAATATCGGGTTGTCACAACATGTGACACGATTTTGGTGTTGGATAAGGTGTCTAAGTCCATAACTTATTTGGTATATACTTGACCCGACCCGTCATGGTCCATTTGGGTTGCACTTCACCCAAACTATTTATGGATAATTTTATGAGAGTTATACACATATGTTTATTAATATATTATAAGTTATAATATATTAATATGAAGTCATGTTATTTAATTAGTCTTAGTCTTAAATTAATTATGAATTAATTTAGAGATTAAAAGGAAGACTAATTAAATCGTGGGCTATTATTTTATATGGTGTGGGCTAACACTCATTTGTTAATGGGCTAGGCTTATATGGAAGTCCATGGATGATCCATGGAGCTTTTAACCCATGGATCCTTGGAAAAGGAAAGGTCATGGGTTATTAGGGTTTCACCCTAACCATGCACACTATATAAGCATGCTTATGTTGCATGAAATAGCCACTAGTGTGGTTTTGTGTGTGTGGCCGATTTTCTATGTGTGTATACACTCTCTCTAAAGTTTTCTAAGAGTTTGTGGTGATTTGTGATTCCATTTGAGGCATTCACACTATTGGTGCTTGGCCCTCAAACTCCTTAGGAATCAAACTCATCATCAAAAGGTATGTAATCTCATCTAATTCTTTTATGTTTAAAACTACCCCATGCCATGTTAGATATGTTATGAACCTTGGAAAAATTATTATTTTGCATGTATTAGACAAACATAGATCCAAGGTTTATTAGGGTTGCATGCACACTTAGGAAGTGTTAGATTGCTCAAAAACCCAACAGTGGTATCAGAGCCTAGGCTTGCTTGTTTGATACTTGATGCAAAATAGTAAAAAAATAAATAAATAAATAAAAGAGGTAGAATAATCGGAATGCAGAATTTCGACTTTTGCTGCTGGAAATGGACTAGAAACATTACCCTAAACTGTTTTGGTGTTTTAAAACTTGTTTTAGTTGGTGTAATGGTTGTTCTAATCCATTTACAATAGCATATATCAAAATTTCATGATTTTTATGTATTCATATAATTCTTGAAATTTTGATGATCATGTTCATGTTCTTATGAATTTAGAAGATGATAGGAATTATTTGCTGAATTGTTTGGAATTAATTCTTGATCATTTATGTGTTTTAATGGAGTCCATAATTTGTCCTCAAGTTATGGATATCCAAAGGTCACTTTTCTTTAACACACATTTAAACACATAAGTTACATGAAAATGAAGAGTCTTCATTTTTATGAACCTTTAATTCATAAGTTATGAAATGAAAAGTTTTTGGATAGTTACAAAACTTGCCCTCAAGTTTTGGAATTTGTAAAGTTTCACACACTTTAATAAACTTTAATTCCAACCCTTAGAGTTTTAATAGTTAAAATTCAACCCTTATACTATTTATAACATTAATGGTTAATTATTATATATATGTATAAGAATAAGTCGTTCTACCGTTAGTAGGCCTCATTCACGAAGCCGGTCTATAAGGTGGGTATAAGGTTGTTGCCTATAAAATGGCAACTTAATGGGTGTCCACTCTCACCCACTGCTTGCTTGACTAGTGGAGGGTCGTTAGCCAAACGGGTAGGACAATGACTTTAAATTCTCATTAAAAGTATAATGATTATTATAAAGTAACTAAATGTTTTTATTTAATTCCCAATCTTAGTTACTTTAGGAAAAAATGTGAATTTGGTGCTAGCCCATGGAATTCACACTTTGTACCTTACCAAGTCGTTGGTGGAGCGTGTGTGGTTAACCGGCACACTAACTTGGACTAGTAAGGATCACGAAGGGTGACTTAATGTTTGTCATAGATCAATGGAGCGTGTGTGGTTAACCGGCACATTGATTAGGTGATAATATTAAGGGTACCAAGTGAATTGGTATGGTTATTCACACCTTGTTTTGTGATCCTCAGCATCCCAGTCACAAAATTTGAGAGGGCACACTCGAGATTGAAACATGCCATTGAAAAGTTCAATGAATCTCAAAAGATCTAGGAATTTCAAATCCAATTAAAACCTAATAAATTATTTCGTTTTTCATGGTGGAAATTGGTGAATCGTCATTCGCCTACCTTCAAATATTTTATAGCTTGGATTACGGCATCCCTCTTCCAAATTATAAAATATTGTGATGGGTCCTAGACTTAATATTTCATATTGGGTGTTATATTAAGGACTTTGAATCAACTAACTTGATTTTCTCCCATTATAGATGTCTGGTTCAGACAACTATGATCTTCCCAAATCTCTTGAAGATGGTGTCCCTCAACATCATGCTTCACTTCCTCCACCTCCTCCAATTATTCTCCCTCACCCACAAGTTCTTGAAAAGTTTAAAGTCACTCAATCCCTATTGGCAAGCATAGTCTATATGTGCTCACATCTTGGAGATAAAGTCACATATTGACAAGCCGGGAGAGTTGGGTGTCAAAGTCTCGTGAAAGTTGGATGTTCAATCACTTTCTTAGTAACATAGTGAGTCTCTTTGGGATTACTATGAGATAGACTATGACATGACCCTTAATGATGTTATCTATTTGCTTGGTGTTGTGGAATCAGCAATGATTTGGAACACCAGTAAAGCAAATTTGATTAAAAGAACAACTTCCCAAGTCTTAAAAGGACATTGACAATGGTAGCATTGGATATCTAGAAAAGCATTTCTCTTCCCAATGGAAAGGGATCGGCCATAGTCAACTCGGTTGACCTAATGGTAAAGAGAAAGGCTAAGTCTGAGATGGTCTCATGTGCCATTACCAAAGGGTCCATCTGTTTTGTTGCCAAAGGAAGGGGCATTGGTTGCGAAGCTGCCCTGTTCGCCTGAAAGGTCATAAGGCTGATCAAGTCAAGAGGTTTGACTCTACTTCGGGTAAAGTCCACTGTCTAACTCTATTAAGTTCCTATTTGGTGATTCTTATTACATAATGTGAATGGGTCACATGCTGATATTTTAAGAATCAAATAGGAAGCTTAAAGTAAGGATATGTTGATTCTGATTGCGAAGGTGGGTTTCGATCGCATGGTTCGGTAATCAGAATTTTGAGCTGTTGCTTAAGAGTTATAATATATTGCTTATGAATAGATAACAACAAGGTTTTCAAGTGGATTGTAAGGATAAGTTTTTCCGCATAGTTTTTTTAAAAATCAAAAAGGGTTTTAATTTTATTTATTTTAAAAATATCCTTACAATGGCATCTGTGGAAAATTGTTGCTTATATGTTTCCAGTAATAGCAATATTGGAAAGTGGATTTGATTCCTTCATTTGTGGTAGTCTCTGAATTTACCGAATGAAGAAAGTTTTCATCACCCAAGTTCCAATTGGATAGAAACTTGGAATCATACAAGTTGTATTGTATGATGAATGACAATTTTCATCTTTGAAAATTAAGACTAATTCTTTGATCACATGTATATGTGAGTCAGTTGAAGGACTAAGGAATTAGGTATACTGGGTGTGCACTGGTCAAGGTCCACCACAAAGATTGATTTGTCATGATTTACTAAAGATTAGTAAATATGATTATACTTATGAGGTTAAGTATAATTCTATAACAGGGAAAGGTTACAATGTATGACAAAACAAATGAGAAGAATCAAATTAGGCAGAAAGATAAAAGTTTCTTAAATCTGAAAGGATGGGAGAGTACTTTAGTATCGTATTTCATGATCATCTTAATGATTATGAAACCATATCACAAATTCATACTCTAAGGACGTCTTAGTGCATTGTTATGGCTAAGAAGAGAGGTCATGAATTGTTGGATTGGTTAAAATCAAGAAGATGAGTCATACTTCGTTCCAAAACAATTCTTAGAGTCATACTCCAAGATTGTAACTTTGAGTGACATAAAGGAAGATTTATTAACACTAGTCAAATGTAAGAGTAAAATGTTTTCTACCCTTGTACATTTGAGATTGGTAAGTTGTGATGTCTTGGATGAGACAAAGACCAACTAGGACCAATTGTGTGAAGTGTTAGTCTTGATAAGAATCCGCACTATCCCTTGAATATTTGGTTTGTCAAGGAATGATTCTTGACTGGGGAAACTTATAGGTCAAGGGGATAGTGGGAGCCTTAAAGATCCTGAAAGAGTTTCAAAATTTAATCAAGAGTAAAACCTGTAATTTATCACTAGCACGCGACTTAAGGTTTGCAACCTATCGTGTTGACATAATTCTTATTTCTGTACCTACATCAAATAAGTTGAATTTGCATGTGAGTTATCAGAGTTCAACTTGGAAGCATTGGTGGGCCTTGTGCTACCAAGATGACAAGAAACTAAGATTGAACAAGTTTAATCCATATAAGACTGAATTTGTCACTAACCTTATCTTGTGATTATGGTTTTGACAAATTCACATGGATAGGAACTCATACACTATAAAATCTAAGTGTCATAAGGTTTCTCTCCGATTCATGAAAATGATGGTGAGGAAACGCTTTCACTAAGTAGATTTTACGTAGATATCAATTGTGTTATTTGCATTTTCAAAAGTCGTTAGTGGAGCACGTGTGGTTAACCGGCACACTAACATGGACTTGTGAGAAATGGCAAATGCCTAAGCAATTGAGACTATGATTACGGCATCCCTTTTCATAGTCCTGCAAATTGTTTAGACACACATGTGAGCTATCTAAGAAAGGGTGTATGAATCTAAATTTCAGAAGTCCAGCAAATTTCTGGAAATATGTCAGAGCTAGTGGGAGCATAAGTGTTATGCTGATAATCATCATGTTAGTGGGAGCATGATTATTACGTTTAGTGTTGCAAGTTAGCAATGTTAATTATAGAAAAACAAAAGTTTCAATTCATGAAGTTGCAGGGGTTGAAAAAGTCGTTTTGCTATAATTAAGGGAGAGGAAAATATACTTCATTTCAATTCTAGAAGCTTAGATTGAGATTTTAATCATCTTTAGTCAAGGACATATATATGAATTTTATGTCTGAATGGTTCGACTTAAGGAAATTCTATATATATTGCGTTCTCAAAATTCAATTATGACTACGGCATCCCTCTTCATAGTTAAATTTTGAAAACATGGCAAATAAAAAAATTATATTGTAGCAAAAGACTAGTCTAGTATCATGTCTTTATGTCAAACATCATGAATCGTGTCCCATATGCTTCGGATATAGGATCAATTGCATGTGCTATAATATTCATCTTTTCTAAATTTTCCAAATGCTTAAGGCATTGAGAAGGGAAAAGTCTAGAACTGGATATGACTAAAGTGATTAAGCAATTGTCGAGGACAAATCTGAGGTTCGCCAAAGATTGGTTGCTCAGGGACAGTTGGATGTATGATGTAAGTTGTCGGAAAGGACCATATTGACATATTTTGAAAAGAAGTAACTCTTGTTCGGAAGTGATAGTCAAAATGGGACTATGGAAATGTCTCCATAGGTGGAAGTTATTCAATCTATGTAAGATTAGAAAACCTTAATGCAAGAAGGATGTTCAAAGCAATGTACTTTGAATATGAGACTTTGTTTCCATAGAGTTGATCTTCTTTGGAATACTCTGTAATGACTGGTGACAAGGTTTTGGTGACTTTGCGCATAATCATTACAAGAGGAACATTGCATAAAAGTTTAAAATCTAACAGACTTTTTGGTAAATGATAGGAATCGGGGATTCTCACATTTACAATAAGGATTTGGGATTGTGAAATGAGTATCAATGGAATCATGTTCAATCGATCTATATCACAATGTAAGGATCATAGACAAACATAGTGTGCATACTTGGAGTATGGCATAACTATTGTTTAGAAAAACAAAGTGTACATGCTAGGAGCATGGGACGACTATTGTTTTTTATTCAAGTCTTAAGTTGATTGTTTGAAACATTATACAATGAATAATGTGTAATCAATATGGTGATAAATAAAAGGTGGTTCTATTTATATTCAAAAGGTTTCTGAGACCATATTGGATTCGATTATTATTGTGTTTCACTTTGCATGTTTTGACTTCCAAAATAGCTAGGTTATTCTTTCTAAATGACTAAGTTATTTAAACACTCCACAGTCGTTCATATGTTGGAAGTAGGTATGAATCAAGACTGTCATGAATCGAGTTTGTAGATGGCTAAATGGGTTTAGTCATAGCAATGGTTGCTACAACATTCATGAGTGCTCATAAGTTATGAGTATTGGAATAAACCCACGCTCACTTGCATCACTTCATGGAATTTATCTCGAGTGATCGTGAGACGGTAATATCATATAAATCTTCAAACCTAGAGATATGAGTTGTTACCTATGAGTTGGTTGTGCATTGATTGCATGTAAACGCATCAGTAACTTGATGTTATAAAACTTGCCTTTGTGTACAATTCAACAAGTAGTAGAACAAGCATATGAGTCGAAGTTTATCTGTTCCTTCTAGAAATAAAAGCGATATCTGGGCCCCTTGATGATTTTGTTGTGACATATGTACCGGCCGGTCAGAACTAAAATTGATGTGTTCGATTAAGTTCTTTGTCAAACAAATCGAAAATCGGGAAACAAACTGCTGGACAATAAGTACGACGTTGTTCCATGTATTTGTCCGGCTGATATCATGAGAACAGAGGATTATATGATCACTTATCTAAAATGGCGCTTCATAGTTCAACAGAGTTTTCGAGAGCTACGATTGCTGGTTGCTTCCTGAAGTAACATACGCAAATATAGTTATTAGACTTATCCAAGTGGGAGTCTGTTGGATAAGGTGTCTAAGTCCATAACTTATTTGGTATATACTTGACCCGACCCGGCATGGTCCATTTGGGTTGCACTTCACCCGAACTATTTATGGATAATTTTATGAGAGTTATACACATATGTTTATTAATATATTATAAGTTATAATATATTAATATGAAGTCACGTTATTTAATTAGTCTTAGTTTTAATTTAATTATGAATTAATTTAGAGATTAAAAGGAAGACTAATTAAATTGTGGGCTATTGTTTTATATGGTGTGGGCTAACACTGATTTGTTAATGGGCTAGGCTTATATGGAAGTCCATGGATGATCCATGGAGCTTTTAACCCATGGATCCTTGGAAAAGGAAAGGTCATGGGTTATTAGGGCTTCACCCTAACCATGCACACTATATAAGCATGCTTATGTTGCATGAAATAGCCACTAGTGTGGTTTTGTGTGTGTGGCCGATTTTCTATGTGTGTATACACTCTCTCTAAAGTTTTCTAAGAGTTTGTGGTGATTTGTGATTCCATTTGAGGCATTCACACTATTGGTGCTTGGCCCTCAAACTCCTTAGGAATCAAACTCATCATCAAAAGGTATGTAATCTCATCTAATTCTTTTATGTTTAAAATTACACCATGCCATGTTAGATATGTTATGAACCTTGGAAAAATTATTATTTTGCATGTATTAGACAAACATAGATCCAAGGTTTATTAGGGTTGCATGCACACTTAGGAAGTGTTAGACTGCTCAAAAACCCAACGTTTGGTTCTTAGAGCTTTGCAAATTGCTTCATACAAAATGTTTTGTGAAGGATAAGTTATGTATTTTTATTATCGATAGTAGAAGTTGTACAAACATTGCTTCTAGTGAGATGGTTACGAAGTTGGGCTTAGTGACAACAGCCCATCCTAATCCATATTCACTTTATTGGTTAGAAGATGGAAACAAAATGAAGGTGAAGAAACAGGTTAGAGTCTGTTTAGTCATGGGACTATATGAACATGAAGTTTTGTGTAATGTTATTCCCATGGATGCTTGTCATATTCTTTTGGGACGTACCTGACAGTTTGATAGGGTTGTGATGCATACAGGAAGAAGCAATGAATAGGAGTTGATGCATAATGGTAAGAAAATTATGTTAATTCCCATTTCATAAACCATAATAAGGTCGATAGTAAACAAGCAGGACAATAAGCCAAATATTACCATGTTGACTAGTAAAAGGGAAGTGATTAAGGATCATTTGTAAAATGCCCCAGTTTTTCATAATGCTTACAAGGAGGATTTTGGTGAAGATACGGTAGGCAAGGTTCACAAAGCAAAGAAGCCAAACCGAGATGGACAAGATGTTAGTGTTCCGATAGAAGCTGGGAACTCCTATGAAGATGATGTGACAAAGGAAAGAATGAACAGAGTCTGTGAGTGTCTGGGAATTTGAAGCTAGTCTCTCAAAGGAAAATTTTCAACCATTGCTTAAGATGAATGCTTAATCTGATGTTCATTTGATGCCAAAGGATGTTGATGATTTGTTGAGCCAAAATACGGTTTGAAAGAATGTTCTTAATCATATTAAGTATGTTCAGCCTATAACTACTGTCGGTGATGAGAATGATAGGAAGAATGCTAAATCTGATTAAACTGTTGATTTGAAAAAGAACACGAAGAAGATTGAGAATAAAATGGGTTTGGTTGATGATATTGTTGATTTTCTCCGTAGTGCGTGTTTGGTTGATGATGCTCATACTAAATTGAGGACAATTCCTTTCAAATAAGGAGGGTTGATACAAGTATGGATTGTGATTCTCCAATAATAATAACTTCAATTTCGATTAGAGCTGGTTGTGATCAAATGTGACTAGGTTTGAATGGGTGTGAACGGTCACAAGCCATCAAACTAGTAAAAAGCTACGAATCTTGGGAGTTGTCGCATTCACTTGTGGTACATATGACTAGTTGTGATCCTTGGATTATTATCATTTGCAATTGTGATTGGTTACGACTGACTCTCAAAAATCGGAACAAATCGCCGTCTTTTGTCATCAGTACGATGGGGTCTCTTATAATTGGTTGTGATTCCTGGAGTACGATCCGATACAAACCTTGGAGTACTATCAGATGCGAATTTCGAAGTGTTAGTTTTGATACATGCATGGATATTGGTTTCGATGGGCTACTCGGTTCCGAAGGGTTACTTGGTACTGGCTATTGGATGCGAAAGCTACATGGAATTTATACAATATGGATTTGCATGGTTACCACCGTAAATTAGCTGGAAGATATTATTTTTTGAAATTATTTTTGTCTTTTATTTATTTCCTTATTTAGTTTTCAATAAGCCTTTAGAAGGTAGTTTCCTTTTTGAAATCGGTTTTCGTTTTTGTAATAGCTTGTAAGGCTATAAATATCCCTTGCTAGATCATTTGTAATCGTAAATTTTAGTTGAATTTTAAAATAACTTTTGTTCATCCTTTCTTGAATTATTACGTATCATTCAGATTGTTGTCATTGTTTGGTACACGTTTCTCATTCGTGGCTTGATTTCAAGTCAATAGGTTTTGGCTTGTTATCAAATATCATTTGACGGATGCTTTCCTAATTTTGATAGAATTCAAGTTAATAGGCCTTAACTTTCTTTCAACCAATATTCAATCTATATGTCTAGTTTGTTTATCAAATCTATCATTTTTCTTATTTTCTTATCGTTCTTGTACTAGTTATTATTCCGTTACAATCATAAAATTCCAAAAACAAATCACCCCCGCGTATTCACGTCATTATTTATCCTAAATAATCTTTTATTTTTAATCTTTACTTTATTGCTTAACGATAATTTTCATATTAAGGTTTTCTACAAATATTATATATTCCTAATATTTGTTCACTTAATGTGTATACGATAATTATTTATTAGCTCACATCACATATGAAGAATGGGAAGCGCCAAAGAAAAACTTTCTTCATGTCATTAGAGGTCTTATGGCATCTTTCAATCCATTACTAAGTTACCTTCTTCTTTAGAAGGTCTATCAATGGTGTGGCTCTAGCTGAGTGGCTGGATATTAATCTTTGAAAATAATTGATTGAGCCTAAGAACGATAGTAATTCTGATACCTTCTTTGGCACTTCCCATTCTAAAATAGCATGCAATTTTTCACCGTCCATTTGGATCTTTCCATTAACAATTTTATGCCCTAAAAAGATACTTCAGGTTGTGGAAAGGAATACTTCTCTATCTTTATGTACAATTGGTTTTCTTTAAGTACTTGGAAGACCTAACGTAAGTGTTCAGTGTGCTCCTTTAACGACTCCGAGTATACCACAATGTCATCTAAGTACAACACCATAAATATATCCAATAATTGGTGGAAGATCTTATTCAACAAGGTGGAAAATGTAAAAGGTGTGTTGGTTAATCCAAAAGGCATTATTAAGAACTCAAACGATCTGTACCTCGTCACACATGTTGTCTATGGCTTGTCAGCTACCGCTATATATACTTTCCAATATCCCGATCTTAGGTCTAACTTTGCGAACCATTGTTCCCTTGCAAGTCGATCGAAGATATCCGCTACTTAGGGAATGGGGTACTTGTTATTCACCATTACCTTGTTCAATACTCGATAATTTATGCACATTCTCCGGCTATTATCATGATTCTTTTGGAATAACATTGGGTCACCAAATGGAGCTTTGGAAGATCTAATATATCCAACATCTAGTAACTCTTTCAACTGCCTCCTTAGTTCCTCCAACTCGGGTGGAGCCATTCTCTAAGGACACATTGTTGGTGGCTTGGCTCCTAGTTCTAATTCAATTTTGTGATCCACTTCCCTTCTTGGAGGTAACTTCTTTGGCAACTCTGGTGACAACACATCCTTGAAATATTTTAGTACTTCTTTGACCTCTTGGGGTATTTTCTCATTAAAAGGTATGATATCTTTCTTCAGCATTGCCAAATATGTTGTCTAATATTTCTTAATTCCCTTGTTAAGTTACATGGTGGATAGGGTTCAAGACTCTATTTTTCTTCTCTCCAAGGGAATGGTGTGTATCGTGAACCCTTAGTGATACACTTAGTTTGATCTTCAAACAAAAAAGGGCGTACCTGGTCAAAGAACACCATACAATAGCCATCCATCACACTATAATTCGATAGGACCCTTCTGTTATCCTATCTCGACAACTACTCCCATAACTCGGAAGGAGAGTGGATGCCTTTCAACCAACCTACCTCTTTGGTGTATTGAATATTCATCTTCTCTGCTTCTCTTTTGGTAAGGAAGTTATGAGACACACCTATGAATTTGTCATTTGTTTTGACCTTTAAAAACATAAGAACTCCTCCTTTCTTTGTCTTGGTTGCTTCTTTTTCCACCTAGTTGATGAGTCACATGAGGCCTAATTGTGATTCTTCCTATTCCTCTTTCTCATCTTCAATGACCATGGCATTGAAGCTTTTCTTCTGAGGACAATCTCTTATCAGATGGGAGCTATCACATCAATATCACTTTATCTCCCTTCGGTCCCACCATCTATCACCTTTCCCTTGAAATTCGAGAGCATGTTGGCATGTTTATCTTCCCTTTGTTGCAACCTTGGTGTAGTTCTATCTCCTCCACTAGGCTTCCAAACTGGATCTTCTCTTCGAAATTCTATAAGGTCTTCTGTTACATCTATAGCTTCGTCAATATCTAGGACACTCCTCCACTTAAGCTCATTATAAGCCCAAGATTGTAGCCCATATTGGAAGTAAACTAACTTGTATTTCCGTTGTAAGTTAGGAAACTCAAGCATCAATGTTGTAAATTCTACCACATAATCTTTATCAACCCAACATGTTTCAGCCCTTAAAGTTTTTTCATGGCTATGGCATCGACATTGGGTAGGAAAAATTGTTTCTTGATTTGTTTCTTAAATTCTTCCACGTTTCCATTGTGTATAGACCTTTCTCAATGTCTCCATGTTTTCACCTCCACCATAGAGCGACATTATCACACAAGTATAGGACGACCGTATCTATCTTGGATTTGTCGTACTCAACTCAAGTTGTATTGAAGTAACATTCTAGGGACCAAAAAAATCTTCAAGTATTTTAGGATCACACTTACTTTTGTATTTCTATGGTTTTGGTGCCTCTGTGTGTGGTGTCATCTTCTTAATAGATCCTCTGACTATTGATGCCTTGCATAGAATTACTTTAGCTTATAAGGTTCCTATCTTTTCACGGAACTCGTTCTACAAAGTGTTAATCAATCTTAGGACTTCCTTTTTGAAGAAACTAATGGACTCCTTCATTCCATCACTCGTATCACTTATGTCACCAACAAGCTGATCGACAATATCCTTCCATTCATGTTAATCTCTAACCTTGTAAGTTTGTGTTCTAAGCTTGCCAAGGAAACTACCTTGGTTCTTCTTTTTAGACTTCTTCCCTTCTCCTCGATGAGAGGGGGAATATTAGCTACTTCTCTCCTTCCTTCCATGTCTACGATCTCCTTCTTGCATGAATCTGGCTCTATTACCACGTGTCATGGGACGACTCTTTCATCGTCTGCCGCTTAGTGCTACTCCAACTAAGTCAGGCTTACTACACTTCCTTGTGATATACTAACAACTTGGAAAGAAAGACACTAAAGATTTAGAGTTACTACAAACAAAAGGGAACTTGTATCATAAGAAATCGGGAGAATACAAAGCAACTTCTAATGGTTTGATACAAATGAATCTACCCGTATTTATAAGGTTCTTATACCTCCTTAATGAAATTCTAGATCTTGAACTAGCATGATCTTTCTAGATCTATCTAGTAAATTCTTAAGATATTTGTAAGGATTTATAATATTCTAGGTTTCTCTACGATGTCCTAGAATTCTCTAGGACATTTAAGTAGGGATGAGCATATGGACCGGGAACCGGCCGGAACCGAAACGATATTTTTGTGGATTTTTGGAACCGCGAACCGGTAGAACCGGAAAAAACCGGAACCATATGTTGCTATTCTCAAGAACCGGTTCCAACACAGAAGACAAGGCAAGAACCGGTAAGAACCGTAACTGGTAGAACCGGTGATCCGGTTCGGTTCCTATTTTCCACCAAGTTTGGTTCCTGGGCCGGTTCCGGTTCAGATTGGTTCCAGCCGGGTCGGTTCCTTTGCTCATCCTTACGTTCAAGTGTCTTCCATGCTATATAACATGCTCTAACGTCTTCTTCAATGCTCTGGAAAATTCTAGAATCACCGTTTGTGACACTCCGCTTACATCCATTGATAACAGTGATCAACGATATATCCAGAACGAGAAGAATTGTTTGATGAAAGGTTTTATTTTTCTTTAAACATAACTTAGTGTGTTAGGTTTAATAAAAAAAACTATATTCGAATTCATTGCATTACTAGCTTATGGACAACTTTTTTTGTTGAGTTTTTTCAATATACATAAAACTTTGTTATTTTGATTATTAAAACTATTTTTTCCAAAATACTTTAAAACTATACACATAATATTAAGATGTATCATCATTTCAGTTATATTATCTTATATATAACAATAATTCTTTAGTATTCAGGATTTTTAGACACGTGCCAAAACAACCTTCCCTTTTAACAGATTATATAGCTCTGTGTGATTACTGTATCAATCTAATTTCATAAGGTCTTTAAATTTTAGTGAACTCCATAGATAAACTCGAATTATCACTCCCACTTGAAATTAATTAATTATACGTATATATCTTGAGAAGCAATTCGCAAGAAGCCCCTCACCACACATTATTCAATAGAAGAGTTGGGAAAAAATTGTTTTAATATTAGAAAGACAGAAAAACAGTTGGTGAACTCTCATAAAGCAAGAATTAGTGTATTTAATATGATTTAGATGTTACTTTAACACCTAAAACAAATAACGTTTAATTGTTTTGGCGAGAGGGGAGGAGAGGTAAATGTATGATAAAAGAAAGACAATTCAAGGAAGTGGTTGTGTCATGTAGAATGATAACTTCACTCAGGGTGGGGGGTCTAATATGAACATCATCTCAACTTAAGGCATCTTCTTTGGTTTGTTGAACCATGAATCCCACATGATTAAACAACCACACACCCCTTGCTGCCTGCCCACATCTCTCTTTCTCCTCTAATAATCTATCTATTTCTATTTTGTATACCAACAAAACAAAACAATGTGGCACTACCATACCATAAGCTGCTACTATAATATAGTATATTACTTCTGGAAGGCTATTAGCTACTTTGTTTGGTCTACCAATGATCATCTTGTTCTGAGTTTTAAAAGGTACCTTCACCACCAACTTATTTTGCATCTTATTAAATTCTTAAAATCCCAAATATATTAGTCTATTCCAATTAATGCACATCAATTTTATAATGTTACACATGACTTGAACAAGTTATACTATGTTTGGACCATTAGAATTTTTTTGTCTCACACAAAAAGGTGTAACAAGGACTCATTATCAATCCCTCATATGTGCAAAATACGTAACTAACCTTATCATCCTAATGATCTAAATGAGCCCTAGATAGTTTCTCCAGTCCTCTCTTACAAACGTAGCTTAAGCCCACGTAAACTATATAAGCTTTTCTTTGGTTATTTATTGTCAACAAGGACACCTCCAAAAATTTACAGTAATAAATGTTCAAAATAAGGGGAAAGGCGGTTCCAGGAAGGATCATTTTGACATTATGCATTGCCAGTTTTCTTGTGGGAACACTTTTCACCAGACACACATGGCCTTACACGACCATACTTAACGACGTTCATTTCGAGAATCATGAACATAAGATGAGTTTCTTAACACCTAAAGACTGTGACCGAAAGCATGTAAGTACTTAGAACTTGAATCTTCATTTAAATTAAATGTAAATTTATTTCTAATCAATACTAAATAGTTTTTTTCTACAAGAAATTGGTTGAAGATAATTCAAGAGATATCATGGGAGAAGTCGCCAAGAATCATCAACCCATCCAGTAAGTTCATTCCTACATTTGTTTGTTACACAAGACATGACATGTCCTAGGGCTATTTTTGAAAGATCGAAAGAAAATCTTTGTCTCATGTTTTTGGGTGGTACCCAAAGAATTGCATTTTTTGTCTCGTCCGATGCACATCAAACATTGTCTTCTTTTGTTTTTTCTTGTCTTAACCTGAGTTACCACTACTTTTTAAATTTAAGGATCCACTATCTTTTCATGTATTTTTCTAGATCATTGGACAAAACAATATCCACATTAGAGATGGAACTAGAAGCAGCACGCACAAGTCTACTCGGGCCGAAATTTATGTCAGAAAGAATGAAGCCATCTAACAAGACATCCCTACAAAAAGCATTTGTTGTCATTGGTATTAATACAACTTTTAGCAGCAAGAAACGTCTAGACTCACTTCGAGAAACATGGATGCCTACTGGTTCACCTTTTTTTACATTCCCTTACCTCATTTGTTTTTATACCATCCTAAATGCTTGCCCAACAGTAAACATGTGAGAATTTATGTGGTGGGATCCATTGGTAGGCACCTTACCCATGTTGGTTGTGGGACCCATCAAATGGTATATCCTTTTTACTATTTAGCAACATGGAAAATTGCTAAAATTACATATTGACACCATGTAGGAGAAAAACTAAATAAACTAGAAAAAGAAAAGCGGATCATAATAAGATTTGTGATAGGACACAGTGCAACACCTAGAGGTGTTCTTGATCGAGCCATTGACATGGAAGAGGAGAAATATAAAGATTTTTTGAGGTTGAATCATGTGGAGGGGTACCATGAGCTCTCCATAAAGACAAGATTGTATTTTTCTAAAGTTGTCTCCATTTGGGATGCAGAATTTTATGTGAAGGTGGATGATGATGTACATGTCAATCTGGGTATGCTTATGACTACACTTGCACGCTACAGATCTAAACCAAGAACTTATCTTGGATGCATGAAGTCGGGACCCGTGCTCTTTCAAAAGTCGGTTTGCTTTCATTGATCATTTCTATGGTTTGATACTTTTGATGGTGTTAGAATTGCAAATCCACATAATACCTATATGAATGCATATTGTAGCTCACGTTGGATTTGATCATTTTAGAGCTGAGCATAAGGCCATGCTTCTTTATTCCAATATATAGTGTTGTCGAGGTTTAATTATTTTTAGAATATGACGACACACTTACGAAAATGAATAAGGGAAAACTTGTGTGTAGTTATGTCTTAATGGGGAAGCCTCTTTTTCATGACTTCCTCTATTTCTACATTTAGTTAAAAAAAAATATGTCTGACTGGAATTATTAGTTTATTTCTTGTTGACTGAATGAGCTTAATAGATTAACCCATAATCTGAACAATAATATAATGGATATTTCTTCATGACTTAATCTAGAAAGTTATACATTATAACTGGATGATTCTTTTTTATTTAATCTAGAAAATGAATTAATAACTTATGCCAAAAAAACATGGCTTAATGTACTAAGACACCATATCTTCATCTATTTGTCTTTTTCTTCTTTCCTTTTACTCATAACTCTTACGTTAAATTGATGAATATTACAAAATTTGCCTTTTGGAATGTAAATGTAAACTAGTTATTTAGTGTCGTTTACAAATTATTCAGGTTTATAGGGTAGAAAAGAATAAAAGGGATCTTATTTATACAACATTTTATTAAGACAAACATCATGATTCAACTCGTACATGACTTGACGATATTAAGTAAAAAAGAAACACAATTTTGTTGCTCACCACATTAAGTCTAGTAAGCAAAAAAGAAACAACACCTAAATGATTATTTTGAAAACTAAATTGAGGAGAGGGGTAAGATACCATGAACCAGAATACTGGAAATTCGGAGAAGAAGGGAACAAGTACTTCAGACATGCAACTGGCCAAATACATGCCATCTCCAAGGATTTAGCAACATTTATTTCCATCAACTCGTAAGTCACAACACATAACAACTTTCATTTCTTCATTACCTACATTAAAGACGTATTAATTTACTATTCGTGTTCTTTTTACAGGGGTATTTTGCATAGGTACGCCAATGCGGATGTCTCTTTAGGATCATGGCTGATTGGATTGGATGTTCAACACATAGATGATCGTTCCATGTGTTGTGGAACTCCTCCAGGTCACTAATTTTTTTTTCATTTTTCTCCCATTAACATCAACATTAGTCCAAGTACTTATTAGTATGTCATGTCATATCCTATGTAACCAAGATGCTTGTATGTATGCATGTTAGATGATTGACTATTGGTCATTGTATGTGAACTGCAGATTGTGAATGGAAGAAACAAGTAAGTAATGTTTGTGTAGCTGCATTTGATTGGTCATGCAGTGGAATATGCAAGTCGGTTGAGAGGATGAAATTTGTTCATAACTCTTGCGGAGAAGGAGATAGTGTTGTTTGGAATGTTAATATTTGAAGGGTAACTAATGTCAACAACGACAAATAATAAGCAATTACTTGGGGAAGATGCAGGAAATTAGATCAATACATAAGCTCTTTTTGAATCTGTCTCTTAGATGTTTTCACCAGTTTCTTGATTTTTATTTTAACATGATATTTTTATGACTTCTGATTAATAGAAGATAGGTAGTATTTGGTATGATGTCTCTTGGATGTTTTCAACAGTTTCTTGATTTTTCTTTTACCATGATATTTTTATGACTTGTGATTAATAGAATATATGTAGTATTTGGTACGATGAAATTGAGAACATAGTGAAATGGTTAATACAATGGAATAAAAAGAAATATTTGTTTGATAGAATCGAATAGAGCATTCTTGAAAATATGGATCATTCCTGTTTGTTAACTTTTATCCTTAGTGGGTGTTTTTTTTGGACTCAATCATGAAATTGAGAAAATTTTCAAGATGAAGTATTTCTTTTACATTTATAATGACACATTTCTTTTATAACTTGGCCATTTGAACTAAATTACAATTGCATTTACTAGAATTAGGTAGATAATATATTTCTTATTATGATCTTATTTGGGTTTTAATGAGCTTTTATTAATTTATTTTTACATTTATAAATAGAAAATTCATCAATCATAATAATATTATCTATTAAGTAGAGTTAAGAGTATACTTGTATTTACATATAACAAAAAATAAAACTCAAATGTTCATTTTATTCATAAAAGTAACCAAAAATGATCATGTAATAGACTGGTTTCATTACTTCACTTATTCCATTAATGCATCCATTCCATTCCGTCCTCATACAAAACCATTAATTGGCCTAGGTGTCCCTTTCTTCAAACAAAAATCATGGGTGAATCACTACAAGAAAAACGCGATTTTGCTACAGAAGGAATTCGTTGCGAAAAGCTGAAATTGTTGCAAAAGACGAATAGCGACGAAATTTGCAACGACTTATTTTCGTCGCTAAAAACGTCGTATCGAGGGGTTTGCAACGGAAATGATAATTCCTTAGCAATTGTGACAATGGAATGAAATCTGTGGTAGATGGTATTCCGTCGTGTATTCTGTAGTAGGTTTCCATCACAAATTCCGTGGTAGTTCTTCCGTCACAAATTCCGTTGTAGTTAATCCCTAGCAAAATCCGTGGTGATGAATCTCTAGCTAAATCCGTGGTGATGAATCCCTAGCTAAATGCATTTGATGATCTCCTAGCAAATTTCGCGGTCATGAATCTCTAGCAATTTTAGTGGTGTATATATTATATACCAAATTCCATATGGACCGATTGATAATTGATTTATAAATTATATCCAAATAATTTTGTAGTGATATATGAAAAAAACAAAAAATTTATAACCATTATATCATCAAATAACAAAATAATTATTTATTACATGGAAAAAAGAAAGTTGCTACTCTAAAATACATAATCTTCAATAAACATATATCAACCTACTACTCTTGTCGTTTTCTAATGACATAAATAAGATCCAATGCCGTTTGAAGTTGATTTTCCAGATGCCCGACCCTTGCTTTCTTTTCCTCTTGTTGGGCGTTCAGCATTTCTTTAAGTTCTTCATTTTGTTGTTGTTGTTTAGCAATAAGCTCCCTCATTTCTTCTATTTCATCATTTTTACCGGAATGTAAGATACATCCGTTTTACCATTCCAATTGGGAACCGTCTTTGTAAAAGAGCCTAATCCATAAAGTTTTCTTTTTTTATCATGACCACCAACAACAACATAAAATAGTTTGTCCTCCTTAAATTCAACACCTTCAGCTTCCAACTCTTCCCGTTTTTCTATATACATCGCCTACAAAATAAAAATATTATAAGTTAAAAGATATCAAATTTAGGAATAATATTATGGAGTAGCTACAATATAAAAGTTAATTTAAACTGAAATGAATATTACATGAATTTGTCTATGTTTTTCATTTGTGAAAGTGACTCCATCGTGATTCTTAGTGTGTGTATACAGGAACAATTCACTATGGAGTGGCTCATGTCCTAATTTCCTCTTCTGCATAAATAGCATATAAAAAGTCAAATATACAAATAAAAATATGCAAACATTGATACGATGTACCATTTAAAAAATTACCAAATCAGAAGCTATCTTTAAATGACATGCGGATCCAGTGTTATGTGTGGGTTTTGCTACTCCATCAGCCACACCGTTACGCCTATTCTTCTTGTTATGCTTACATTTTAGCTTGTATTCTTATGTATTCCATTTTAATTGCCATGAGTTCCAGACTTCCTATGGAATATGAGCTAGTTTAAAGCCATGTTTGTTTCTTTTTGGGCTCCTCATGTTAAAGAGATATTGACCATAACTTTGTGCCGCTTTCCTTGCCCAAGCTTGCCTCACCAGCGAGTCTATTGTCTCATCCCAACAACATTTTCTCTACACATTAACAATATAAACATAAGTTGAAGTGTAAATGTTTACCAAACAACAATTTATAACTTATAGTTATCTGAAACTCTTCCCAATATAATTCACGCATTTCTTTGCTTACTTGTGCCCAGGCGTACCCTTCTGGATCTACTCTTTCGTTAAAGGACTGACTAATAACGTGTGCACAAGGGCTTGGTGGCATTAGCCTGCAAGTAATCATGTGATGTGTTAAGTTATGAATTGATATGTAGGTGTAAACCAAAATTTAATACATAAAAAAAAGTTGTAATTAAGATTTGAATTGGTAATTCATGTATTTTTCCAAACATGAACATTAAAACGTCCATCTGGTCCACAATCTTCAGAGGAATTGTTTTCACCTTCTACACCTCCCACTACAGATCCATTCATGGGTGGTTGTGTTGGTGATGGGGTAGATTCTGGGATAGGTGTTGTTGATGGGGTATATTTTGGGGTAGGTGTTGGGATAGATGTATATGTTGAGGATGTAGTAGTTCATTTACTTAAGGAGGGTGTGGTAGTTATTGTAGTTGTGGATGATGGTAGTGTAGATGCAGGTTTTGAGGTTGAGGATGGTTTACATAATGTAGGTTCTGAAGTTTTCGTTATTTATCTTCGTGTTGACGATTGTATTGTTCCAGTTTCAGAAGTTTTAAATGTTTTTTCTAAGGAGGGTGTGGATGTTTTAAGTGATGTCGAGGAAGTGGTAGCCATGGGTAATGTTAATGATATAGGTTTAGGGGTTTTGTTGGTAGATGTTATAGGTGCTTTGGATGTGGTTTTTGGTATTCGCAAGTCGATTTCTTCATCTTGTAATTGTCTATTTATAAATTTTGCAGCAGAAATCCTGTTG
Organism: Lactuca sativa; assembly: GCF_002870075.4. Lineage (NCBI taxonomy): Eukaryota > Viridiplantae > Streptophyta > Magnoliopsida > Asterales > Asteraceae > Lactuca > Lactuca sativa. Next base: position 268,908,235 of record NC_056626.2, on the reverse strand, counting down.
CGTTTCACAACTGGTGGTGCAATGAATTTAGTTAGCTTCACACCAGATGCTCCTTTTAGTTTCGGGGTAAACATCTTTCTGGCATAAACAATAAAAATCAATTATATATGAAGGCATTACTTTGCATGCAAACTATTGAATACAATTAAAACCAATTACATGAAGATGATCATAGAACAAAAAACGATCGACCATCACGACAACGGTAAATTAAATAAATATAAATTTTAGACGAGTGACAACCTATCTCGCCAAAGTCAGTGCACAAACGTATAATGAGCAAAGATTTCGATCAATAAGTCGTCGTAGATGATGATTACAAAAAATGTAAACCCTATTTCTAATCAGTAAACTTAATTACCCTAATATGCAGCATAAACGTGTGTAGGTTAGAGGGAAACGAATTGTGAAATACTTTGAACCTCCGCTAATAAAAAAATTTGAACTGTGCAAATTACCGCTAAATATTTAGTAATTCAAATTTATTTAAAGTAGTTGCAGACTAATAAATAGGGCATATACATATAAATAACCTCAAGAAAGAACATAGAGTAACGATGTGTTCATAGTATAATTTTAACTTAAAATTATATATGATGACTAAACATTAATAAACTATACATCTTTATACTTTTCTGTTTAAACCGAAATTTATATACAAAAGACGTACGGGTCATGTCAACATATATGATAGTGCCTTATGGTGTCCATGGATCAAATACAGGTCATTGTTCAACATGGTAGTCGATTATGGTGTCCATGGATGACATATGAGCCATTGGTCGACATGGTAGTGGCTTATTGTCTCCATGGATGAAATACGGGTCATTGGTCAACATGGTAGTTGATTATGATGTCCATGGATGACATATGGATGACATATGGACCATTGGTCAATATGGTAGTTGCTTATGGTATCCATGGATGAAATACGAGTCATTGGTCAACATAGTAGTTGATTATGATGTCCATGGGTGACATATGGGCCATTGGTTGACATGGTAGTGGCTTATTGTGTCCATGGATGAAATATGGTTGATTGGTCCACATGGTAATGGCTTATGGTTTCCATGGTTGACATATGGATGACAGGTCAACATGCTAGTCAATTATGGTGTCCATGGATGACATATGGGCCATTAGTCGACATGGTAGTGGCTTATGGTGTCCATGGATGAAATACGGGTCATTGGTCAACATGGTAGTTGATTATGATGTACATGGATGGCATATGGATAACATATGGGCCATTCGTCAATATGGTAGTTGCTTATGGTGTCCATGGATGTAATATGGGCCACTGGTCAACATGGTAGATGATTATGATGTCCATGGATGACATATGGGCCATTGGTCGACATGGTAGTGGCTTATTGTGTCCATGGATGAAATATGGTTGATTGGTCCACATGGTAATGGCTTATGGTGTCAATGTTTAACATATCGATGACAGGTCAACATGGTAGTCGATTATGGTGCCCATAGATGACATATGGATGACATATGGGCAATTGGTCGACATGGTAGTGGCTTATGGTGTCCATGGATGAAATACGGGTCATTGGTCAACATGGTAGTTGATTATGATGTCCATGGATGACATATGGGCCATTGGTCAATATGGTAGTTGCTTGTGGTGTCCATGGATGAAATACAATTCATTGGTCAACATGGTGGTTGATCATGATGTCCATGGATGACATATGGATGACATATGGGCCATTGGTCGACATGGTAGTGGCTTATTGTGTCAATGTATGACATATGGTTGATTGGTCCACATGGTAATGGCTTATGGTGTCCATGGTTGACATATGGATGACAGGTCAATATGGTAGTCGTTTATGGTGTCCATAGATGATATATGGATGACACGTATGGTCCATTAGTCGACATGGTAGTGGCTTATGGTGTCCATGGATGAAATATGGGTCATTGTTCAACATACTAGTTGATTATGATGTCCATGGATTACATATGGATGACATATGGGCCATTAGTCAATATAGTAGTTGCTTATGGTGTCCATGGAGGAAATACGAGTCATTGGTCGACATGGTAGTTGATTATGCTGTCCATGGATGACATATGGATGACATATGGGCCATTGGTCCAAATGGTTGTGGCTTATTGTGTCCATGGATGACATATGGTTAATTGATCCACATGGTAATGGCTTATGGTGTCCTTGGTTGACATATGGATGACAGGTAAACATGGTAGTTGATTATGGTGTCCATGGATGACATATGGGCCATTGGTCGACATGGTAGTGGCTTGTTGTGTGCATGGATGAAATATGGGTCATTGGTCAACATGCTAGTTGATTATGATGTCCATGGATGACATATGGGCCATTGTTCAATATGGTAGTTGCTTATGGTGTCCATGAATGAAATACGTGTCATTAATCAACATGGTAGTTGATTATGATGTCGATGGATGACATATGGTCCATTGGTCAATATGGTAGTTGCTTATGGTGTCCATAGATGCAATACAAGTCATTGTTCAACATGGTAGTTGATTATGATGTCCATGGATGACATATGGCTCATTGGTCGAAAGATTTGTGGCTTATTGTTTCCATGGATGACATATGGTTGCTTGGTCCACATGGTAATGGCTTATAGTGTCCATGGTTGACATATGGATGACAGGTCAACATGGTAGTCGATTATGGTGTCCATGGATCGCATATGGATGACATATGGGCCATTGGTCGACATGATATTGGCTTATGGTGTCCATGGATGAAATACGGGTCATTCGGCAACAAGGTAGTTGATTATGATGTCCATGGATGACATATGGATGACATCTTACCCATTATTCAATATGATACTTGCTTATGGTGTCCATGGATTAAATACGGGTCATTGGTCAACATGGTAAATGATTATAATGTTCGTGGATGACATATGGGCCATTGGTCGACATGGTAGTGGCTTATTGTGTGCATGGATGACATGTGGTTGATTGGTTCACATGGTAATGGCTTATGGTGTCAATGGTTGACATATGGACAACAGGTCAACATGGTAGTTGATTATGGTGTCCATGGATGACATATGGATAACGCATGGTCCATTGGTCGACATGGTAGTGGCTTATTGTGTCCATGGATGAAATAGGGTTCATTGTTCAACATGGAAGTTGATTATGATGTCCATGGATGACATATGGGTCATTCATCAATATGGTAGTAGCTTATGGTGTCTATGGATGGAATACGGGTCAATGGTCAACATGGTAGTTGATTATGATGTCCGTGGATGACATTTGGGCCATTGGTCAATATGGTAGTTGCTTATGGTGTCCATGGATGAAATACTAGTCATTGGTCAACATGGTAGTTGATTATGATGTCCATGAATGACATATGGGCCATTGGTCGACATGGTAGTGGCTTTTTGTGTCTATGGATGACATATGATTGATTGGTCCACATGGTAATGGCTTATGGTGTCTATGGTTGACATATGGATGACAGGTCAACATGGTAGTTGATTATGGTGGCTATGGACGACATATGGATGACATATGGGCTATTGGTCGACATAGTAGTGGCTTATGGTGTCCATGGATGAAATTCGGGTCATTGGTCAACATGGTAGTTGATTATGATGTCCATGGATGACATATGGATGACATATGGACCATTGGTCAATATGGTAGTTTCTTATGGTATCCGTGGATGAAATACGAGTCATTGGTCAACATAGTAGTTGATTATGATGTCCATGGAGGACATATGGGCCATTGGTTGACATGGTAGTGGCTTATTGTGTCCATGGATGAAATATGGTTGATTGGTCCACATGGTAATGCCTTATGGTTTCCATGGTTGACATATGGATGACAGGTCAACATGCTAGTCAATTATGGTGTCCATGGATGACATATGGGCCATTAGTCGACATGGTAGTGGCTTATGGTGTCCATGGATGAAATACGGGTCATTGGTCAACATGGTAGTTGATTATGATGTACATGGATGGCATATGGATAACATATGGGTCATTCGTCAATATGGTAGTTGCTTATGGTGTCCATGGATGTAATATGGGCCACTGGTCAACATGGTGGTTGATTATGATGTCCATGGATGACATATGGGCCATTGGTGGACATGGTAGTGGCTTATTGTGTCCATGGATGAAATATGGTTGATTGGTCTACATGGTAATGGCTTATGGTGTCAATGTTTAACATATCGATGACAGGTTAACATGGTAGTCGATCATGGTGTCCATAGATGACATATGGATGACATATGGGCGATTGGTCGACATGGTAATGGCTTATGGTGTCCATGGATGAAATACGGGTCATTGGTCAACATGGTAGTTGATTATGATGTCCATGGATGACATATAGGCCATTGGTCAATATGGTAGTTGCTTATGGTGTCCATAGATGAAATACGATTCATTGGTCAACATGGTGGTTGATTATGATGTCCATGGATGACATATGGATGACATATGGGCTATTGGTCGACATGGTAGTGGCTTATTGTGTCAATGTATGACATATGGTTGATTGGTCCACATGGTAATGGCTTATGGTGTCCATGGTTGACATATGGATGACAGGTCAACATGGTAGTTGATTATGGTGTCCATAGATGATATATGGATGACACGTATGGTCCGTTAGTCGACATGGTAGTGGCTTATGGTGTCCATGGATGAAATATGGGTCATTGTTCAACATACTAGTTGATTATGATGTCCATGGATGACATATGGATGACATATGGGCCATTGGTCAATATGGTAGTTGCTTATGGTGTCCATGGAGGAAATACGAGTCATTGGTCGACATGGTAGTTGATTATGCTGTCCATGGATGACATATGGGCCATTGGTCCAAATGGTTGTGGCTTATTGTGTCCATGGATGACATATGGTTAATTGGTCCACATGGTAATGGCTTATGGTGTCCTTGGTTGACATATGGATGACAGGTAAACATGGTAGTTGATTATGGTGTCCATGGATGACATATGGGCCATTGGTCGACATGGTAGTGGCTTATTGTGTGCATGGATGAAATATGGGTCATTGGTCAACATGGTAGTTGATTATGATGTCCATGGATGACATATGGCCATTGTTCAATATGGTAGTTGCTTATGGTGTCCATGAATGAAATACGCATCATTAATCAACATGGTAGTTGATTATGATGTCGATGGATGACATATGGATGACATATGGTCCATTGGTCAATATGATAGTTGCTTATGGTGTCCATGGATGCAATACAAGTCATTGTTCAACATGGTAGTTGATTATGATGTCCATGGATGACGTATGGCTCATTGGTCGAAAGAGTTGTGGCTTATTGTTTCCATGGATGACATATGGTTGATTGGTCCACATGGTAATGGCTTATGGTGTCCATGGTTGACATATGGATGACAGGTCAACATGGTAGTCGATTATGGTGTCCATGGATCGCATATGGATGACATATGGGCCATTGGTCGACATGATAGTTGTTTATGGTGTCCATGGATGAAATACGGGTCATTGGGCAACAAGGTAGTTGATTATGATGTCCATGGATGACATATGGATGACATCTGGCCCATTATTCAATATGATAGTTGCTTATGGTGTCCATGGATTAAATACGGGTCATTGGTCAACATGGTAAATTATTATAATGTTCGTGGTTGACATATGGATGACATATGGGCCATTGGTCGACATGGTAGTGGCTTATTGTGTGCATGGATGACATGTGGTTGATTGGTTCACATGGTAATGGCTTATGGTGTCAATGGTTGACATATGGACAACAGGTCAACATGGTAGTTGATTATGGTGTCCATGGATGACATATGGATAACGCATGGGCCATTGGTCGACATGGTAGTAGCTTATTGTGTCCATGGATGAAATACGGTTCATTGTTCAACATGGTAGTTGATTATGATGTCCATGGATGACATATGGGTCATTCATCAATATGGTAGTAGCTTATGGTGTCTATGGATGGAATACGGGTCAATGGTCAACATGGTAGTTGATTATGATGTTCGTGGATGACATTTGGGCCATTGGTCAATATGGTAGTTGCTTATGGTGTCCATGGATGAAATACTGGTCATTGGTCAACATGGTAGTTGATTATGATGTCCATGAATGACATATGGGCCATTGTTCGACATGGTAGTGGCTTTTTGTGTCTATGGATGACATATGGTTGATTGGTCCACATGGTAATGGCTTATGGTGTCCATGGTTGACATATGGATGACAGGTCAACATGGTAGTTAATTATGGTGGCTATGGATGACATATGGATGACATATGGGCTATTGGTCGACATAGTAGTGGCTTATGGTGTCCATGGATGAAATTCGGGTCATTGGTCAACATGGTAGTTGATTATGATGTCCATGGATGACATATGGGTTGTTGGTCAATATGGTAGCTACTTATGGTGTCCGTGGATGAAATACGGGTCATTGGTCAACATGGTAGTCGATTATGATGCCCATGGATGACATATGGGCCATTGGTCTACATGGTAGTGGCTTGTTCTGTCTATGGATGGCATATGGTTGATTGGTCCACATGGTAATGGTGTATGGTATCCATGGTTGATATATGGATGACAGGTCAACATGGTAGTCTATTATGGTGTCCATGGATGACATATGGGCCATTGGTTGACATGGTAGTGGCTTATGGTGTCCATGGATGAATACGGGTTATTGGTCAACATGGTAGTTGATTATGATGTCCATGGATGACATATGGGCCATTAGTCAATATGGTAGTTGCTTATGGTGTCCATGGATGAAGTACGAGTCATTGGTCAACATGGTAGTCAATTATGGTGTCCATGGATGACATATGGGTCATTGGTCGACATGGTAGTTGCTTATGGTGTGATGGTATCACCCATGGATGAAATATGGATCATTGGTCAACATATACCATTTGTGTTAGTTGTGTATTAAAATTTACAATTTTCAAATACTTAATTCTGTAGGAAATATTAATGTTCTAAATAATTTTATTAATAATTTAGGGTCCCCGATTAATCCCCGCTGAGTCTGATTAATTGCTTATCGCCAGTCAACCTCCGAGCGACGGACGAGCGATTTTTACAACCTTGATTAAAATAGAAATTGATATTTCTTTTAAATATGACTTTTTACAAAACTACCCTTACTAATTAAATACGAGTCATTATATGTATTAGGACAATTTGTTCATTTTATAATGGAACTTCTTCTAGGCGCAATAATGTTTTCAGACGAAACATGTTGTTTTAGTTCTTCACTGTTATTTCAGTCACTTGCAAACAACCCCAACTTCAAAATTCCGACAGTCAGAAAACCCTAAAATCATTTTCGTAGAATCGTTATTTAGTGAATGTTTATTATTATGGAAGCCAGTACTTCTTCTAAGAATCAATCAAGAAATCAAACGAAATCGCTTATAGACACGCCATTTGAAGTGATGGAGAAAATAAAAGTCGACTTGGCAAAAATTTCAGCAGTCGAGGCTTTCATGATGAAGAGTGTGTAAGTTTTGCCTTTGATCATTCTATTTCGCAAGTTTATTAGAGTTGTCTTTACATTATGGAGCGAATATTGTGTTTCGTTTGCAGTTGCAGATTCTTCAACGAGGCTGGAAAAACGGATGAAGTATATAAACTTATGGAGTTAGTTGGATTACGATTTCGTTTTTGGTCTAACCAGAAACATGCGGTTGTCAATAAATGCATAGAGATGAGAAACCCAAATATTCTATTCAAGAATGGATTGGTACGTTGTTATATATATGCATAGTAGTAATTAATCTGTTACTTGTTTTGTATAACTTTAACTAGAAATTATGTGTTTAATGTTTTTTTCAGATGAAGTTATTTTTCTTAGAAGCTGAACATGAGGGAAAACGATGCTTGAAGAAGCATCTGCATTGGGACATTTGGATTCAACATTTTTCCTGGGAATGATGTTCATGGCTGAAGGGAGACATAGGAAGTAGGAAGCTTTGGACATGTTGAACAATGCTTATCGTAGAGCAAATGGTAAGTGGAATCTTAGAGCAACTTGTTCTAAGGTTCATCTCCACTTAAATAGGGAGTGGAGGAAACATGTACACTTCCATGGCTTCCATAGATCTTGTTACACATTGCATAAGTCTATAGTTAGTGTGTCAGATGCTTTTGTGAATGGATACAAATGGGTGTTTATGTGTGAAATTTGTTTATGGGATGCTTGTTTCATTAGGTTTTCTAGGGAGTTTGGTATAATTTATGAGTAGTTTGTTGATATGTACTTTCATATTATGACAATTAATGCTTTGTAGATTCTTTTGGTTTAATATATGAATATATAGTAATTTACTTGATAAGTAATTAATTGATGTTGTTACTTGATTAGTAAATATGTTGGGTTGTTAATAAGGGACTAAAAGAGTTAAAGTTTGGAAAGATGTTTGAATAATGTATTTTGGACTTTTAAAATTAGTGTTTATATTGTATTGTGATTCTAGTCGTATCTAGCAAATGTTTGTTCTTTCCTAGTATTAGATACATATAAAATACAATTGTAAAGGCATAAACAAACATGTATTTTATTTTGGACTTGGTAATTTGGTTTAATATCAACTAGTGGAGAACCCATGCTTTGCATAAGGTAAAATTATAAATGAATAAACATAGGGACTAAAAGTGGCAACAAAGAAAAAGTATTGTGGCTAAAATCAAAGTAAAAAAAAGTTACTATAAACATGGGGACTAAATGTGGCAACAAAAGAAAACTATGGTGTCTAAAATCTAAAGTAAATAATTTTACTGTTAAAATCTTGTTCCACTTTTAATATGTATATTACTATATGAATATGTACTAGAAATTTGGTGAAATGTTTATATAAATGTATTACATTATAGATTATGATATATATCTTATTTTTGCATTTTTCATTTCAACAATCAAAAGTCCAATGTTACCTAGCTATATAAAAGGCTATAATATTTGAATATGTGTTTTGACACAAATACTCTTAGTATTCAAATATTTGGAATGATTTAGGGGAAATTTGGTCTTTTGCACTCTAAATTGTTAAGGCGCCATCATACCTCTGACGTCACGCTGGCGTTCCAGTTCTTCAACCATTCAGAACATCTCAACTTCTCCGGACAATAAATCTGCATACAAACACTAAAACCCCCAAATCATCGACGGATAATCGTTCTCAAAAACGATTTTCTCCGATAATAGAGACTCATGTACTCCTCTCGACCAGATCAGCATAAAGTAAGTTTTTCCATACCCTATTACACTGTCTTTCATAGTTATGCTTAATTTTAAATAAAATTGAAATCAACTACTCCAATGTGTATTTTGTAAGTATAATGTCGAATACTAGAAGTCGCCGTTCGTTAGATGATCTCCCATTAGAGCTTTTGAGTCGAATATTTGTAGTATTAGGGTCAGAATCTGCGAAAGACGTCGTCTATGCAAGACTTTGATAATTCTCAATAAACATCAACTAATGAATGTATATTTGATGAAATAAAACTTTATTTGTTTATTATTTACTGTGTATTTAAATTTTTGAAGTTCAAAGAAGATTATGAAACAGGGGGTGATCCTCGAGTGTACAGAACAGAATGCATTGACATGTTTAAAGGAATGGGTCCCAAAAATCTGAAACTGATTTATTTATATGCACATGTGCATTGCATATTAACATTGAATCCATGTTTAGACAAGGAATTGTATGTGTAGTTTCAATAATTATATGTAAACTATACCATTTATTAATATTTAGTGTCATTGATGTTATATATTGATATTGTTATTCCGTCAACATGATGAGTGCTTTTATTATGGCAATTTTGATTTAGGAATGACTTTGTTGTGATAAGCAGCAGATGAAGATCATCTTGAGGCAATTTATTTGCTTGGAATGATCTACATTTCAAGAGGGCCTCATCAATGTGATGAAGGTAGGTATATATATGGTATATATGTAAATTAAATTATATATATATATATATATATAGCTAATTAAGGCATGTTTCTAGTTTGGGGTTAGTATTTAGTTGTGATGTATTGTATAATATTTACTTTTTATTGAAAAGGGTACATTGGATTAATTGATGGAAATTTTAATGTGTAGGTTTATAGTTACTTGATGCCTATTTTGCCTGGGCAGTTCCGGATGATGGGGAGTACATAGGTGTTGTTGATAGTACCAAAGAGTTGTTATGGGTTGTTGATGTTTTTCATAGACTTACAACGAATAACATCACATTCCAATGTGAAGACCCACGTCATTCTGTTAAAGGTGCATTGGCAATAGGCCATGAAGAGATTGAGGATCGACAAAGATATTGCATGGTTTGTCGTTGGTATGTAGAGTATGATAGGTTTTGTATATTTCTTAAAAATATTAATGGTTGATAGTAGAATTGACATTTAATATTAGTGTTCTTATTGTATTGTATATGAAGTTGTATAGTACTACTATAATTTTATTTTGGTTTTGTCTTTACATCGTTCTGTTAAAAGGGCATTTTAGTCATTTTTGCTTGCTATGTTGTTTGAGTTGTTGCATTAGTGTCTAAGTCCATAAATATTTTGGTATGTACTTAACCCGATGGTGCATGGTCCTTTTGGGTTGCCTGCACCAAAGCAACTTGATAGGATGAATTATGGAGAAAAAGGATTAAATATGATTTATTAATATATTATGAGAATAATATATTAAAGGAGAAATCATATTGTTTAATTAATATTAGTCAATAATTAATTGGTAATTAGTTTTGTGACTAAAAGATATTAATTAAACTTAAGGGACTGGAATTGTAATTATAAGATAATTGCAATTTGGGCCATGGATTGTCTTGAATCAAGGGGTGGACGAATTCTAATGGGAAACCCATAAGGAAATCATCCAAGGGCTTGATTAAATGAGTCCATGGGTTGCTTAGGGCTTAAGCAACCAAATTAGGGTTTCCTTGTTAGATAACCCTAATTGCCTCACTATATATAGATCCCTTAAGGACCAAAAACGTGGCTAAGCTTCTTGCTAGGGTTTTCACACGGTTTTGGCAGCCTCCATCCTCTCTCCTCTTCATCCTCTTGCTTATGGTGTTTGTGAGCCATTAGAGGAGTGACACTTGTGACTCTAAGCCTTCCAAAGTCAATTCAAGAAGGAATTGGGATTGTTATTACTACATAACAATCAAGGTAACATCTTAAACCTAATTATATGTTAATATCGATTTCCATATGCTAGAATTAGGGTTTATAGTTGTGACATCCCCAAAAACACTGCCAGAAAATACCGATTTGTTTATGCTTTGTTTTTAAAATCAGAGTAATCGTTTAAAGAAAACTGTTGCGGAATTTGTTCCCAAAAACAAAAATATGATAACCATTTATCCAAACATTTCTCAAAGAGAATGTATTTTCATTAAATAATAAAACCTTGGGATGTCATGTTCAATACAGACCAAAAGCATAAACAATATAAAATAGACCTTACAATAGTTATTTATAACTACTGATCTATAATCCAAAATCTCTCGTCAAGTCCACCAACTTATACCCTTGTGCCATTACCTGTAATGAAAAGAAAACTGAGTGGGTTAGGCTTGGGAGCCCGGTGAGCATATAGTGTTTTCAACCCACAATAATATAATTATTATATTTAATCAGCAAACAATCAACCCAATTACCCATCCCCATTATCTTCTTAAGGTTTTACCCTAAGAACCAACTGTCCTTCATTCATTTATTCCTAAGGAATTGGCACGAAATCCATTGCTGCCAAAGTTTATTTATCAAGGACTAAATCCATAGCTATCAGGTGCTAACTCCATAGTCACCAAGGTTCACTTAACAAGCGCTAACTCCATAGTCGCCAAGGCTTACTCAACAAGCGCTAACTCCATAGTCGCCAAGGTTTACTCAACAAGCGATAACTCCATAGTCGCCAAGGTTCATCAAATAGGCACGAAGTCACATCGTCGCCAAGGTTTATACAATAGGCGCTAACTCCATAGTCACCAACTATCCCATCTACCCAAGTTCTACCCAACATTTTCGTAGATATAAATACTTACACAGTTTAAATCATTTAACACTTGTATAAAACATCAACTCCACGCCCATCTCAAATAGACAAAATAATGCATAAACACATAGCACGTATTTCATAGCAAATACTTCATATTTATGTGTTAGAAGAAAGTAACTACACCCTCACACATATAAACAACAATATAGTTAATACACTCAAACCATACTTGTATTATTATCGTGTTTATGAAAGGTAGTATACACTCACTTGATCAGAAGATGATCAGACAGCACTACGGCTTGCAGAAGTAGTATATCTCCGCAGATCTGGAAGATCTTCACAAAAATTGAACTTCTCGCGGGCAGAGCTTCGGCTCAGGAATCACGCTCTTCGGGATTCTCGGGGCTTCGGATCTTGCTTCGGGACTCAGGATTGATACCGGGGCTTCGGGACACTTCGGGCACGCAAAACGATGCAAAACGAGAGAGAGAGAAGAGAGAAAAATAGCAATTGAGCCGGCTGCCCTCGCATCCTATTTATAGGAGGCTGGAGCCTCAGAGTACGCGGGGCGTACGCGTCCGAAACGTCACTGCATGCATCATCCGAAGAACTCGAGTGCGAAGGTCGTCATGCCTCGCTGTACGCGGGGCGTACTTCGGATGAGTCCGATGACTCGTCTTCGGATAATACCGGGATTTAATAATTAAATTTAATTATTAATTATTTAATAAACTTCGAAAATTCATATCTTCTTCATACAAACTCCGTTTTCGACGTTCTTTATATCCACGCGTAGATGAGACTACGCTCTATGACTTTCGTTTAGACTTCGTCGGCTAATTTTGACTTTTATTTTTATTATTTATTTTTAATAGGTCGGGACAGAAAATTTCGTTATAAATTCATAACTTCTTCGTTTGACGTCCGTTCTTGCCTAACTTTTCGTCGTTTCGCTACTAACAACGAGATCTTCGATTCTCGTTTAGATCGCTAAAGCTAAATATCACTCTAACGTAAATTCACTTTTTACGTCATTCAGCGTTGTGCCGGTTCTGTCGCGAAACTTCAACAAGTCATAACTTCTTCGTTATAACTCGGATTTTGGCGTTCTTTATATGCACGGAAACCTTGTAACATATACTACCACTTAGTTAGGATTATTCATCCTAAATAATCTTTTATCAAAAAGTCATTTTTGACGCTTATTTTTCTCTAAATTGACTAGCCCTGATCTACGGACGTTACAATTATCTCCCCCTTAGGATGATTACGTCCCGGAATCATCAACGAAATAGGATTCGTATACTGACTCCATAAGTTATCTCTCCATCCTAAGTAATAACCTTGATGCTCAATCCTGCATCTGCTCTTCTTACTATGTTGGACTTTAAATCGTAACCTTCAAGTTACAAAATAAATCCTTATTGTGGACTCCTTCTTCCTCTTAGGATAAATAAATTCATTTATCTATTGTAACTAACCGATGGGTCGTGTCCCGATGACCTCTCGTCGTAGTCGGACTCAATTGAATATGACCACTAGGGTCGGAATAACCATCATCCTACTAGCCATTACCGAAACAAGGGTAATGACAAACTTGAATAAAACGAAATCAATTACTAGCTTCTTGGTAACCTTGTGACTTTCCCTGATCCAAGCGTGAGTCCTGTGCTTCCAGTAGTATAGATCTCTACTACTATTCACACCTACTCATACTCGTCCCAAGTATTGTCTCGCAGTCCCCAAGTCCTAAAATGACAAAACAATTTAACACATACTAATGTGTCCAATTAATCATAAAAATTCTCCTAGAATCTACTAGGACATCTTCCATGCGTATCTTCAATCATCAACTCTACTTCAACTCGATTGGTGATGGAAACTCCGGAAGAATGGGACAACTTCAAGAATTACACCAACCGTTCCATCATACTGCCAATCGAAGGTGTACTTCAAACATACCGTACTCCTCTAAACGTACTGTTATTTTATAAGACATATTCTAAAGGCAAGATACCACTCTTACGATATCTTCCGATAGGCGTCATTCACTATCATAAGCCTTTCCTTTCCTCCATTTACTCAATTCTCTACGAGTCTTCACCATAACGTTTTGTACATCCACGCAGACGTTCGGTGCACCGGGCGAGAATTTAAGATAAGAAAGCTTTATTTACGATAGACGTATAAATCTCTTTATCACTCCGAAACGTTTACATGCTAGTTCTAATATCGTATCAAACGCTTAGAATCCTAAACACATAAGGTCTCCAGATCCGGTCGGCAACAGACCATAGATCCGAACAAATAATAGCATATATGGAAAACATATAACATTTAGCACATAAAAGAATTTTAGGCATCATTCCTAAAATATACTAGTGCTCGTGTCTTAATATATGGTAGACACTCATCTCGCAATCATCACTTAGCATTCTAAGTTTAAGTCTAGAAATCCTACAAATTCCTAGTTCACTTAAACTAATGCTCTGATACCAACTGTGACATCCCCAAAATCACGGCCAGAAAAGACCGATTTGTTTATGCTTTGTTTTTAAAATCAGAGTAATCATTTAAAGAAAACTGTTGCGGAATTTGTTCCCAAAAACAAAAATATGATAACCATTTATCCAAACATTTCTCAAAGAGAATGTATTTTCATTAAATAATAAAACCTTGGGATGTCATGTTCGATACAGACCAAAAGCATAAACAATATAAAATAGACCTTACAATAGTTATTTATAACTACTGATCTATAATCCAAAATCTCTCGTCAAGTCCACCAACTTATACCCTTGTGCCATTACCTGTAATGAAAAGAAAACTGAGTGGGTCAGGCTTGGGAGCCTGGTGAGCATATACGGTTTTCAACCCACAATAATATAATTATTATATTTAATCAGCAAACAATCAACCCAATTACCCATCCCCATTATCTTCTTAAGGTTTTACCCTAAGAACCAACTGTCCTTCATTCATTTATTCCTAAGGAATTGGCACGAAATCCATTGCTGCCAAAGTTTATTTATCAAGTACTAAATCCATAGCTATCAGGTGCTAACTCCATAGTCACCAAGGTTCACTTAACAAGCGCTAACTCCATAGTCGCCAAGGCTTACTCAACAAGCGCTAACTCCATAGTCGCCAAGGTTCATCAAATAGGCACGAAGTCACATCGTCGCCAAGGTTTATACAATAGGCGCTAACTCCATAGTCACCAACTATCCCATCTACCCAAGTTCTACGCAACATTTTCGTAGATATAAATACTTACACAGTTTAAATCATTTAACAATTGTATAAAACATCAACTCCACGCCCATCTCAAATAGACAAATAATGCATAAACACATAGCACGTATTTCATAGCAAATACTTCATATTTATGTGTTAGAAGAAAGTAACTACACCCTCACACATATAAACAACAATATAGTTAATACACTCAAACCATATTTGTATTATTATCGTGTTTATGAAAGGTAGTATACACTCACTTGTTCAGAAGATGATCAGACAGCACTACGGCTTGCAGAAGTAGTATATCTCCGCAGATCTGGAAGATCTTCACAAAAATTGAACTTCTCGCGGGCAGAGCTTCGGCTCGGGAATCACGCTCTTCGGGATTCTCGGGGCTTCGGATCTTGCTTCGGGACTCGGGATTAATACCGGGGCTTCGGGACACTTCGGGCATGCAAAACGATGCAAAACGAGAGAGAGAAGAGAGAAAAATAGCAATTGAGCCGGCTGCCCTCGCATCCTATTTATAGGAGGCTGGAGCCTCGGAGTACGCGGGGCTTACGCGTCCGAAACGTCACTGCATGAGTCATCCGAAGAACTCGAGTGCGAAGGTCGTCATGCCTCGCTGTACGCGGGGCGTACTTCGGATGAGTCCGATGACTCGTCTTCGGATAATACCGGGATTTAATAATTAAATTTAATTATTAATTATTTAATAAACTTCGAAAATTCATATCTTCTTCATACAAACTCCGTTTTCGACGTTCTTTATATCCACGCATAGATGAGACTACGCTCTATGACTTTCGTTTAGACTTCGTCGGCTAATTTTGACTTTTATTTTTATTATTTATTTTTAATAGGCCGGGACAGAAAATTTCGTTATAAATTCATAACTTCTTCGTTTGACGTCCGTTCTTGCCTAACTTTTCGTCGTTTCGCTACTAACAACGAGATCTTCGATTCTCGTTTAGATCGCTAAGGCTAAATATCACTCTAACGTAAATTCACTTTTTACGTCATTCAGCGTTGTGCCGGTTCTGTCGCGAAACTTCAACAAGTCATAACTTCTTCGTTATAACTCGGATTTTGGCGTTCTTTATATGCACGGAAACCTTGTAACATATAGTACCACTTAGTTAGCATTATTCATCCTAAATAATCTTCTATCAAAAAGTCATTTTTGACGCTTATTGTCTCTAAATTGACTAGCCCTGATCTACGGGCGTTACAATAGTCTTGGATAACTTGCATGTACAATAGAGAAACCTAGATCCAAGCATTAGGGTTTGTATGAGCACATAGGATGTCTTATGACCAAAACCCATCATTGGTATTAGAGCCTAGACTGATTTCTATTGTATTGATGCATTATATGTTTGAAAAATTCGATTTTTTGGTTTCTGGAGGCTGGACTCACCGAGTCCATAGCTGAACTCGCCGAGTCCATGCTCGACTCGACGAGTCAACTCGTCAGATGGGGATATCCTCGAGATTTCTTGCTGTTTTTGCTTTGGGATAGTTACCTTATCATATTAGATCAATATAAATCCAATTTTATGATATATTTGACTATATTCTTGATCTAATTAAAGATATTTATCAATTAATAAAATATTTGTTTCCTTATGTGATAATTGATTAATTATTTTGATTAAATTGGTAAATTGTTTTGCAAGAAATCATTAAATAAATCAAATATGGATAATTATATGATTAAATGTTAATTTAGATTATTTGTTATTTGATACTTGTGCTTTGAAAAGTTTCATATTTTCCCTTTTAGGTTTTATAGTTTAAATTTGAACCCAAAAAGTTTTGTTGTTTTGAAATTTAAATAGTTGAAACCCTAATGTTTTGAAAAAGGTTTCAAAAATTGCCCTCAAGTTTTGGAATTTAAATTTTGATTAAATGGTTTAATTTTGATGCATATTTAAATTCTAAACCCTAATGTGTTGAAATGTTTCAAAACTTGCCCTCAAGTTTTGGAATTTAAAAGTTGATTAAAAGTTTAATTCGAAATGTTAAATTCTAAAACTCTAGTATAGTTTTGAAAAAGTTCAAATCACACCCTTATGGTTTTATTAATTAATTAAGGTGTATAATTAAAAGAAGTTTAATAAATCCATAAAAAGTTTTGGTTTACAATTTAATTGAATTAAAGGTATAATTATTAAATTTGACCACCTAGTATTTTAAAAGTGTAAAATATACCCTATACTATATATAACATTAAAAGTCTAACATTATATGTATGTATGAGTAAAAGTTAGTCTTACCGTTAGTAGGCCTCATTCACGAAGCTGGTCTATAAGGGGTGTTTAAGGAAATTGCCTATAAAATGGCGATTGAATGGGTATCCACTTTTACCCACCGCACTCTTGACTAGTGGAGGGTCGTTAGCCGAACGCGTAGGATAGGACAAAACCTTGAATTACTAAAGTAACTAAATGTTTTTCAAATTCCCAATCTTAGTTACTTAGGCAAAGTGAATTGATGCAATTCCATGAAATTACACTTTGTACCCTTGCAAAGACGTTAGTGGAGCGTGTGTGGTTTACCGGCACACTAAATGGTTCTATGCAAAGGTAGCAAAGGGTGACTCAATGTTTTTCATAGTTCGGTGGAGCGTGTGTGGTTTACCGACACATCGAATAGGTGACTGTAACATGTGAGGGCACCATGTAAGTTTGTGTGGTTATTCACACCCGCTTTGTGATCCTCGGCATCCCAGTCAGAAACAAGAGGGGCATATCGAGATTTAAACATGACATTGAAATGTTCAATGAATCTCATAGGATCTACGAGTTTTCATAGATTTAAAACTTAAATTTCTTTTTCGTTTTTCATGGTGGAAATTAGTGAATCGTCATTCACTTACCTTCAAATGTTCTGCAATTTGGGTTACGGCATCCCTCTCACGAGTTGTAGAATATTGTGTTGGGTCCTAGCCTTAGTATCTCATTTGGGTGATTTACTAAGGACTCAATCAATCAACTAACTTGAATTCGTTTTCTCCCGTTTTGTAGATGTCAAAGTTTGACAACTATGGTCTTCTCAAATCCCGTGGAACAAGCATTCCACATGAAGATGATATTCCACGATTCGACCGAGGAACAAGAGATCGTACTTCACTTCCTCCTCCTCCTCCAATTATTCTCCCTAACCCACAAGTTCGAAGGCTTGAAAAGGTCAAGATCACTCAAGCCCTTTTGGCAAGTAAACATAAAGAAGGAAAGTCAGTGTGTGCAGACGTCCTAGGGATGAAGTCACACATTGATAGGTTAAGAATAATGGGATCCGTTGTCTATGAGGAGATGGCTGTTGATTGGGTTCTTCAATCACTTCCTAACTCATATAGTGAGTTCGTAAGAGAGTACTATATGATAAACCGCGACGTGACCCTTATAGATCTCACCTATATGCTTATTGCTGCTGAATCAGCAATGGTTTGGCGCAATAGAAAAGCAAAGTTGATTGGTGAATCTGCCTTCAAGACCTCTATGGATATGGACAATAGCAACGAAAGACATGCTATGATCGAAAAGTTTGATCATAAGAGAAAGACAATGTTTGAAGTAGTTCCATGTCATGTTCCAAAAGAGTCAATTTGTTTTTATTGCCAAGAGAAAGGGCATTGGAGACGAAGCTGCCCCATTTACTTAAGAGATCTAAGAGATGGGAGAGTCGAAACGTATGGCTCTAATATAGGTAAAATCCATTAACTAACTCTTTTAAGCTTCTATTCTAGATCCTTAATACATAATGTGATAAGATTACAATTGATGTTTTGTAGGATCGAAGAAAAGAAAGGAAGCTTAAGGGAAGAAGTGAGCAGAATCTAACCGTGAAGGAATGGATTTCGATCGCATTTCTCGAAGATTAGATTCTTGAGCTACTACTTAGAGTTAGAATTAGATTGCTAAGAAATATGTATTAGCATAGTTTTTCAATGAATTGCATTGTAAGGACAAATTTTTCTGCAATAAAATAAATTTTGCTTTTATATTATTTATTTATCCTTGCAATGGCGTATATGAAAAATTGATGTTTGAATGTTTCTATTATTAGCAATAATGGATTTGGTTCTTATTATGTTATTTATGGAAAGTCGAGAGTTTACCAAATAGGGAGAGTTTCTCATCGCCCAAGTTTCAATTGGACAGAAACTTGGAATCATGCAACTTGGTTGCACGATGAATGAGAAATTTCATATTTGGAAATTATACTAATTCATTGACAAAGTGTCGAGTGAAGGACTAGGAGATCGAGTACACAAAGTTGTGTGCTGATCAAGTCCACCACAAAAATAATAAAGATATTCGCCATGATTTACTAAAGGTTTAGTAAATGTAATTATACTTACAAGATTAAGTGCAATTCTGAATTGATTAAAAAAGTTTAAATCAATAGCAGAACAAATAAGAAGAATCAAGTAGGCAGAAAGATAAAAGTTTCTCCATTCTAAGAAGAATGGAGAGTAGCTTTTATGCTTTATGATAGGTCTTAATGATTAAGAACCATATCTGAATTGATCCTCTAAGTGGTTCTTAGTACAATTGTATGTCTAAGAAGAGGAATCAAGAATTGAAGAAATGGTTAAATCAAGAAGTCAATCATACTTCGTTCCAACACAGGTCTTAGAGTTAAGATTGTGACATTGAGTGGAAAAGTATTAAAAAGGTTTATAACATTCATCAAATGTGGAAAGTTGTGATGTCTTGGATAAGACAAAGACCAACTAGGACCAATTTATGAAGTGTTTTGATAAAAACTACACTAACTCTTGAATATTTGTTTGTCAAGAAATGTTTATTGACAAGATAATCTTATATGTCAAGGAGTTAGTGGGAGTGTTATTGGTCTTGAAAGGTTTCAAGAACAAATCAAATAGACCTTATCGATCATAACTAGCACACGAGTTGAGGTTTACAACATATCGTGTTGACATTATTTTGTTTTTGTGCCGTTCCAATTGAGTTAATTATGCATGTGAGTCCTATGAGTTCTCATTTGAATGCATAAAAGGCAAGGACCTTGATCAATGGAAAGTACATTGATAAGAAAAGGTGAGCTGCTTAACTACTTGGAAGAGATGGTGGGAAGCTGTGCTACCATAAAGGCAAGAAATTGAGATCAAGAAAGTTCGATCCATATGAGTTTGAATTTGTCGTAAACTTTGGTTTTGACAAACTCACATGGATAGGAACAAATACACCGTTTAAATCTAAGTGTCATAAGATTTCCTCCTTCATGAAAATGATTGTGAGGAAATGCTTTCACTAAGAAAGATTTTAAGAAGATAGTGATTGTAAAATTGCATTCTCGAATTCGATTATGGTTACGGTATCCCTTTCCATAATTTGAATTGTGAGGTTTGGCAATTGTTACACACACATATGAACTATCTAAGGCAAAGGTGTATAAGTTCAAAAAGCCTTGATAAAAGGTTATCAAAGCATTAAGTATTAGAAACATGGACTTAAGAAATTCAATAGGTATTGTTTTTCTGAAAAGTTAAGATGTTTATGAATACATGTCGAAGCTAGTGGGAGCATAAGTGTTATGTTTATAATAATCATCATGATAGTGGGAGCATAAATGTTATGATTGTATGATTATTAAGGCACGTATTGCAAGTTGGCAATATTAATTATAGAAAACAAGAGTTATACCTTGCAAAGTCGTAAGGGTTGTAAAGTTGTTTTGCTATAATTAAGGGAGAGAATATTATGCTTCATTTCAAATCTAAAGGATTAGGTTGAGAAATGTTAATAAATTTAGTCAAGGTTACATAGTGTGTTCTTAAAATTTCAATTATGATTACGGCATTCCTCTTCACAATTCGAATTTTGAGAACATATCAAATAAAACATTATGCGTCGTGTCCCATACGCTTCGGGTATAGGATCAATTGCAAATGCTTTAATGTTTGACCATTCTAAAATTTTCCAAATGTCGAGCGCATTTAGAGGGAAAAGGGACTAGAATTGGTTTTGACTAAAATAATAAAACAACTATCAAAGGACAATCCAAAGTTTGACGAGGATTGGTCGCTTGTGAGTAGTTGGAAGCATGGTATTGGATGGACCATATCGACATTATTATGAATAGAAAATATTATATTAAGAATGAGTTGTCATATGGAAATTATGGAAATGTTTCCATATTGGATGGACCATATCGACATCATTATGAATAGATAAGATTCTATTAAGAATGAGTTGTCATATGGAAAATATGGAAGCGTGTCCATATTGGGAATTGAATATTGAAAATCTATGTCTAGATTAGAAACCTTTATGCAAAAGGATGTTCAAAGGAATGTACTTTGAGTGAAAGACATCATATCTAAGGAATTGTCTTGTAACAATGTCCGATAGAGGACTTTGTAATATCATTGGCAATAGTCTTTGTGACTTTGGTGCAGTGACATTACGAAATGATCATTGCATAGAATGTAAGAATCTAGCATATTTTATAAGTAACAAGAATTTGATATTCTCACACTTATGAAAAAGGATTTGGAGTTGTGAAATGAGAATGATTGGAAATGTGTTCAATTTGATCTATTTCACAAAATTAAGAACCATAGGTTAACATTGTGTGCATGCTAAGAGCATGGGACAAGTGTAATAATTCAAGTAAGAAGTTGATTAACCAAAACGACAAATAATGAGTAATCGATATGGTGATAAATAAAAGGTGTTTTCTTTATGCTCAGAGGATTGAGATCATATGAGATTAGTATTATTTTTGTGTTTCACATTTGCATGTTTTGACTTCCAGAATAATTGAGTTTATTAAGAATAATCGAATTATTCAAACGGGCCACATTCATTCATATGTTGGAAGTAGATATGAATGACGACTGTCGTGAATTGGTGTGTGGATTGTCTAAAAGAGTATTAGACATAAGCAAATGTTTGCTGCAACGTTCATGAGTGCTTATGAATATGATTTGAGCATTGGATTAAACCCACGCTCACTTGGATCACTCCATGGCTTGTATACGAGTGATTGGTGAGACGATAACATCTTATATTCTTGAAACCGAGATGTGTGAGTTGTATCTTGTGAATCGGTTGCACATTGATAATATGTAAACGCACTAGTAACTTGGTGTTATAAAACATATTGTTGTGTGTGATTCGGTGCGTGAGTGCAAGCAAGCATTGTATCAAAGTTTATCCGTTCCTCTTATCCAAGGCAGGATAAAAGCGATATCTTTGGGCCCCTTGATGATTTTGTGATGACAAACGTAAATGCTCAGCCGGGCTAGGGCTAATTTGATTTGTTCAATTGGTCAGTCGTCATAAATCAGAAATCGAGATATAGTACAAAGAGAATGAATTGAAATCATATCTCATATGATATCTAGAATGGAGGAATATATGATCCCTTATCTAAGGACACGCGTATCTGATAGGATCGGAGTTGACAGCGGCTTTGGAAAGCTACGATTGCAGATCTGGATATGAAGTCATACGCAGAATAGTTATTAGACTTATCCAAGTGGGAGACTGTTGGATTAGTGTCTAAGTCCATAACTATTTTGGTATGTACTTGACCCGATGGTGCATGGTCCTTTTGGGTTGCCTTCACCAAAGCAACTTGATAGGATGAATTATGGAGAAAAAGGATTAAATATGATTTATTAATATATTATGAGAATAATATATTAAAGGAGAAATCATATTGTTTAATTAATATTAGTCAATAATTAATTGGTAATTAGTTTTGTGACTAAAAGGTATTAATTAAACTTAAGGGACTGGAATTGTAATTATAAGATAATTGCAATTTGGGCCATGGATTGTCTTGAATCAAGGGGTGGACGAATTCTAATGGGAAACCCATAAGGAAATCGTCCAAGGGCTTGATTAAATGAGTCCATGGGTTGCTTAGGGCTTAAGCAACCAAATTAGGGTTTCCTTGTTAGATAACCCTAATTGCCTCACTATATATAGATCCCTTAAGGACCAAAAACGTGGCTAAGCTTCTTTCTAGGGTTTTCACACGGTTTTGGCAGCCTCCATCCTCTCTCCTCTTCATCCTCTTGCTTATGGTGTTTGTGAGCCATTAGAGGAGTGAACTTGTGACTCTAAGCCTTCCAAAGTCAATTCAAGAAGGAATTGGGATTGTTATTACTAATAACAATCAAGGTAACATATTAAACCTAATTATATGTTAATATCGATTTCCATATGCTAGAATTAGGGTTTATAGTCTTGGATAACTTGCATGTACAATAGAGAAACCTAGATCCAAGCATTAGGGTTTGTATGAGCACATAGGATGTCTTATGACCAAAACCCATCATGAGTAGGATGAAGTATGCGTAAAACCCATGTTATTTTTGTGATGAATGATAGTTAATGTAATTAAAAATAAGTTTGTAACGAAATCGTTATTAAGGAAAATTAATCTACATAGATTATATATACTTTAACATGCCCGGTTAATGTAATTAAATATAACTTTGTAATGAATTCGTTGATAATTATTCATTATATACTATGTTTTCAAGAAATTATACACAACTTGATTAGCACAACTGGCTTAACCGCGCCCTTTTCTAGCATAACCTTAAGTTTGAGTCTGCTTGCCAGCAATGTCTACTTTATAATTCATTTTTACATTTTTTATCCATTATTTTATACCACATATTACCAATTCAAAAACATTTCATTCAAACCATATCTTACAAATTCCATTGATCATAATAATAATTCATCCATAGTATAAGAAGATTAATTAAGCATACAACATCCCAACAAATGCCATCATAAATTAGCTACGCGTTTTGTTCCATAGCAAAACAAGCAAATGAAATCATATTCCATAGCAGAATTCCCTAGCAAATACCTACGAATGGTACCTCTGTAGCAATTCAACTATGGAATTGGTTTCCGTCTCAACCTCCGTTGCATAGTAACCATGATGATGAATTCCATAGTAGCAGTACAACGGAAAGTGATTTGGTAACAAATGTTGTTGGGAAATTGCTACAAATTTTTGTTCCATAGCACAATCGGTAGCATAATACCAATGGATATGTAGTCAGTAGCTTTTTCCCTACCAACTCTCACTCTCACTACCAGAAAATAAAATTCGTAGACAATGTGGTAGCAACATTGCTATGGAATGACATCAATAGCATGATCCATTGCAAATTAACAACGAAAATACGTTCCATAGTAACCTTCCCTAGCAAAATCGTGTTTTTCTTGTAATGAATGGAAATGTATGACGTGAGTTGTATGATCTCGGATGAGAGACTATTATTCATATTAGTCTCATCTACAAATTATCTTAAGGAATTCTACTTAGTTGTTGATTTGACTTAACGAATCTTGATATACAATCCTTAAGGTAATGTTTGGTATGAATAATCAATGCAATAGAAAAATTCATAGCATAGTTGTCATTTACAGAACATCAATTTTACTATAGGTAATTAGTTATACCCATTAACAATTTAAGGCTCAAAGCAATCAAAATTCTCAAGTTTCACAACCCAAAAGAAAAACAGACATATTTTTTCAATCTATATAAACACATCAGAGAGATCAGGATTAAAAGATAAACTGTGATAAGAAAATATAATTCTCATTACCTTATAACGATGCAAGAAACACACGATGATTCTGATGATGTTAACAATAATGGTAGTTTGGAAATCAATCGATGTCTGCTTCATGGCAGGAAATTAGAGAAAATATATTCAATCTTGTAGAAAATAATTCAATAGCCACCCAAAATACAAGAAATGTGATTTGACTTTTAAATGGTGTAGTTTAGGTTACATCATCTGTAGTTTTGGACTTTACCTAATGCTACTATTCTACTTTTGTGTAGCCTAAAAAATTGTAGAAAAAGTAGTAATTAGAGTGGTGAAATATTTTAAAGATGGTGCAAACACCCCCCACCCCCCACCCCAAAAACAAAAGGTTTTTTCTACCTAACTTTAAGCATATATATATATATATATATATATATATATATATATATATATATATATATATATATATATATAGAGAGAGAGAGAGAGAGAGAGAGAGAAGATCGGGTGAGAACTCATTTTAAAATGAGGACTCGTAATGACACCTTAAAAAATTGAAAAAAAATACAAATAAAAAAATCGAGCATAGATCTATGTTCGGGAAAAAAAATAGAAAAAAAAAGGATCATTAAAATTGAATCATCGATCATAATGATGCAAAATTAAAAATTAAAATTGAATCATGGATCAATTTTAATGATACACATTTGTTTTCCAATTTTTTTCTCCCAGACATAGATCTATACTCGATTTTATAATTAGCATTTTTTTAGATCTTTTTCAGTTTTTCAAGGTGTTTTCACTTTAAAATGAGTTCTCACAGGAACCGGACCCGATATGTGTGTGTGTGTGTGTGTATATATATATATATATATATATATATATATATATATATATATATATATATATATAGTCCGGTTCCTGTGAGGACTCATTTTAAAGTGATGACTCATGAAAACACCTAAAAAAATGAAAAAAAATATAAACAAATACAAATAATAAAACCGAGCATAGATATATGTCCGGGAGAAAAAAAATTTGCATCATTAAAACTGATCAATGATTCAATTTTAATTTTTTTATTTTGCATCATTATGATCCATGATTCAATTCTAATGATTCAAATTCTTTTTCCAATTTTTTTTCTCCCGGACATAGATCTATGCTCAATTTTATGATTTGTATTTTTTTAGAATTTTTTTCAATTTTTTAAGATGTCCTCACGAGTCCTCACTTTAAAATGAGTCTTCATCCAATCATGTTTAAATATATATATATATATATATATATATATATATATATATATATATATATATATATATATATATATATATATACAGAGAGAGAGAGAGAGGAATGATCATTTGAGAACCTATAGTTTCTCGAGAACTAAAAGTGGAACATTTTATCAAAAATTTTAACGGCCTAGATCAAAGATGGCATATTTGTAAATATGATCAAATTTAATGGTATATTACGTTTTCAGAAAATTATCATAAGGACAAATCAGGTATATAAATTTTTTATATTAAAAATCATTTAAAACACACACACACACACACACACATTCTCTCTCTCTCTCTCTCTCTCTTCTCTCACTTGACAAACCCTAGATCGGTATATCTCCAGTTCTCCACACTTCTTCTTCACCAACGTCTTCACCAACGATCAAAGATGAGCGCCTCCTCCCTCCATCATCGATCGCCTCCATCCTCTATCGATTGCCTTCCTCCTCTCTTCAACAGCCACCTCTACCATTGTTGATTGCCAATCTACCCATAGATCCTCCTTGGATAAATTTCTGAACTCGTGCTTCGTGATTTCCAATTCAGTAGCTCTTTCCGACTCTGCCTTCGTTACCGATGTGGACTCAATTGCTGCTTTCGTTGTCGTTACACCTAGGAAGTTGCAGACGGAAGAGCTCGCCGTTGTTCGTCTTTTCCAGGAGAATACTCCTTTTGTTTTCTACATTACCACTTTAGCTTCCATGTATTTAGCTTTCTTCTCTTTTTTTCAACCTAATACTTAGTTTCCTAGGTGATGTGAAATTTGAAATTCATTGTGAGCGTTGTAAAAATTGGTTGATTGAATCGCAAAATGAAGTTATTGATCTATCTATTTCTTCTATTTTCCACGATTGCTCATATCTGAGATCATTTTTTGCATCATTTCAATTGAAATTGTAACTTCATTTGTGATACTGTTCCTGTTTTGATTATTAGCTAATGTTTGCTCTGGGAATTCCTGTTAATTACTGAATAGATTTCGTAGGTTTACTTTGGGGGTCGTATGTTCAACTATGAGTCTTCCCCGTGGTCATGTTGTATGAACAAATATTACCTATGGATCAACAAGGACACCTCCAGGTTTCTTAAGAAAGAATTTCAGCTACATCAAATTGTTATATCATTGTCTACCAAAGTTGCATATTAGGGAATCTTCAATTGTATTAACCAAAAGATATGCTTAAAATTCTAGAAAAGGATTTCAGTTCTACTTAAACAAATGCAGAGACCAACACATATAACTTTCAAAATAAAGTTTTATACTTCATAATGAAGTATGAAAACCAACAGTTAAATGAACCATGAAAAATATAACTAAGAAAAAGATTCCAGGTCCTTGGATATCAACAATTTACACGTTTTAATTATACAATCCTTTAATGTTCTTATTACACTTATCATAATTTATTTGAAAAATCAGCTTGCAATTGCCAATACATTTTGCAGTATTTGATTATCATAGGAGAATACTCCATATATTGTCAACACATTTTGCAGTATTTGATTATAGCAATCTACATTGCAGCTATTATATTCATTTTTTTTATCTGTACTATAAATTGAAAGACATACTTGTATAAGAATACTATCAGATTAGTCCATTAGGTGCTGCACTGGTAAAGTGCAGCCTGGATAATGATGTTTTAACAAATATTGGAAAAAATAACAACACATTTGGGGAAATGGATGGAAATAGTAAAGGAGAGTGATTTTGTAAACTGTTATGAATTGTTGAGAAACCCTGCTTTCCCTGAAAATGGAAATGGAACAAGTCATGTGCCTCATATGTCAAAAAAGAGAACACCATAATCTTGCTCTACAATGGTCTTTTTATTTGGCTTCATGTAATCAATCTAAAAGCCTTTTACTTTTATTCATGGAAATTTACTTTTATACCCTTGCTAAAGTAAGCATGTTACTTTTTTGCTGTTTCTTTCAGGTGATGAATGTGGTTGAAAAATCCCATAATGATCATCACCCATTAATTGAAGCCCGCAGGTGTATAAACTCTTAAAAAGTAAGGTTTTTTATTATCATTTTTTTCACATATTTAGCTTGTCTATATTATTAAACTAGATAATTGATTATTAAACTTGAGAATTGGTACATATGTTGATTTTCCACAGTTTCATATATGTTCATATATACATATCCTTAATACAGTGAAAATGATTTTTCAAATTTTCAGCTATGATTAATTGGAAGCCGGACTATCAATGTGTAGTAATTAATTGGGCAATGCAAATAATTAGTTACAAATCATATGTGAAGTAGTTATACTTGGATTAGATGTCCGTATGAAGTAGTTACACAAAACTTAAAATGGGGTGTTTTATTGCTAAATGTTGGAATTTTCAGGTTGTAATCGACACCTTGAATGGTAAAAAGTTAGGCTTATATTTTTCTGCATCCTGGTGTGACCCATGTCAAAAGTCTACCCCAAAACTAGTTAAAACCTAATTGTTGTTTTTGTAGGGTTTGGGTGTTGGACCAAGCTCTGGAACACCCCCTATTATTCCAAATGGTAAGTTTTTGCATTTTTTTTAGTATTGGACTTCTCGGATTTGTTTTTGTATTTTGTCATTGGGTACTTGAATTACACAAAGAAAAAGTAATTTCTAAAATCAATTTTTTGTTCTTCGTTTCCAGTGAATTGAGCATGGAATTCCTTTACTAGAAATCAGTTCAAAAGATTCCACCAATCTGCAATAGACTTTCATGGCCATTACTGCTTCCATTAATGGTACTCAATATTTTCATTTTTCTTATTAAAGACCAAAATGCTTTCATTACATATACTTAAATAAATAAAAATAAAAACATTTAGTTTTATCCATTTACAATAAACAAAATAATATTTAAATATAAATTAATATTTCATTTTTATTATTGAATTCCATTCTGCCCAACCAAAATTTCACATTCCGATTTCAATTCAAATTCTAATCTTGAATTTACATATGTACATTTGTAGTATTCCAATCATAACAATTTTCCAATATTTAATTTACGTATTTACCACCCTTAAATTCACATGTAAATCACAATTGAATCACATAAAAAGTACATGTCCTTCATATGTAATTTACATATGAATCACATGTAAATCACAAGTACATAACAAATGATTCACACATGAATTACATGTGA
Source organism: Lactuca sativa (assembly GCF_002870075.4). NCBI lineage: Eukaryota > Viridiplantae > Streptophyta > Magnoliopsida > Asterales > Asteraceae > Lactuca > Lactuca sativa. The sequence goes on along the minus strand of NC_056626.2, from coordinate 268,878,923 downwards.
TTCACATGTAATTCACATGTAAATCACATATGAGTTAAATGTGATTCATATGTAATTTACATATGAATCACATGTAATTTACATGTAAATCACAAGTGAATCACATATGAGTTACATGTGATTCATATGTAATTTACATATGAATCACATTGAATTCACAAGTAAATCATAAGTGATTCACATATGAGTTATATGCGATTCACTTGTAATTCACATGTAAATCAAAAATGAATCACATGAGTTGCATGTGATTCTTATGTAATTTACATATGAATCATATGTAATTTACAAGTAAATTATAAGTGATTCACTTATGAATTACATATGAATTCACATGTAATTCACAAGTGAATCATATATGAATTACATGTGATTCACATATAAATCACATGTGATTCACATATAAATCACATGTGATTCACAAATGAATCACATGTGATTCACAAATGAATCACATATGAAATATGAATTACATGTAATTTACATATAAATCACATGCGACTCACATAAAAATGTAATTCACAAGTGGATCAAATATGAATTACATGTGATTCACATATAAAAACACATGTAATACATATGCATTTTTGTGAGTGTTCATGCGTTAATCTTCATCTTTTTTAATTTTCTTGTAGATTTGAAAGAATTTGTAGACAATTTTGAAGATGTAAAAAGTGAAATTGAAGAAAAGATGGAAATCTTGATATGAAGAAATGATAACACTATGAATCTTTGTAAATTTTTTTATTTTTTATATTTTATTTTGTATCGAATTAAATACTTGTACTATTATCTTTATAGATTGATTAATAAAAATAAGATTTTTATGATTTCCGTACGAATATTGTAGTATAAGAAATATGCATATATGCATTTGAAAAAAATATGTATATATGCACCTAAAACGTTGTTTTTTTTGTTAAAAAAAATTAGGGTTTTTTTTTTTTAATATTCTAGTTTTTTTTAATGCAATTTTTTTCAAAAAAAAATGCAGTTTTTTCTAATTTTGAATAACCACCGTTTTATGAGGCAACTTCAATTTAATATTAAAAATAGTGGAATTTGTTATAAGTGACGTATATCAAATCAATTTTTTCTTCGTGTATTTGGAATTCAATTCGTGGGTTTAGAATTACCCTTAATAAAACCTCCAACTGTTGCTTACTTACCAAAGAGCTTCTAGCCTAGCGATATCCGGTGTTGCCCTCCCTCCTTGAGGTTGAGGGGTCAAGTCTCGTGAGAGACATAGGTGGAAATTTAGGAATAGTATAGGAGTAGATTAGATTTGTCGTTCCAAAAAAAATAATAATAAAAAGAATAAAAAATAAAATTGTTGCTTACTTCAATCAAACATCCAATCAATAATATTTTTTTATTTTACATTTTTATTTAAAAATATTAAATATAGATTTTTAATAAATTATTTTAGTTTATGTTTTTTCATTTTTATCAACCTTGCTTTACGTTAATTTTTCATTTGAGAGTAATATTAACCGATACATAATATATGTTAGAAAATAAAAATACTTATGTATCACAATTTCTGTTGAATATGCCAATCCGGTTTGAATTGTTGAATATGCCAATCGGGTTGAATTTTAAAGAAATCCGATAGCCTAAAAACCGAATTTTATATTTATGTATATAAAGTTATGATAAAGAAAGCTAAAACAGCAATCAGTAAACCCAAATTTTAATCTAAAAAGTAAAAATGAAAATTCGTATACGTTTAAACCGTAATACGTTGATTAATATAATTTCTTGACGTTTTGTTCGAATAAGTTATTCAATATTTTCTTATTTTCTAGTTATACATCAACTAATTTAAAATAGTTATAGGCTAATTCATAACCGATTTCGAGTTATACATATGATAATAGAAATTTGTTTAATAGAAATTTGTAAACAAGTTGGTTCAAATTTAATTGATATCCTAAATAGGGTTATACAAATTTTTTTTATGATAACCCAAGATATATTTATTGATGAATCTAAAAAATAAAAATAAAAATGTTATATATTTATTAACATAGACTTTAGATAAAATTACAAATGACCCATGTGGTTTGCAAAACTTGCATAGATGGCCCTTTTTACTAACATCGTTACTATTCTGCCGTTAGGAACTGAATCTGTAAGGGCATTTTCGTCTTTTAAAGTATAAAAGGACTAAATTCGTGATATTTACTAAACCACAGATGGCCCATGTGGTTTGCAAAACTTGCATAGATGGCCCTTTTTACTAACATCGTTACTATTCTGCCGTTAGGGACTGAATCTGTAATGGCATTTTCGTCTTTTCAAATATAAAAGGACTGAATTCGTGATATTTACTAAACCACAGGGACCATTTTTGAAATTTCTTTGAAAAAAACATTTAAATTGTTAGGGACTGAATCTGTAATGGCATTTTCGTCTTTTCAAATATAAAAGGACTGAATTCGTGATATTTACTAAACCACAGGGACCATTTTTGAAATTTCTTTGAAAAAAACATTTAAATTGTTAGGGGGAGGGCTCGAAGTCATGACCTCCACCCCTTAAATTACCAAAGCCTTAATCAATTGAGCTGAATGCTCTTTTAGTTTATTCTTTCCTAAAACAAATTTATACATTAACAAAATGGTTAAAACATAAACAATAAATAAATTATAAAAAACATTTTTTTACATAATTTTTTTTTAAATAAAACAAAATGTATTTTAGTCGTACTATAAAAAAAATAGTTTTTTACAAACAAATTGTATGTATTTTTATGTATTTATTTTACATAAAATATATATATTTTTGTCTTTAAGAAATACGTTTTCGTATAAAAAATGCGTTTTTGTAAAAAATGTTTTTTTATGTCTTTGAAATAGTAATAATTAACACTACTCATGACATAAAAAATGTATAAATTCTTTTGGGTCGCTAGTTCTAACCGTTTTTTCGATTATATGTATTAAAAACAAATTAACAACGATTTTGTCATGTATCTAAACAATTTATACAGTTTTTTATGTCAAGAGTAGTATTAATAATTGTTAATTCAAAAAGATATATTAGTATGTCTTTCCATCTTCATTTTAATCATACGATTTAGAACTTGCGATTAAGATGAAATACGCATTTTAAAAAACATAAAAAACCGTATAAATTGTTTAAATACATATAACCGGATATGTATATATCTTATCTAAAATACATATTGCTCTAAATCATATTTAAAAAAACATAAAAAATCGTATAAATTGTTTCGATACATATAACCGAATACACACACACACACACACACACACACACACACACATATATATATATATATATATATATATATATATATATATATATATCTTATTTAAAATACGTGGTTCTAAATCGTATTTAAAAAACCGTATAAATTGTTTAGATACATATAACTGAATACGTATATATCTTATTTAAAATACGTATGGTTCTAAATTGCATTTAAAAAACATAAAAAAAAACCGTATAAATTGTTTATATACATAACAAACCTATTCGGTTAAAATACATATAACCGAATATGTATATATCTTATTTAAGATATGTACGGTTTTTTCTATGTATTTAAAAAAACATAAAAAACAATTTAGTTATATATCATATTTAAAATACGTATTTCATCTTAATCACAAGTTCTAAATCGTATGGTTAAAATAAAGATGGAAAGACACAGTAATATATCTTTTTGGAATAACAATTATTAACACTACTATTTCCATAACAAAAAACGTATAAATTGTTTAGATACATAACAAAATCGTTGTTAATTTGTTTTTAATACATATAACCGAAAAAACGGTTTTAGAACTAGCGATCCAAAAGAATTTATACATTTTTTTATGTCATGATTAGTGTTAATTATTACTATTTCAAAGACATAAAAAAAAAACATTTTTTACAATGTAACACCGCAAAAATTCAAACCAATTTAAACTTTTCAAAAACAACCCACTTTCATTAATTCATTATAAAAAGGTTTTCAATACTTTTATTATCAGAGTATTTTTCCCAGATCCATATCATAAACATAAACACGAGGAGCGGTATGATCACGCCTTTGCCTTGCTACGGTCTCCTAAAGTACCTGAAACATTAAACCACAACTGTAAGCCCAAAAGCTTAATGAATTACCCCCAAAATACTACATATAGCACATACGCCTTTCCAGGCCATAACAACACATACGCCCTTCCAGGCCATAACAACACATACGCCCTTCCAGGCCATGACTCCATGGGATCTTCCGATCCGAATGTCTCAGGGGATTTCCATCCCATATCTCTGTTGACCTTTCGGTCCATATCATATTAACCTTCCGGTCCTTATCATACATGACATACATAGCACATACATATCGTATAACCGCATCTAACATGATGACCTTCCGGTCCATAACATACTGCTCATAACGTAACTTAACACATACAGCTCTCATAACATCTATCAGCATATATCTCATATCCTTATAGCACTTAAGACCTTTTGATACATATCATATAATCGCATATAACATGATGACCTTCCGGTCCATATATAACACCCTAACTACTAGGATGCAACCATAGCAAAACAATAACATAACAACAATACTCGGATTTCCATCCGATAAAGGGCCAGCTTTGGTGTCGTAGACCCTGTCAGTATAGTGAGGATAACTCACCTGCAACTGCCGACTGAAGAATAAGATCACGCTGCTCTGACTACTGACACAAGCTCCACCACTGAACATTACCAAATAACCAAAACCAATAAATACCAATAATTACCAAAATACCCTTAGAAGTCAACTGGTCAATCTTTGGTCAAAGTCCAGATTTTCAGTCAAAGTCAACCTTCCTGGTTGACCCTACTCGCCGAGTCAACCCGTTGACTCGTCGAGTTCCCATACTCAAAACTCTCATATCATGACCCAACTCGCTGAGTCGCCCCAAGACTCGCCGAGTGCAACAAACTCTGAGTCCCTTTATGCTCAACTCACCGATTCATTCTTCGACTCACTGATTCCCGACTTAACCATAAAAGGTTAGGACTCCTCGACCAGACTCGCCAAGTCCAAGCCTATCTTCAACCAACTCGCCGAGTTGTTCTTCCAACTCATCGAGTTTCTGCCTTCCTTCAAGCAACTCGCCAAGTACACCTATGTGACTCACCGAGTACCACTAGCTCTTTACCCATACAGAGGCTTTCTCAGCCATGTAGAGTCTCCAATCCATAGATCTACTCTTATACAAGCCATCCATCATGTAAAGTGGCAAACTTTACGTGAATCCAAGAAGATCTAAGCATAATACACTCTAGGGCTAGGGTTTGGGACAAAAAGGCTTCATCAACAACTCTTGAACAGGGACTTTATGCTCTTTTGGATCATCACTACACTAGATCTAAGGTAGCAACCCTAGATCCAGCCTCTAAACTCAATATAGCACTAGATATACTCCCAAAAATCCCACAAATGATAGATCTAGATGGATAACGGGTCAAACAACGAATCATTACCTCAAGAGAAGACTCTAACAGAAGAATAAACCAAAACCTTGAAAAGCCCCTTGCTCCAAGCCTCTTAATCTTCAAATATCTCTTCAACAACACCCCTTCAAGATCCAATTGCTCTTTAATTCTCTCACAAACGAATATTAGGGTTTCTGGACTTCAAGGAAGGGTAAAGAGGCTGGGGAGAGGGTATTATGTCCTTTATATAGGGCTCAACCCCCGGAATTAGGGTTTTCTCCACACAACACCAACTCGCCGAGTCCAGCCGCCGACTCGCCGAGTTGGCCACTTAACACGCGACCAGAATTGCGACCCTACTCGCCGAGTCTACCCATGGACTCGCCGAGTTGACCGCCCACATTTTCACTTTGAACCCTGAACTTGCACTCTTGAACTCGGGATGTTACAATTCTCCCCCACTTAAATTAGGCTTTGTCCTCGAAGCCTGCTGCAGCACACAATTCCAGATAACTACTCTCGCAATGCACCACCTGGCATTAACCAAACCAGGTTCCTCAAAACACTACCACTGAAACCCGAAACCCAACTCTTCCCCTACGGTGTCCTGACCACCGCCTCAAGCTGGCCACCAGCTTCATCCTCTGATAACCACACTTATCAACCGAGTACTACTCCATGATACTTCACTCATTCCAGATCACAACAAGCACTTGACTCTTACGAGCTAGATATAACCCTGAACCATCGGGATCCCGACCCGGTACCACACTGCTATCATTTTCCTCGCCAGACATATCCTTCACCGAATTCACTGCTAAGACTTAACCTGCTCCCTTTCTGAGTCCCACTCTATCCCTTCCATGCTGACAGGATAACACATCCTTCAGCTTTAGAGCAACTCCCATGAGTTCTCCTCCGCAATCACATACACATGGTGAATTGGCTCTAGCATCCTCGGGTTAGGGAAACCCGACACACTGACGACACCTCCAAACATCCCCCAGGATGATTTACCACTACATGTATAATTTCTTGTTCACACCAAACTGGGAATCCAAGGCTCCATCCTTGCATCCCTTCCGAGCCTCTTCGGCTCTACACCCTCGAAACTCCTTCCATGACCTCAGCAGACATCCGACCCGGATGTGATACCATACCACCGGCGCAAACACGCCTCTCAATAACCATAATTGGAACACCTTAATCATACCTCCGCGCTACTGCTTTCATTTCCGTGAACTTACACTCCCTCTCGGAGCTACATACCTTTACCTTTCCTTATCCACGGAAATCTAATTGGCCGCCTTGTCACTACAACAAGTTCCACGGTGCTCGCCCAATACTACACCATTCCCTTATAGCATAACCGCTATCCCATGCACCACACATGTTCTGAATCTGCTCGCAAGGACTCTCGAGTCCATGCACTACCTTCCACTAGTCATGATCAATACTCGGGGCCAGGCCTTCTGATGCTATCACATCGCAACATACCCATTCCATTTCCTCATACAGATCTATCAACACATACAGGGTCTCCAGCATGACTGGATCACCTTACCAGGCCTTTGGACTGACTGGTACGCCTTCCGGCCTGACCGATATGTCTTCCGACCTGACTAATACGCCTTCCGGCCTTCAGTCTCCCCGGTCCGCTCAAACTATCCATACATCATCCTGAGCCGTTCCTCCTGGGAATCTCTCCCATACATACTATTCTAGCCCTCTAGGGGTTCCGAACTCCAACTCCCTTCCATATACCCAGATCCCAGCCTAATCCTAGGCCTCACAACAACCAATCACCCTACCCAGAATCCTTGGTCTGTACTCCGCCCCATCGATCTGTCACTTACTCATACCAACCCACACTCTTGGCTGGCTAAAACACTGTTGGATCCCAAACAGCTAATCAAACTCTAACGCTTTTCGATCCTCCTGAGAATTTTCCAATTCTCCCCACTTAGAGCACTGACTTCCAACCACCAGTGGCCCAACCGGCATCACTTAAACAACCTCGCTCAACATATTCCCCTTATCCACGAATTGATTTCCTCTAAAATGGGCAACCATTGCGAAATCACATCCCGTCATCGCGCATCTTGAACTCTAAGGGAGTTCGATCCTCAGTTGAACACTCCTCAAATTGCAAATGCTATAGCTGACCTCAAGACCATACAACCAGTTTCTGACCATCAATCCCTTGGATGCTGACCACTTACACTCCTGAATAATATTATTTTCAACCAACCCATGAAACACGCAGAACGGTGAATAAAATGCAACACCACAAAATAACCAGATAACCAAACAATAATGAAAAGAAAACATACCCGCAACCGCATCCGGCTCTGCCCTGACCCCTCTGCTGTGAGCTGAAAAACGCGCCCCTGAGCCCTCGGAGGCTCCGCTCTACCCTGGTCCCCGCCAATAGCCCTCATAGTAGCCGGTGCTGGAACCTACACTAGCCTAGAAACTCGCTGTGGACAGTTGGCCCTCATGTGGCCAACCCGATGGAATTGATAACAAATCCTCATATCCTGAACCGAGGCTGACTAACGGCAATCCCTCGCATAATGCCCCACTCTTCCACCTTTGTGGCATGCACCACCGGACCTACAAACCCCAGTATGACCCTTACCGCACTTCTCACAAGTACGGCCGCTTTGACTGTCCAACCTGGAATCAACAGTCTTTGACCGTTTTGTTAGGTTTTGAGCATTCTAACACTCCTAATTGTACATGCAACCCTAAATTCCTTGGATCTATGTTTTCTCTATTATACATGCAAATATGAACATCCAAGGTATTATCCTAATCTAGCATACAAAACAATGAATATAACTAGATAGAATACATACCTCTTTGATGTAGAATGTCCTCATGAAGCTTGAGTGCCTAGTGCCCCAAGTGTGACACCTCAAATGGTTCACACAACACCAAATACACTTAGAATAACTTGAGAGAAACTTGAACACTTCTAAAATCGGTTAGCCCTTTCTTATTTTCTCTAGTGGCCGATTTTTCCCAAAGAATATGATCTTATATAGTTGTTATAATTAGGGTAAACCCTAATTGTCATGACTTTCCATTTCCTTGGATCCATGAGTTCAAATACACCATGGAGCATCCAATGGGTTTTAGCCCAACTTGATAATCCATGAAGCATTAGCCCACTATACAAGTATGGATGATTTACACAATCAACCCATATATTTAGTTAGTCTTCTTTTGATCACTTAATTAATTCTTGATCAATACTAATTGAATAATCTTATTAATATATTATAACTTATAATATATTAACAAACCTTAAGTGTTATTTCTCTCATTATAGTCTATCCAAATGCATGATGCCATGCAACCCAAATGGACCATGCCGGGTCGGGTCAAGTCTTACCAACTATAGTTATGGACTTAGACATTAATCCAACAGTCTCCCACTTGGATAAGTCTAAAACTATTATTTTGTATGACTTCAAGAACCAACTGGCAATCGTAGCTCTCAAAAGCTTCCGTCGAACTCTGACCTTGCCGATGATCTCTGACCTTTGTCAATGACTTGTCCATTAGATAAGGGATCATATATTCCTCCATTCTAGATATCATATGGACTGAGACTTGGATTATCAATCATTCTCTCTGTCCCTTTGTTGTTTCCCGATTTCCGATTTATGACGACTGACTGATTAAACAAATCAAATCAGTCCTGGCTTGGCCAAGCACTCATATGTATCATCATTAAATCATCGAGGGGCCCACATATATCGCTTTTATCCCGAAGGTAAAAGGAATGGATAAACTTCGACTCATATGGCTTGTTCTGCTACTTGTTGAATCATACAAAAAGACACGTTTTATAACATGGAGTTACCAATGCAGTTTCGTGCAATCAATGTATAACCAACTCATAGTAGCAACTCATATCTCTAAGTTTGAAGAATATAAGATATTATCATCTCATGATCACTCGTGATAAAATCCATGAAGTGATTCAAATGAGCGCGGGTTGAATCCAATACTCATAACTTATGAGCACTCATAAGCGTTGTAGCACAACTTTGTCCACCAACTTGGACCTCTACAAGCCAACCCATGACATTCTTGATTCATATCTACTTCCAACATATGACCGGCTATGGATGGTTTTGAATAACTTAGTCATTCCGGAAGAATAACCTAGTTATTATGGAAGTCAAAACATGCAAAGTGAAACACAAAAATAAATGAATCTAATATGGTATCAAAACCTATGAATATAAATAAAACACTTTCTATTTATCACCATACTGATTACTCATTATTCATTGTTTCGGTTTTATCAACTTTATACTTGAATTAAAACACTAGGTGTCCCATGCTCCAAGCATGTACACTATGTTTTCTAAACAATAGCTTTGCCATACACCAAGTATACACTCTATGTTTGTCTATGATCCTTACTTTTGTGCAATAAACCGATTGACCAAACTTTCAATGATTCTAATTTCACACTCCCAAATCGAAATCTGTTAGATTTGAAACTTAAATGCACTACCCTCTTGCAATGAATGTGTACAAAGTCACAAAGACTTGTCAACAACCATTACAGGGTATTCCAATGAAGACCTACTCCATGGACACAAAGCCTTATGTTTAAAGGATGCATTGCTTTGAACATGCTTCTTGCACTAAGTTTTTTCTAATCTTACACAGATTGCTTCCATTTATGGAGACAACTCTATATTCCCATTTTGACTACCACTTCTGAACAAGAGTTGCCTCTTTTCAGACTATGTCAATATGGACCTTCCAATATTAATAGTATACTTCCAACTGTCCTTGAGCAACCAATATTTGGTAAACCTTAGATTGTCCTCGACAATTTCTTAAGCACTTTAGTCATATCCAATTCTAGACATTTTCCTCCTTAATGCCCCAAGGCATTTGGAAAATTCAGAAAGAATAAATATTATAGCACAAGTAATCGATCTTCTACCCAAAGTAAATGGGACACGATTCATGATGTTTCACATAAAGACATGGTTCTAGACCAGTCTTTTGCCATAATAATTTTTTTTGTTTGCCATATTCTCAAAATTTTACTATGAAAAGGGACGCCGTAATCATAATCGAATTTTGAGAACGCAATATATAGAATTTTCTTGAGTTGAACCAATCCAACATGAAATTCATATATATATATATATATATATATATATATATATATATATATATATATATATATATATATATATATATATATATATATATATATATATATATATATATATATATATTCTTGACTAAAGGTGATTAAAAACTCAATATAAGCTCTTTAGAATGATTATAAACTCAATCTAAGCTTTTCATAATTGAAATGAAGTATAATTTCCTCTCCCTTAACTATAGCAAAACAACTTTTTCAACCCCTGCAACCTCACGAATTGAAACTTTTGTTTTCTATAACTAACATTGCTAACTTGCAATACTTATCATAATTACCATGCTCCCACTAACATGATGATTATTCGCATAACACTTATGCTCCCACTAGCTTTGACATGTACTCAGAAATCAGCTATTGACTTTTTTACCAAAGTTCAGATTTCTGATACTAGATTGCTTTGATAAGACTTTATCAAAATCATACACCTTATCTTAGATGGCTCACAGGTGTGTCTAAGAAATTTCAGAATTATGAAAAGGGATTCCGTAATCATAGTCTTAATTATTTAGACCTTTTCTATTTCTCATAAGTCCATGTTAGTGTGCCTATTAACACCTTTGAGAATGCAAAGATTTCTATCTACTTAGTGGAAGTGTTTCCTCACCATCATTTTCATGAGTCAGAGAGAAACCTTATGAAACTTAGATTTTTATGGTGTATGAGTTCATACCCATATGGATTTGTCAAAACCATAATCACAAGACAAGGTTAGTGACAAATCCAAACTCATATGGATTGAACTTGTGCAATATTAAGTTCTTGCCATTTGGCAGCACAAGGGTCTGCCATAGCTTCCAAGTAGTTGTGCAACCAATTCAGGACTCTAAGAACTCATATGCAAAGCCAAATTTAACTGGAATGGGCATAGAAATGTCAACACGACAGGTTATATGTAACGCTCGTAGATCCGGGCTAGTCAATTTAGAGACGATAAGCATCAAAAATGACTTTTTGATGGAAGATTATGTAGAAGGATTAATGTTAACTAAGTTATAGTATATGTTACGATGTTTCCGAATATATAAAGAACGTCAAAATCCGAGTTATAACGAAGAAGTTATGACCTATCGAAGTTTCGCGACAGAACCGGCACGACACAACGCGACGTAAATAGTGAATTTACATTAGAGCGATATTTATCCAAAACAATCTAAATGAGAATTGAAGATCTCATCGATAGTAGTGCAACGACAGAAAGACGGACGAAAACGAACGTCAAACGAAGGAGTTATGAGTTTATAACGGAGTTTTCCTGTCCCGACCTACTAAAAATAACATATAAGTAATATAATTATAATATATTAAAAATAAAGTCAAAATTAGCCAATGGAGTCTAAACGAGAGTTGTAGAGCACAATCTCACCTTCGCGTCGATATAAAGAACATCGAAAACGGAGTTCGTATGTGAAAGTTATGAATTTCTAAAGTTCGGGGCGCAAAACCCCAAAACTGTCAGATACCACGACGTGGCAAGTAGTGCCACGATGTGGCCAGTCTTCTGACACCTCCGGGAGTCCCCCAGATGCAAATTGCGATGACGCATGCAGTGACGACCAAGCCCACGACGTGGCAAGGGCCAGCTTTGCCCTATAAATAGATTTGAAGGGCCAACCGAGTTTGGTTGCTCATTCTCTCATCTCTCACCTATATTGCATCGATTTACGTGCAAAGAAGTACCCCCGAAGCCCCGTTATCATCCCGAGACCCGAAGCAAGTCCCGAAGATCCCGAAGAGCGTTTTCCCGAGCCGAAGCTCTGCCCGCGAGTAGCCCGGTTTTTGTGAAGATCTTCCAGATCTACTGAAGAATACTACTTTTGCAAGTCGTAGTGCTGTCCGATCATCTTCTGATCAAGTGAGTGTGTGGTCACTTTCTTCTAACACATAAATATTAAGTATTTGCTATGAAATACGTGCTATGTGTATAATATAAAGTTGTTTATATGTGTGAGTGTATAGTCCCTTTCATAACACGATTTTAATACAAGTATCGTTTCAATGTATTAAGTATATGTTTTGGGTGAGTGGGTGATCACTTTCTTCTAACACATATATATTAAGTATTTGCTATGAAATACGTGCTATGTGTTTATACATTGTTGTTTATTTGAGATGAGTGTGGAATGGATGTTTTATATAGGTGTTAAATGAGTTAATTTGTATATGTATTTTGTATCTACAAATATGTTGGGTAGGACATGGGTAGATGAGATAGTTGGTGTAGGATAAAAGATGAGTTGGATAAGAAGATCAAAAGGTTAGCTTTAGATTCGTGAGTAAGGATCAGGAATAGAGATAAACCTGTTATTAATCTATTGGCATGTATTGCGAGAGGGATCTCGAGTATGATACTGTCAATAAGCAAGATAAATCTATTAGTAATCCATTGGCATGTATTGCGAGAGGGATCTCGAGTATGATATTGTCAATAAGCAAGATAAACCTGTTAGTAATCCATTAGCATGTATTGCGAGAGGGATCTCGAGTATGATACTGTTAGTAAATAAGATAAACCTGTTACTAATCCATTGGCATGTATTGCGAGAGGGATCTCGAGTATGATACTGTCAATAAACAAGATAAACCTGTTAGTAATCCATTGGCATGTATTGCGAGAGGGATCTCGAGTATGATATTGTTAATGAACAAGATAAACCTTGGTAGCTATGGATTTAGTACCGTATAGACGAACCTTAGCGACTATGGAGTTAGCGCCTGTTAAGTGAACCTTGGTGACTATGGAGTTAGCGTCTGATATCTATGGATTTAGTACCTGATAGATAAACTTTGGCAGCAATGGACTTCGTGCTGATTCCTTAGGTCAATCCTTAAGAATGAATGAATGAAGGATAGTTGATTCTTAGGGTAAAACCTTAAGAGTAAAGAAGATAATGGGGATGGGTAATTGGGTTGATTGTTTGATGATTATATATATATATATATATATATATATATATATATATATATATGATTATATATATATATATATATATATATATAATAATATTGTGGGTTGAAAACCCTATATGCTCACCAGGCTCCCAAGCCTGAACCACTCAGTTTAATTGTATCACATGTATCGATACGAAGCTGCTTTGCACTGAGAGATTAAAGGAGATGTAAATCACTAGAGTAAATGAACGTTCGTATGCTCTGTTTATGCTTATGTGTCTATATCAAAACATGACATCCCAAGGTTTTATTATTAAATGAAAATACATTCTCTTTGAGAAATGTTTTGATAAGTTATTATCATATCTTGTTTTGGGAACAAATTCAGCAACCGTTTTCTTTAAACGATTACTCTGATTTTAAAAACAAAGCATAAACAAATCGGTCTTTTCTGGCCGTGAAATTGGGGATGTCACATATACACCTCAAGTCGTGTGCTAGTGAATAATTCCAGGTTTTATTAGATCTTGAGATTTTCAAAACCTTTAAGACTCCCACTGTCCTCTTGACATATAAGACTCTTTTGTCACATATTCAAGGGATAGTGCGGATTCTTTATCAAGACAAACACTTCACACAATTGGTCTAAGTTGGTCTCTGTTTTATCCAAAACATCACAACTTACCAATTTCAAATGTACAAGAGTAGATAACCTTTTACTCTTACATTTGACTAGTGTTAATAAACCTTCTTTAAGATATGTCACTCAAGTTACAATCTTGGAGTATGACTCTAAGAATTGTTTTGGAACGAAGTATGACTCATCTTCTTGATTTGACCACTTCAATCATTCCTAGCTCCTCTTCTTAGCTATTAGAATGCACTTAGAGGATGAATTGTGATAAAGTCTCTTAATCATTAAGATGATCATATAACATGATACTAAAGTACCCTCCCATCTTTTCATATTTGAGAAACTTTTATCCTTCTGCCTAATTTGATTCTTCTCATTCGTTCTGCCATACATCGAAAATTTTCCAATGTATCAGAATTATACTTAAGCTTGTAAGTATAATCATATTTACTAAACCTTAGTAAATCATGACGAATAGTCTTATCCATCTTTTGTGGTGGACTTTGACAAGTGCACATGAATGTGTACTCGATCCCTTAGTCCTTTATTGACTCACACATCCATGTGAACAAGTAATTAGTTTTAATTTTCCAATGCTTCAAAGTTCTCATTCATCATACTATAAAACTTGTATGATTCCAAGTTTCTATCCAATTGAAACTTGGGTGATGAGAGTCTTTCCTTATTTGGTAAATTTAGACACTACCACAAATGAAAGAATCAATTTCATATTGCGATGTTGCTATCAATGGAATCATGTAAACAACAATTTATTTCACAAATTCCATTGTAAGGATACTTAAAATAAATAAAATCAAAAATTTCCTTTTATTTTAAAAACTTTGCGGAAAAACTTATCCTTACAATCCATATGAAAACCTTGTTGTTATATATTCCTAAGAAATGTGTCATAACTCCTTAGTAACAGCTTCAAAATTCTGATGCGATCGAAATCCATCTTCGCGATCAGAAGCAACATATATTTCCTTTAAGCTTTCTCTCTTTTCTTTGATTCTTATAACATCACCATGTGACTAAGTCACATTATGTAATAAGAATCTCCAAATTTGAGCTTAACAGAGTTAGACAATAGACTTTACCTGAAGTAGAGTCAAACTTATTGACTTTAACATTCTTAGGTAAATTTGGCAGCTTTGCAACTAGTGCCCCTTCCTTTGGCAATAGATACCTATGGACCCTCGATAATAGGACTATCTCAGACTTAGCCTATCTCTTTACCATTTGGTCTACCGAGTTGACTATGGCTGATCCCTTTCCATTGGGAAGAGAGAGCTTTTTCTGGATTTCCAGTGTCATCATTGTCAATGTCCATAAAGTTTTGGGAAGTCGATCTTCTAATCAAATTTTATTTACTATCCTTTCAAATCATTGTTGATTCAGCAATACCAAGCAAATAGATAAGATCATTAAGGGTCTTGTCATAGTCTGTTTCATAGGAGTCCCAAAGGAACTCACTATGTAACTTAGAAAGTGATTGAACCACCAACTTTCTCAAGACTTTGACACCCAACTCTCCCGGCTTGTCAATATGTGACTTCATCTCCAAGATGTGATCATATCTTGACATTGCCTTGCCAATAGGGCTTGAGTGACCTAGAACTTGTGGGTTAGAGAGAATAATTGGATGAGGTGGAGGAAGTGAAGTTCCAAGAGATTTGGGAAGATCATAGATGTCTGAACTAGACATCTTTTAGGAGATATTTAAGTTTAGTTGATTTAAAGTCCTTAATATAACACCCAATATGAAATATTAAGGCTAGGACCCAACAACCTATTTATAATTGGAAGAGGGATGCCGTAATCCAAGTTATAAAATAGTTGAAGGTAGGTAAATGACGATTTACCAATTTCCACAATGAAAAACAAAATATAATTAAGTTTTAATTGGATTTGAAACTCCTAGATCTTTTGAGATTCATTGAACTTTTCAATGGCATGTTTCAATCTCGAGTGTGCCGTTCAGGTTTTGTGACTGGGATGTCGAGGATCACAAAACAAGGTGTGAAGTAACCATGCAAATTACTTGGTACTCTTAAATGTTTATCGCCCAACCAATGTGCCGGTAAACCACACACGCTCCACCAGTCTATGATAAACTTTAAGAAAACCCTTTGCCTACCTTATTAAGTCAAGACAAAGTGTCGTTAAACCACACACGCTCCACCAACCGACTTAAGCAAAGTACAAAGTGTAATTTCATGGGTTAGCACCTTATTCACATTTTTTCCTAAGTAACTAAGATTGGGAATTATAAATGTTTAGTTACTTAGTATTTATCATTAATACTTTTAATGAAGGGAGAACTTATAGTCTTTATCCTACCCGTTCGGCTAACGACCCTCCACCAGTCAAGGAAGCGGTGGGTGAGAGTGGACACCCATTAAACTACCATTTTATAGGCAGTAACCTTATACCCCCCCTTATAGACCGGCTTCGTGAATGAGGCCTACTAACGGTAAGACTGACTTTTACTCTTATACATACATATATATATATATATATATATATATGTATGTATGTATGTATATGTATATATATATATATATATATATATATATATATATATATTATTAACTTATAATATTATAAAGTATAAGGATTGAATTTTAACTTTTTAAAATTCTAAGGGCTTAACTTGGAATTAAAGTATTCATAAGAGAAAACTTTTCAAATTCCAAAACTTGAGGGCAAGTTTTGAAACTATTCAAAACTAATTAATTCCATAACTTATGTGTTTAAAGTAGTTTTAATTAAAAGACTCTTCAAGTTCCATAACTTGAGGACAAGTTATGGAAGACTTTAAACTAATAAAAGAATGTAACTTTTCTTTATTTTTGTAACTTATGGAACTAATTAAGGTTACACATTTTAATGATTAATGAAGTGACTCTTGAAACTCCATAACTTGAGGACAAGTTATGGAGTCATAAAACCATTTAATGAGAACAAGACTCTTCATATTTGTAACCATTGCCAACTTTATGAGTTTTAAGAAACTTTAATGTGACTTTTCATGTAACTTGAGGACAAATTACACAAACACATTTTAGAATCAATTCTAAGATTAAAATGGATCAAAGACACATAATCAATCAACCTTTTCTATTAATCTAAGCAACTCATATGAACAAGATAATTGGAATCAAACTTTTTCATGTAATTAGCATAACACTTAAACTAATACAAAACATGAATCTATTGACAGTTATCATTGAGATTGGATTAGTATGAACATTACCACATCAAAAACAAGTTTATAAGTTCAAAAACAGTTTAGGGTAATGTTTCTAGTCCAATTCCAGCCAAAACAGTCGAATATATGCTGTCTGGAGGTCCAACTCGTCGAGTGCACAAACAAACTCAGCGAGTTGGATGCATTTTGCCTTGGACTCGGCGAGTTCATCAGTGGACTCGGCGAGTCCAGTGCCCAGAATGCCCGAAATTCGACTTTTCCAGCATTTTTCAGCAATTTGCATCAAGTATAATTGTAAAAAAAAACCTGGCTCTGATACCACTGTTGGGTTTTGCGCATTCTAACACTCCTAAGTGTACATGCAACCGTAAATACCTTGGATCTATGTTTTCTCTATTATACATGCAAATATGAACATCCAAGGTATTATCCTAATCTAGCATACAAAACAATGAATATAACAAGATATAATACATACCTCTTTGATGTAGAATGTCCTCATGAAGCTTGAGTGCCTAGTGCCCCAAGTGTGACACCTCAAATGGTTCACACAACACCAAATACACTTGGAATAACTTCAGAGAAACTTGAACACTTCTAAAATCGGCTAGCCCTTTCTTACTTTCTCTAGTGGCTGATTTTTCCCAAAGAATATGATCTTATATAGTTGTTACAATTAAGGTAAACCCTAATTGTCATGACTTTCCATTTCCTTGGATCCATGGGTTTAAATACACCATGGAACATCCTATGAGTTTTAACCCAACTTGATAATCCATGAAGCATTATCCCACTATAGAAGTATGGATGATTTACACAATCAACCCATATATTTAGTTAGTCTTCTTTTGATCACTTAATTAATTCTAGATTAATTCTTGATCAATACTAATTAAATAATCTTATTAATATATTATAACTTATAATATATTAACAAACCTTAAGTGTTATGTCTCTCATTATAGTCTATTCAAATGCATGATGCCATGCAACCCAAATGGACAATGTCGGGTCGGGTCAAGTCTTACCAATTATAGTTATGGACTTAGACATTAATCCAACACGTTTCGGCGCCGGCTGCGGCTACACCGGGGCCAACCTCTGCTCTTTCAACTGTAACTCAATCTCCAACACAAACTGCCTGATATCCCTTTTTTGCATACTCAGGTATCGGAACATCTGACGCTGTTCCGAAGTAAACTCAGGGAAAAACATCGCCCTCTCAGAGAACATCCTGGTGATCTCCGTCACCGACTCTGAATCCTGCTCCAGTTCCAAAAATTCCTGAGCCAACCTCTCCCTCTCAACCCGTGGAACATAACAAGTAATGAACATCTTCCGGAACTGCTCCCATGTAACCGTAGCCCGTTGCGCATCAGAATACAATCCCGTAGTCAACCTCCACCAATCCTGTGCCCCGAGCCTTAAAAGGTTGAGAGCATACCTCACCCTTTGATCCGCAGGGCATGAACACGTGAAGAAACAACCCTCCACGTCCGGCAACCACCTCATAGCAATGATCGGATCCTAAACTCCATCAAAAGTAGGAGGCTTCGTATTATCGAAGTCCCAATACTGAAAACCTCGACCGGATCCTCCCTCTGTCGCTGCCACAGTCGTTGCGGCTGCCGCGGCCGCTGTCTCTACAAGAGCTGCATAACGCTCATCAAAATACTCAACCATAGCGGTCTTGATCAACCCAAACATCTCTGCTATCTCTGCCATAAACATAGCAACAATCTCATCATGCAGGATCTCACGAATCCTGGCATCCAACTCATCCGTACTCATCTGACCAATGACCTCGGGTGGCGCTGATCCACCCTGACCGTCCTCTCCTGATCCTGATCCTGACGCGGATCCACCCCCGACACGCCTCGTAACCACCATACTGGAAATACACCACCATAAAATTAGATGCTTCCCCAATAACCCGGGAACCAACTCCCAACCCAACTCTAGGGGTTCTGACTTCCTTGATATGCGTATGGGTCCTGTGCTTTCAGTAGTACGAGCCCATACTACTTTCCACACCTACCCATATTTATATCAAGTATTACCACAACACCCTAGCGATAAACATATACATGGCAAGCACTCCATCCTCACCTCTAGAGTAGCTGAATGCTCCCTTAGTTTATTCTTTCTTAAAACAAATTTATACATTAACAAAGTCGTTAAAACATAAACAATAAATAAATTATAAAAAACATATTTTTACATAATTTTTTTTAAATAAAACAAAATGTATTTTAGTCGTACTATAAAAAATAGTTTTTTACAAACAAATTGTATGTATTTTTATGTATTTAGTTTACGTAAAATATATATTTTTTTGTCTTTAAAAAATACGTTTTCGTATAAAAAATACGTTTCTGTAAAAAATGTTTTTTTATGTCTTTGAAATAGTAATAATTAACACTACTCATGACATAAAAAATGTATAAATTCTTTTGGGTCGCTAGTTCTAACTGTTTTTTCGGTTATATGTATTAAAAACAAATTAACAACGATTTTGTTATGTATCTAAACAATTTATACGGTTTTTTTATGTCAAGAGTAGTATTAATAATTGTTAATTCAAAAAGATATATTACTATGTCTTTCCATCTTCATTTTAATCATACCATTTAGAACTTGCGATTAAGATGAAATATACATTTTAAAAAACATAAAAAACCGTATAAATTGTTTAGATACATATAACCGAATACATATATATCTTATCTAAAATACATATTGTTCTAAATCGTATTTAAAAAACATAAAAAATCGTATAAATTGTTTTGATACATATAACCGAATACACACACACATACATACATACATATATATATATATATATATATATATATATATATATATATATATATATATATATATATATATATATATATTAAAATACGTGGTTCTAAATCGTATTTAAAAAACCGTATAAATTGTTTAGATACATATAACTGAATACGTATATATCTTATTTAAAATATGTATGGTTCTAAATTGCATTTAAAAAACATAAAAAAACCGTATAAATTGTTTAGATACATAACAAACCTATTCGGTTAAAATACATATAACCAAATATGTATATATCTTATTTCAGATATGTACGGTTTTTTCTATGTATTTAAAAAAACATAAAAAAACATATTGGTTATATATCATATTTAAAATACGTATTTCATCTTAATCACAAGTTCTAAATGGTATGGTTAAAATGAAGATGGAAAGACACAATGATATATCTTTTTGAAATAACAATTATTAACACTACTATTGCCATAAAAAACGTATAAATTGTTTAGATACATAACAAAATCGTTGTTAATTTGTTTTTAATACATATAACCGAAAAAACGGTTTAAGAACTAGCGATCCAAAAGAATTTATACATTTTTTTATGTCATGATTAGTGTTAATTATTACTATTTCAAAGAAATAAAAAAAAAACATTTTTTACAATGTAACACCGCAAAAATTCAAACCAATTTAAACTTTTCAAAAACAACCCACTTTCATTAATTCATTATAAAAAGGTTTTCAATACTTTTATTATCAGAGTATTTTTCCCAGATCCATATCATAAACATAAACACGAGGAGCGGTACGATCACGCCTTTGCCTTGCCACGGTCTCCTGAAGTACCTGAAACATTAAACTACAACTGTAAGCCCGAAAGCTTAGTGAATTACCCCCAAAATACTATATACAGCATAACGCCTTTCAAGTCCATAACAACACATACGCCCTTCCAGGCCATAACAACACATATGCCCTTCCAGGCCATGACTCCATGGGATCTTCCGATCCAAATGTCTCAGGGGATTTCCATCCCATATCTCTGTTGACCTTCCGATCCATATCATATTAACCTTCCGGTCCTTATCATACATGACATACATAACACATACATATCATATAACCGCATATAACATGATGACCTTCCGGTCCATAACATATTGCTCATAACGTAACTTAACACATACAACTCTCACAACATCTATCAGCATATATATCATACCCTTATAGCACCTAGGACCTTCCAATACATATCATATAACCGCATATAACATGATGACCTTCTGGTCCATATATACCATCCTAACTACCAGGATGCAAACATAGCAAAGTAATAACATAACAACAATACTCGAATTTCCATCCGATAGAGGGCCGACCTTAGTGTCGTAGACCCTGTTAGTATAGTGAGGATAACTCACCTGCAACTGCCGACTGAAGAATAAGATCACGCTGCTCTAACCACCGACACGAGCTCCACCATTGAACATTACCAAATAACCAAAACCAATAAATACCAATAATTACCAAAATACCCCTGGAAGTCAACTAGTCAACCCTTGGTTAAAGTCCAAGTCTTTAGTCAAAGTCAACCTTCCTGGTTGACCCTACTCGCCGAGTTAACCCGTTGACTCGTCGAGCTCCCATACTCAAAATTCTCATATCCTGACCCAACTCGCCAAGTCGCCCCAAGACTCGCCGAGTCCAACAAACTCTGAGTCCCTTTATGCTCAACTCACCGAGTCATCCTTCGACTCACCGATTCACGACTTAACCATAAAAGGTTAGGACTCCTCGACCAGACTCGCCAAGTCCAAGAACAGACTCGTCGAGTCCAAGGCTATCGTCAACCAACTCGCCGAGTTGTTCTTCCAACTCGTCATGTTTCTGCCTTCCTTCAAGCAACTCGCCGAGTACACCTATGTGACTTGCCAGGTACCACTAGCTCTTAACCCATACAGAGGCTTTCCAAGCCATGCAGAGTCTCCAATCCATAGATCTACTCTTATACAAGCCATCCATCATGTAAAGTGGCAAACTTTACGTGAATCCAAGAAAATCTAAGCATAATACACTCTTTGGGACAAAAAGGCTTCATCAACAACTCTTGAACAGGGACTTTATGCTCTTATGGATCATCACTACACTAGATCTGAGGTAGCAACCCCAGATCCTACCTCCGAACTCAATATAGCACTAGATATACTCCCAAAAATACCACAAATGATAGATCTAGATGGATAACGGCTCAAACAACGAATCATTACCTCAAGAGAAGACTCTAACAGAAGAATAAGCCAAAACCTTGAAAAGCCCCTTGCTCCAAGCCTTTTAATCTTCAAAGATCTCTTTAACAACACTCCTTCAAGATCCAATTGCTCTCTAATTCTCTCACAAACGAATATTAGGGTTTCTGGACTTCAAGGAAGGGTAAAGAGGCTGGGGAGAGGGTATTATGTCCTTTATATAGGGCTCAACCCCCGAAATTAGGGTTTTCTCCACACAGCACCAACTCGTCGAGTCCAGCCGCCGACTGGCCGAGTTGGCCACTTAACACGCGACCAGAATCGCGACCCTACTCGCCGAGTCTACTCATGGACTCGCCAAGTTGATCGCTCACATTTTCACTTTGAACCCTGAACTTGCACTCCTGAACTCGGGATGTTACATACAAAAAAACGTAGTTTTTATACGAAAACATATTTTTTAAAGATAAAAAATATATATTTTACGTAAAATAAATCATAAAAATACAAACAATTTGTTTGTAAAAAACTATTTTTTTTATAGTACGACTAAAATACATTTTGTTTTATCTAAAAAAAATTATATAAAAAAATGTTTTTTATAATTTATTTATTGTTTATGTTTTAACAATTTTGTTAATATATAAATTAGTTTTAAGAAAGAATAAACCAAGAGAGCATTCGGCTCAATTGGTTAAGGCTTTGATAATTTAAGGGGTGGAGGTCGCCCTCCTCGTACAAATTTAATTGTTTTTTTCAAAAAAAATTCAAAAATGGTCCCTATGGTTTAGTAAATGTCACAGATTCAGCCCATTTATACTTAAAAAGACGAAAATGCCCTTACAGATTCAGTCCCTAACGGTAGAATAATAACTTTTTTAGTAAAAAGAGTCATCTATGCAAGTTTTGCAAACCACAGGGGCCATTTACATAAAACAAAATTAAAAGGGACTGACTTTATTACTTTTGGCAAACCACAGACACAATTTTTTTAATTTTGTCTAGACTTTATAAAATATTAAAAAATATATATAACATTATATAAACACACTCATTTCTTGTGGGATGATTGTATCTAAATTTAGTTTTATCGGAGAAGGTTGATTCGCGAATTTAGGTGTGACTTTTACAAATTTCATTGATAAAAAAATTAAAATACAATTATATATATGTATATATATATAGATTTCCAAATATATTTATTTATTGAATAGCCCCTTGGAATATAATACAAAAATGAAATTGCTTCGAATTTAAAAACTGTAATCCGTTCATTTTGTTTCGACTTTAATGGTATATATATATATATATATATATATATATATATATATATATATATATATATATATATATATATATATATATATATATATATATATATATATATATACACACACAGAGAGAGAGAGAGAGATGAAGGTTCAATTAAGAAAAAAAAATTGAGAATTGAGGAATCATTCGTAGTCACTCATTTATTTTTGCCACAAAATTGTCGGTCGTACCAGCGGAAATGATAAAGAAATAGACATGTGTTTTTCAACAAAACATGTTTCCTTAAACTATACTAATCATTACCTTAATATATATAAAAACATAGTTTTTTTGTTTTTTTAATTTTTAAGAAACTATTTTTATCGAAAAATGATTTTTTAAATATACCAAAAATTCATGGTTTTTTTATTCTCTACAAATAGACATCCTGATTGATATAGTTTTAAGACAAAATAAAAAAAAAATTATATTTTCAGCTATCGTTATTCATAAGTGAATAAAAATACGTCAGATTTTTACTACAGTACATTCGTTATTCACTTATGAATAAAAATATATGATTAATTTTTTTTTCCAGTTTAAGTATCACTCATATATGAATATAGCATATAATAAACATAATATATTCATATTTAAATATTAGACGATACATTCACTTGTGAATATTACATAGTATATTCACTTGTGAATATTAGATGGTATATTCAATTATGAATATTAGATAATATTTTTATATGTGAATATTACATAGTATTACATGGTATATCACATGTGAATATTACATATTATATTCATTTGTAAATATTAGATGATATATTCACTTATGAATATTACACAGTATATTCACATATAAATATTACAAGGTGGTTTCACAAATATATAATTTTTATATGTTATTCACATATGAATAACATACAGACTTGCATATTTGTTTTTGTGTTTTTTTAATAATCATATATATTGATTCTGGTGAGAAAACATATTCATATGTGAATATAACGTGGTAATTTAGTTTATGCATTTCATCAAACAGTTGGAGTGCATACAAGTTAACTTTTTTAAAAATGTTAAAAACATGATAGTTCCAATTCAAGCTATCAACTCCAAATCATCATATACTTCCGATTTCGACTTTGAAGCGTGCAATTCCAATTTTGATTTCATTCCATCAAAAATTTTGATTTCAATTTTGAAACCTTGAAATCCCGATTCCAAATTTCTTTGTAAAATCAGGATGCGAACTGTTCCGATTAGAATATATGTTCCAATTTCAAAAGCTTTGGACTTCAGATGCGACATCCTATGTCTCATCGAATTCACATTTTGATTTTGATTTCCGAAAATCTGATTGGGAACCTGTGAGTACCGATTTCGAATCCTTCAATGTCGACTGTGACTGCGAGTCCAGAACTCTGATTCCAATTTCATGAAGAGCGAAGAAATTCTAATTCCAACTGAGTTCGTTTGCGAATCTAGGAAATTCCAATTCAGAGTATTCAACAAAGAAATCAATGTTACGTATTTGAGATTGAAAGTTATTATCATATTTGCAAGTTTGTCACCGTGTCTTTTTATGCTTAGATTAAATGAGTGGCTGAGAATGATTCCCTCATTCTCAACCTTTTTTATTTTCGCAATTTAACTTACCT
The DNA here is from genome assembly GCF_002870075.4 of Lactuca sativa. Classification (NCBI taxonomy): domain Eukaryota; kingdom Viridiplantae; phylum Streptophyta; class Magnoliopsida; order Asterales; family Asteraceae; genus Lactuca; species Lactuca sativa. The sequence continues at coordinate 268,853,554 of NC_056626.2, read as the reverse complement.
CTCTCTCTCTCTCTCTCTCTCTCTCTCTCTCTCTATATATATATATATATATATATATATATATATATATATATATATATATATATATATATATATATATATATATATATATATATATATATATATATATGTATAAGGTTAGATTTGAAATAAATAAAGTATAAGGTCATTTAATGAAATTGAAAAGTAACATTTTTTAAATTTTGAATAACCGTTGTTTTATGAGGCAAATTCAATTTAATATTAAAAATAATGAAATTTGTTATAAGTCAAGTCAATCTTTTTTTCGTGTATTTGGAAGTGTATTTTGAATTCAATACGTGGGTTTATATAATTACCCTTTATAAAACCCTCAAGTGTCGCTTACTTCAATCAAACATCCAATCATTAATAGTCTTTCATTTTCCATTTTTATTTAAAATATTAAATATAGATTTTGAATAAATTATTTTAGTTTTCTAAAGCTATTATATTAAATTATTTTAAATCATATTATTTGAAATATATATATATATATATATATATATATATATATATATATATATATATATAATCAGACATATTTAATGTAATTTTGTAGTTATTTTTATTTATTTTAACTGGTATTATATATATATATATATATATATATATATATATATATATATATATAAATAATCAGAGTGAGTTTATTTGTTTATGTATCAATTTTTGGAACTTTTTTTTATTAATTTATCTAAAGTATATGTTTTTATATTTTTATCAAGCTTTATGTTAATTTTTAGACAAAACTGCAAATTTGGTCCTTGTAGTTTGTAAAAAACTTTGGATATGGTCCAAAAAGTTTTCGACTTGCATTGAAGGTCCAAATTCAAGAATTTCCTTTGCTTTTGGTCCTTGAATAATTTGAAATGACTCTTTTACCGTTTTCATTTGTTTTTTTATTTTCTTTATTAACTTAAATATTTAAATATTTAGAAAATAATAAAAAATAAAATCTTAACCCACCCAAACCTATCACTCCATCGGTAACCCCCTTCCCCCTTCTCTCTCTCTCTCTCTCTCTCTATCTCTCCAACCATCTTCTTCTTCCTCACTTTCATTACTCTCCCCCAAAACCCACCTTGATTATCGGTTCCAGAAAAATCATTTCAACACCCATTTAAAGTATACAAAAATCAAATCAAACTCACAACAATGGAAACAATTCAGAATGCTACAACCCTAAAATTCAGAAGAATAACATGCTGGATTGAACATAAATTCATACTCTATGAAAATTCACAGTTAACAATAACTGAAATATGAAGACGGAGAATGAGAGCCATCATCAAGAATCGTTTCTAGGATCTTGAATATAAGAACTTGTTTTGAGATCTTGAATATGATCCGACAAACTTGAGCCTCCGACCATCAATTCACTGTTGTTTTCCCTTGTATTAGAAGCTATGACTCTACTAGCTTGTGTGGTTCACTGAAAAACCACAAAAGAAGAAGCAAACGATCAGTTTTGCGGATGAATATTCACACACACACATACACTTGTGCGATTTCTATGAGAAAGAAAAAACGCATCAATCTGTCATCGTAAACCACCGCCAACAACCTCTATTCACAGGTTTCATCCACACTAGAAAACATCACCAACTTTTCTAGGCCCCCATTTCCTGCAACCAAGAAATCACCATCTCCAAAGCCGTTCATCTTCTTTCCTTTTCTCAAACCTGCAAATCAGAGAGAGAGAGAGAGAGAGAGAGAGAGAGAAGGGGGAAGGGGGTTACAAAAATAAGATCAGAGAGAGAGAGAGAGAGAGAGTTGGGTGGGGTAGGATTTTATTTTTTATTATTTTCTAAATATTTAAATATTTAAGTTACTAAATAAAATAAAAAAACAAATGAAAAGGGTAAAAGAGTCATTTCAAATTGTTCAAGGACCAAAACCAAAATAAATTCTTGATTTTGAACCTTCCATGCAAGTCAAAAACGTTTTGGATCCTATCCAAAGTTTTTTACAAACCACAAGGACCAAATTTACAGTTTTGTCTAATTTTTAGTTTGATCATTATTACATTTGAGATTAATATTCATCGATACATAATAAATGTTAGAAAATAAAAATACTTATGTATCACAATTTCTGTTGAATATGCAAATCCGATTTGAATTTAATAGAAATCCGATAGCCTAAAAACTGATTTTTATATTTATGTATATAAAGTTATGATATAGAAAGCTAAAACGACACTCAAATAAACCCAAATTTTAATCTAAAATGTAAAAATAAAAATTGGCATATGTTTAAACCGTAATACGTTAATTAATATAATTTCTTGACGTTTTGTTTGAATGAGTTATTTGATATTTTATTCGTTTTCTAGTTATACATAAACAAATCTTAAACAGTTATAGGCTAATCCATAAGGGAGGGTATCATGGAAAATTTTGTGGGAGGTACCGGGGTACCTCCAATGTATGAAACCTTCTTGATCGGGTTGACACTTTTAGGTTGAGTGGGTTACATATGCGACTTCACTAACCCGTATATATCATTTCAACTCATGCTCTAATCACTTGTACATTATGCATCAAAACTTGTACCAAATTAATTTTGTATGCTATTTAATTAGTTTTTAAATTATTTTGTATATTTTTAATATTATGCAAATTAATTTTGTATAATTTTTATTAGTTTGTGTTTATTTTAAAATAAAAATTAAATGGGTTGAGAAAGATAGGATTTCCATGTATGGTGAGTTGAGAAAGATGGAAGAGAGAGTAGAGAGAAATACTGATGTGGCAGTGGGTTGAATGAGTTGGGAGGGAAGGACTCCCTCCACCCTAACGGATTTCAAGTTATACATATGATAATAGAAATTCGTAAACAACATATATTGTAAAAGCTGGTTCAAATTTAATTGATATACACATTTTTTCGTGATAAACCAAGATATATTTATTGATGAATCTAAAAAAAATGTTATATATTTATTCACATAGACTTATATAAAAAGGATTTTCTAATATGTGTCCTAAGGACACATATAAGAATATTAACGGAAGTATTAACTATAAAAAATATTATTATAATTAAATATGATAAATATTAATTATGTATAATATTATCATAATTAAATGTAAAATATATTTAAATATGATGATATTATATATAATTAATGTTTATCATATAATTATGGTAATAATCCTCATAATTAATACTTCAATCAGTGTTTCTTATGGAAAATCCATTTATAAAATATTAAAAAATATCATTATTTAAACACACTCACTTCTTGTGGGATGATTGTATCTAAATTTGGTTTTATAGGAGAAAGTTGATTCGAGAATTTAGGTGTGACCTTTTACAAATTTCATTGATAAAAAAATAAAAATACTATTATATATGAATATATATAGATTTCCAAATATATTTATTTATTGAATAGCCCCTTGAAATATAATACAAAAATGAAATTGCTTTGAATTTAAAAACTGTAATACGTTCATTTTGTTTGGACTATATATATATATATATATATATATATATATATATATATATATATATATATATATATATATATATATATATATATATATATATATATATATATAGAGTTAGGTTCAAATGTTTTCACTATCTATTGTGTGACTGTATTATTGATTCTGAACCAATCATTTTAGTTATTTTAACAAAGTAATGAATGCTTATTAAATGTTGAAGATGTAATTAATACCTATAATTATCTTTAACATGTAATATGCATTAATTACTTTCTTAAAATAACTAAAATGATTGGTCCAGAATCAGTCATACATGCACATAATAGATAGTGAAAACAAAATAACCTAACCCTTATATATATATATATATATATATATATATATATATATATATATATATATATATATATATATATATATATATATATATATATATATATATAAAAGTAGGTTTATACGAAAGCATAAAGATTTTGCGAAAACGCGAAAACAGACTTTATCTTATGAAAAACAAACACATGTACTATAAAAAAAATAAATTTATTAGCAATAAATTAAAGATAGTAAGTTTACATTGGATGATGTTATGGTAATACAGATTTAAAGACTGTTTTAATAATTTTTTTTTTCATGTCCTTAATCATTTTTAAATTCATGTTTTCATAATAAAATTGTTAAAAATCATACTTTGCTAATATGAAATAATTTCTCATCTATCATCGATTATCATCATGTATTTCAAAGTTTGGATGAATTATTTTCCAAAATATAATGTTGAAGTGACGCAATATCATATATTTTTCTTGTTTTTCGCGTTTTCGCAAATTATTTTGCATTTTCGCATGAACACTCTTATATATATATATATATATATATATATATATATATATATATATATATATATATATATATATATATATATATATGGGGAATCGTCCTGACAATGATTGTGGTCCAGCACCAGTAAGTCTAGATGCAGGTTTTTCATAAAATTATGTTGGAAAAATTCCTTCTTGAATACAATTCATATCAGCACCACTATCAATTAAAGTAGTTAGGTTGATTTTAAAATTATCCTTGACTAAAGTAATTTGAGTGTTCCATTTTTTAGAAACTTGATTATTTATAAGTTTAACAATAGTTATATTTTCAATTTTATTATCTTCTTCGTTATTAATTTCTATACTTTTGTTTTTATTCCTTTTCTAAAATTAAAATTTTATTTTTTATTTCTTTTGTTTCTTGTTTTACTATTTTTAATTTTTTTTGAAGTTCTTGCATATAAATTGGTTTTGCTTCGGTAAATCTTTCATATATATATTTTTAAATTAAAATTTTCATTATTAGCAGGAGTTATGTTATTAGTTTTATTAAGCATCTGTTTTATTAATAATTCTTGGATATTTTTATCTTTTATAGAATCAAGAGAGTTTAAAAGATCTTTATCATCTTGTGAAAGAACATTAATGGAACTACTAGTAATTACATTGATTAAATTATTACAGTGACATTTACCAATACACTTGCAAATATCAGAATCTTCTGAACTTGAAGTAGTATTTTCGAGAATATTTAAATCATTTGTTTGAAAATCATAAATACTTTCATCGAAATCTGAATCAGTATTTAAAATAATTTTTCTTATTTGTTCTTTCAAATCTTCAAAGACATTTAACTCGTTTATTTTTGTCTTAGCATAACAATTATTAGCTGTATGACCATTACGTCCACATTTATGACAAATAATAATATCTTTTGATTTTCTTTTAGATTTTTTATAATTTGGTTTATAAGGCTTTTTAGATTTCAAAGCGTAATCTTTGCCCTTTTTATAATTTTCTGGAAGATTATATTTCTTTTTCCTGAAATATTTTGAAGATCTTTTCTTAAATACTTTAGATTTTGAAGTAGACGAACCATTCAAGGGCTGATAACCATATTGTTGGCAAAAATTTCCCAATTCATTTTTACTGTTAATTCTATCTTTTTTGAGTTTTTCTTTAAACCTAAGATCAGCACAAACTGCTAATCCCTCTTTATTAATATAGTTTATTAAATCTCCATAAGTTAAATTTTGATAAGGGATGGTATTATTAAAATTTTCTCTTAATTTTTGTCTAACTCTTTCTGCAAAGAGTTTTGGAAGGCCAGCAATAAAACGTTCTTTCCAATAAGACTCTTTACAATCAGGTCTTGAAAAAACTTTAACAAGATAATTATCTTTATACCATCTAAAATCAGTAAGTTTTCTGCAATGTAAATTCATTAAAATTTTTGAAGTTTTTTCTTGAACAGTAGTAGGATCTCCTACAAAGTTTTTGATAATAGCAAAAATTAAAGTGTTAACCATATCATCTTTAAACGTTTGTATTTGTTGATTATTTTCTTGTTTTATAATAGTTTTCTTAGCAGATAATATATATATATATATATATATATATATATATATATATATATATATATATATATATATATATATATATATATATATATATATATATATATATATATATATATATATATATAGAGAGAGAGAGAGAGAGAGAGAGAGAGATGAATGATCATTTGAGAACCTATAGTTTTCCGAGAACCTGAGAACTAAAAGTGAACATTATATCAAAAAATTTAATGGCCTAGATCAAAGATGGCATATTTGTAAATATGATCAACTTTAATGGTATATTGGTTTTTAAGAAAATTATCATAAGGACAAATCAGGTATATAATTTTTTTATATTAAAAATCATTTACAACACACACACATACACACACACACTCTCTCTCTCTCTCTCTCTCTCTCTTCTTCTTCTTCTTCTTCTTCTTCTTCTTCTTCTCTCACTTCACAAACCCTAGATGGGTTTATCTCTAGTTCTCCACACTTTTTCACCAACATCTTCACCAACGATCAAAGATGAGCGCCTCCTCCATCCTCCATCGATTGCCTCCATCCTCTATCGATCGCCTTCCTCCTCTCTTCATCAGCCACCTCTACCATTGTTGATTGCGAATCTACTCACATATCCTCCTTGGATGAATTTTTGAACTCGTGCTTTGTGATTTGCACTTCAGTAACTCTTTCCACCTCTGCCTTCATCACCGATGTGGACTCAGTTGTTGCTTTCGCTGTCGTTGCGCCTAGAAAGTTGTAGACGGATGAGCTTGTCGTTGCTCATCTTTTCTAGGAGAATACTCCTTCTATTTTCTACATTACCACTTTACCTTCCAGGTATTTAGCTTTCTTCTCTTTTGTTTAACCTAATACTTACTTTACTAGGTGATGTAAAAGTTGAACTTAATCATGACCGTTGTAAAAATTGGTTGATTGAATCGCAAAATGAAGTTATCGAATTATCTATTTCTTCTCTTTTCCACGATTTCTCATATCTGAGCTCATTTTTTGCATCATTTCAATTGAAATTGTAACTTGATTTGTGATATTGTTCATGTTTTGATTATTAGCTAATGTTTGCTCTGGGAATTCATGTTAATTACTGAATAGATTTGGTAGGTTTACTTTGGGGGTCGTATGTTCTGAAACAAAAGATGAAAACTTTTCAGTCATTTTCTTATTCACATCACAACTTTTATATACAGGGAAGAATTAGCCTAAACTAGGAAAGAGATAATCTACTCTAATTACAGAATTAAGGTCTAAAAATACATCTAATATAAAGGCAATTACAGAGCTAATTTAGGCCAATATACAACTGTTAAATATAGCAGTCAACAGTTGTATAAGGTACAAATGTAATATTTCCAACACCTCCCCTCAAGTTGGTGAATGTATATTAATCATTCCCAACTTGGATACATTTGACTCAAAACTTATTCTCAACATTGGTTTTGTCAGAATATCAGCTTCTTGATCGGTTGAGGGAACATATGAGAGCTTTATCTTTCCACTTTCAATCTCCGACTTGATGAAATTCCTATCAATACGGACATGTTTCATACGATGATGTTGTATAGGATTATGGACATTTGCAATCGCTGGTTGACTATCACTGTAGAGGTGTAGTTGACCATTAACATCAATTTTCAATTCTATTAATAATCTGTCCATCCATATTAACTCACAAATTCCTTGTGCAATAGCACGATACTCTGCTTCGGTACTACTTCTTGACACGACTGATTTCTTTTTGCTTCTCCAAGTGACCACATTTCCCCAAAACTTGGTACAGTACCCTGTTGTTGATTTTCTATCTGACCAATTTGCATCAGTAAATCCCTCAATCTTTCGGTTCTCGGTTTTTTTATAGAGCATTCCTTTTCCAGGTGTTCCCTTCAGATATCTAAGGATTTGATCAACTGCATTTTGATTGCAAATAGTTGGAGCATGCATAAATTGACTTACTTGGCTAACATTATAGGTAATATCCGGCCTAGTGAGTGATAGATAAATCAGCTTTCCCATTACTCGTTAGTATCTTTCTCTATTTGTTGGAGGGTCTTCTTCAGTCAACTTTTCTTTCCAGTTCTTTTCCATTGGAGTAGTTGCTAGTCGGCAACCAAGCTTTCCTGTCTATTAACTATCTCTTTCATCCCTTTTCTCGTGTAGATTTTATGGTTGGATTCCATCCCCACGGTGACCCGTATTTCCCCAACCAAGGCAATGATGGATGGCTAGACGATGAACCAGAAGAGAATCATCGAATTCCGTTGGATGATGACTTTGCAGAGAACTTTCTGGAGGATTCCGACTCTGAACTAGAAGTCAATGATGTGCCTCTGGTGGCTCCAATCCCAAATCCTAACCCTCGTTTGGATTTTCAAGGCCCGACGCCTCTGTGGGTGGAATATTTGGGAGCATGGAGTCAGGAGCAGGGTCAGCCTATTCCATACAATGGCGACCGAATCTTCTACAACCTGAGCGTGGGAGGCTTAGTCGATAGGGTCCTGCCCATTCTGTTCCGCAGGGTTGCTCGTAATCAAGAGTAGGGTAGGACAAACATCCACCGAATCATGGAGGTTGACGCCAATGCGGCAGTGAATACAGTCCGCATCATTCGTATGGAGGATGCTCGTGAGAGAGTTGATAGAGACAATGAAGCTCTACAACAAGAACTGGCTGCAACTCGGGCTGTAGTAATAGAGCTCCGAGTACGCCAAAGGGTTTATGAGTGACACCTCCTTGATGTGGAGTGTCAGCTGGCTGACTTGAGGGTTCGCCTAAGGGGTACCCGTCGCCGGTAGAAGACGATTTACTCATCTTTCCTTTGGGTTAAAGAACAGCCTTCGTATCTAAGCTCTATGTAGCACTTTTCCCTGTAAATATCCCTAACTTTCTAGTACTCTTGTTAGGTCTTAGTTCTGTCAAAATTTTCCTATCATGGTGTGAGGAAGGACCTACTCCTAGGTCATTTTTGCTGAACTTGCTACATCTGTAATACCAATATTATTGACAAATATCTAATCTCATGGAAATTAATATCCAAGTGCTTTCATCTTTCTAGTACTAGATCTCTATTCAATCATACTTTCATTTGTGTTGTTAGACTATGGAGAGTTAGTCTATGAGTCACTCTCATCATTCTCTCTATTAAATTCTTACCAATATCTTCATCTTTGTGATCTTATAGCTACAAGATGCCTCCACCTCGATTAGCGAGGTGTACTACTCCAATAACTCCAAATCAAACTCCTCCTCCTCCTCAATGCAACCCAACATCTATCCAAGCTGTCGTGAATGCAGCTGTTACAGCAGCTCTAGCACAATTCACCTCAACCGGTACTAGTGGGAGTGGAATTAATGTGCCTCCCACTATTGTCGAAACTCCAATGCGCTCTAAAGAGTGCTCGTACAAGGACTTCACCAACTTCAAACCCAGGGCCTTCAATGGAACTGGCGGAATCATTGCCCTCTCACAATGGTTCGAGAAGACGGAGTTGATCTTTGAGATCTGCTCCTGTCCGGAAGGGAGCAAGGTTAAATTTGCCGCATGCACCTTCGCGGACCGAGCCCTGACATGATTGAAGAGCTATGTCAAGTCACTATCTCTTATAGTGGCCAATGCTATAGACTGGGAAGATCTGAAGGAGCTCATGATCGAAGAGTACTGCCCGAGGGGCGAAGTTCAGAAGTTGAAGCAGGAGCTCTGGAGCCTAACCATGAAGGGCTCTGACATAGTCTCCTACACTGCCAGATTCAGTAATTTGGTAGCACTATGTCCGGGAATGGTCCCCTCTAAAGCAAAGAAGGTGGAGAGGTATATCTGGTGGCTGGTGTGACATCCCCATTTTCACGGCCAGAAAAGACTGATTTTGTTTATGCTTTATAAAAGTCAGAGTACTTCTTTTCATAAAAATGTTGCGGAATTTGTTCCCAGAAAAACACGATAAATAAGTTATCAAAACATTTTCGAAGAAACGTATTTTATTCATTTTAAAACGTTTGGGATGTCATCGTCAATACATCAACATAAGCATAAACAGAACTTACATTTATTTAAACCAGTGATCTACATCTCTTTAATCTCTCACTGTAATGTGACTTCATATCAACACCTGTGATATAAATAAACTGAGTGGGTCAGGTTGGGAAACCTGGTGAGTACATAGGGTTTTCAACCCACAATAATATAATTATTATGTTTAAACAATCAAGTAATTAAACCCAATTACCCATCCCCATTATCTTCTTTACTCTTAAGGATCTACCCTAAGAATCAACTATTTCTCGTTCATTCATTCCTAAGGATTATCCTAAGGAATTGGCACGAAGTCCATCGTTACCAAAGCTTATAGATTACAACTGGTGAACACGTAGTCCAAAACATCTGGTAAACACTTAGTTCAAAAGTAACTAGTGAACACACTTAGTTCAAAATACCTAGTGAACACACTCAGTTCAAAGATACGTAGTGAACACACTCAGTTTAAAATACGTAATGAGCACCTAGTTCAAAAACACCTACAGGTTACGAGCTTACTAGCGTTCCATCAGACCGTCTAGTATCGCCCATGGTCATCATCTATACTCCACTAGATGACTGAATCACTGACAACACTGATGTCTCCTATCGTGTTATCAAAAAACAACTATTTCATCTACCCATGTTTTACCCAACACATTTTGTAGATATAAAATACATATAAAGTTTAAATCATTTAAAACATGTATAAAAATCTTTCACCCAGCATAGACAGCAAGTATTCAGACAATATGCACACACAGCACATAATTTATATTAAAATACTTCATATCTATGTGTAAGATGAAAAGGACTATGCACTCATCTGAAAGGTGGTGACTCAGCACTCGGACAGCGCTTCGATACTCTCAAAACAATTTCCTTCGATAAAACCTAGTATCAATACCACTGGGGTTTAGTCTAACGATAACCGCGACAGATTAATAGTCTGTCTATTATTATTATTATTATATAAGCGTTAAATAACACTCAATATAACTCATAATAATAGCCCAAATAATTATTTTAAGGACCTAATAACATTCCTATAAGTATTCGAAAGCTATATTAAAAATTGCGTAAGCGTAGCTCACTTACAGTGAATTTTATCGAAAACCGGGCTTGGCTCGAAGCAGCGTTTCCGAAACCGAAAGACCCTTTTTCTCGGGACACCGGGAGCCTCGGGGCTTCCTTTGGGTGCAAGGGGGTTTACCTAGGCTTAGGAGAAGGTTAGGGAGTAGTGAGAGAATGTAGAGAGAGAAAGTTGTGGTGGAATGTGTGAAAAATCCGAGAGGCTTCACTTCCCTTTTATAGGTCGCAGCCTCGGAGTACGCTGGGAGTACCGAGGACCTTACGCGGGGCGTAATTCGGATAGAGCTGCCAGGTGGTGGATCCTCGGTGGTGCGACGTGGCGAAGTCTCGGACCGCACAATAGCAAGGTACGCTGGGCGTACTTCGTTTCGGACGCGGGGCGTAATGCGAAGGTGGCGTGTCACTCATCCGAAGCGGGTTCATCGGACGGCTGGGAGCTAAACCACGTCACCAATCCATGCATCAGCTTCGCAAATCTCAGTCTTAACATCTAAAAATCGTAACTTTCGCATACGAGCTCCGTTTTTGACGCTCTTTATATCCACGCGAAGGCGGGAACGTACTCTACAACTTTCGTTTAGACTCTGTCGGCTAATTTTGACTCGATTTTAAATTTTATATTATTAACAGGCGGGACAGGATTGGTCTGTTAAATCCTCATAACTTCTTCATCCGACGTCCGTTTTCGCCCATCTTTTTCTCGTTACGCTACTCTTAACGAGATCTTTGATTCTCGTTTAGGTCGTGTCGGCTAAAAACCACTCGATATAACATTCGAATTTCGGGCTGTACACTGCTAATCCGAAACTTCGAAAAATCATAACTTCTTCATACGAAGTCAGATTTGGGCGTTCTTTTTATCGATATTCTTAGTTGAACGTATTCTACGACTTTCATTTATATTGCTAAGGATAAAACTCGCTCTATTGCAAATTTACTATTTATGTTTCCCGGTGCCGTGCCGGTTCCGTCGCGAAACTTCGACGGGTCATAACTTCTTCGTTATAAATCGGCTTTCGGCGTTCTTTATATGTATGGAAACCTTGTGACATATACTACAACTTGGTTCAAATTTTTTATTCTAAATAATCTTTTGTCGAAAAGTCATTTTCGACCCCTATTGCCTCTAAATTGACTAGCCCGGGTCTGCGGGCGTTACAATTATCTCCCCCTTAGGATGATTACGTCCCGGAATCATCAACGAAACAGGGCTCGTATAATGAATCCATACGTCATATCTTCATCCTAGGTAATAATTATAACTTCTATATTCCTTCAAGTCTACCTCTTAGACTCAGGTCTCTTAGAGTCAAATTCCGGAATGGAATATGCCTTCCTTCGTGGTCTAATGTGATATAATCACATTTTAACATGTAGAATTTCTAGCTACCAACTTCTTTTAACAACGAGCGCGATACTTCTATTGATCGCTTTGATTTCAATCGTTTGGTTTAAGTCGGACGCTACATCGAACTTGGTTCTCTGAACCATGTAACATACTTATCGTAGTCGGACTCAATTTGATATGACCACTCGGGTCGGAATATCAACAATCTTTTTAGTCATTACCGAAACGATGGTAACAACATACTTGAATAAAGCGAAATCATTTACTAGCTTCTTGGTAACCTTGTGACTTTCACTGATCCAAACGTGAGTCCTATGCTTCCGGTAGTATATGCATCTACTACCTTTCACACCTACTCATACTCGTCCCAAGTATTGTCTCGCAGTTTTCCAAGTCATCATACAAGAAAATCACATAACAGTTTAACACATCAGATAGCAAAATGAAGGTTTTTATTATTTCTTAAAACTATTACATACGTGTTCAAGTTCACCATAGACTATGCCTATAATAGGCTACATCATAAGATACTATGGATACTACATAACTTGATCTTCAGATATGAAGTCCTCATCCTTGATTCCTCGCATGGTTTTTCGCTTTGTCGAGGATCATGTGAAATGCCCTTGGCCTTGGTGGCGTGTTTGGCCTTGCTGCTTCATTCTTCTTTGGGAAATTCTTTGAAAGATGCCCCCCTTCTTTACATTCATAACACAACCTCTTGTTGGATGTACACTCATTAGCGTAATGCCCAAACTTTCCACACTTGAAACATGTCACCTTTTCGCTGCATTTTCCAAGGTGTTTCTTCTTGCATTTATCACACCATCTTGCTTCACCTCCCTCTCCAGTCTTTGAGAATTTTCTCTCCTTGTTGGACCTTGAAGATCCTTCAAACTTCCCTTCTCTCCTGCCTTATCTTTTTCTAGACCCTTTTCTCTTATCTAGGCCTCTACGTTCTTAGCTGCCCTAACAACTGTTTTCAAGCTAGTTGTCATTTTGACCATTGGGCCAAAGTCAGTGGGTACTCCGTTAGCAAACCTATCAATCTTGGAGAGTTCAGTAGGCACCAAGTAGGGAAATAGCTTCATCCTCTCGGTGAATGCGGTGGCGTACTCATCAACACTCATCTTCCCTTTCTTCAGGTTCTGAAACTCGTTGTTAAGGTCTATCAGATGTATCTCTGAGCAGTACTGCATTTTCAACTGTTCCAAAAACTCTTCCCATGACATCCTTAGGGCTTCTCCTTGTGGCATCGTATCTGCCAGTAGCTTCCACCAGCTCAAGACTCCTGTTTTCAGTTGTCTTACAGCGAAGACGATCTTCTGTTTCTCGCTACAGTCGCAGCTCTCAAACACCATCAATTCTTGTACATTCGCCCATCCTTGTCGTTTCTCTTCTCCGTGCCATCCCTACGTTCACCTTGAGTCTCCACTTGACTCACTTGGCGGTTGTAGTTCCCTTCCTCCGATTGCTCGTGAATCAGTTCGGGTTGCTCAATGGGCATAGTAGGTTCGTCCCTATTCAACATCTGCCTCATTTCTTCCCTTTGTTCAACTAACATAGCCCGAATCATGGCTTGAACTCCAGCCATGGTGACTGGCTCAGGTGTAACTTCTTCTACAACAGGTATTTGCTGAACCACTGGGGGTTGGTTCCTATTCTCATTTGCATTCACGTTTCCGCTACGGTTACTTGCCATCTTGATCTATACACCGAATAAGGTGAATCTAGATCTTTATTTAGGATTGACGTTTAAATCATCCTTATCACTCCGAAACATTTATATGCTAGTTCTAATATCGTATTCGTACGTTTAGAATTCTAAACACATAAGGTTTCCAGATTCGGTCAGCAACAGACCATAAATCCGATCAAACTATAGCATAACAAATCATTTAGCACATAAAAGCAATTTAGGCATCATTCCTAAGATAAGCTAGTGCTCACACCTCACAATCATCGCTTAGCATTCTAAGTTTAAGTCTAGAAATAAATCCATATTCCTAGTTCGCTTAAACTAATGCTCTGATACCAACTGTGACATCCCCATTTTCATGGCCAGAAAAAACCGATTTTGTTTATGCTTTATAAAAGTCAGAGTACTTCTTTTCATAAAAATGTTGTGGAATTTGTTCCTAGAAAAACACGATAAATACGTTATCAAAACATTTTCGAAGAAACGTATTTTATTCATTTTAAAACGTTTGGGATGTCATTGTCAATACAGAAACATAAGCATAAACAGAACTTACATTTATGTACACAAGTGATCTACATCTCTTTAATCTCTCACTGTAATGTGACTTCATATCAACACCTGTGATATAAATAAACTGAGTGGGTCAGGTTGGAAAACCTGGTGAGTACATAGGGTTTTCAACCCACAATAATTTAATTATTATGTATAAGCAATCAAGCAATTAAACCCAATTACCCATCCCCATTTTCTTCTTTACTCTTAAGGATCTACCCTAAGAATCAACTATTTCTCGTTCATTCATTCCTAAGGATTATCCTAAGGAATCGGCATGAAGTCCATCGTTACCAAAGCTTATAGATTAAAACTGGTGAACACGTAGTCCAGAACATCTGGTAAACACTTAGTTCAAAAGTAACTAGTGAACACACTTAGTTCAAAATACCTAGTGAACACACTCAGTTCAAAGATACGTAGTGAACACACTCAGTTTAAAATACGTAATGAGCACCTAGTTCAAAAACACCTACAGGTTACGAGCTTACTAGCGTTCCATCAGACCGTCTAGTATCGCCCATGGTCATCATCTATACTCCACTAGATGACTGAATCACTGACAACACTGATGTCTCCTATCGTGTTATCAAAAAACAACTATTTCATCTACCCATGTTTTACCCAACACATTTTGTAGATATAAAATACATATAAAGTTTAAATCATTTAAAACATGTATAAAAATCTTTCACCCAGCATAGACAGCAAGTATTCAGACAATATGCACACACAGCACATAATTTATATTAAAATACTTCATATCTACGTGTAAGATGAAAGGGACTATGCACTCACCTGAAAGGTGGTGACTCAGCACTCGGACAACGCTTCGATACTCTGAAAACAATTTCCTTCGATAAAACCTAGTACCAATACCATTAGGGTTTAGTCTAACGATAACCGCGACAAATTAATAGTCTGACTATTATTATTATTATTATTATTATTATTATTATTATTATTATTATTATTATTATTATTATATAAGCGTTAAATAACACTCAATATAACTCATAATAATAGCCCAAATAATTATTTCAAGGACCTAATAACATTCCTATAAGTATTCGAAAGCTATATTAAAAATTGCGTAAGCGTAGCTCACTTACAGCGAATTTTATCGAAAACCAGGCTTGGCTCGGAGCAGCGTTTCCGAAACCGAAAGACCCTTTTTCTCGGGACTCCAGGAGCTTCGGGGCTTCCTTTGGGTGCTAGGGGGTTTACCTAGGCTTAGGAGAGGGTTAGGGGGGTAATGAGAGAAAGTAGAGAGAGAAAGTTGTGGTGAAATGTGTGAAAAATCCGAGAGGCTTCACTTCCCTTTTATAGGCCGCAGCCTTAGAGTACGCTGGGCGTACCGAGGACCTTACGCGGGGCGTAATTCGGATAGAGCTGCCAGGTGGTGGATCCTCGGTGGTGCGACGTGGCGAAGTCTCGGACCGCACAATAGCGTGGTACGTTAGGCGTACTTCGTTTCGGACGCAGGGCGTAATGCGAAGGTGGAGTGTCACTCATCCGAAGCGGGTTCATCGGACGGATGGGAGGTAGGCCACGTCGTCAATCCATGCATCAGCTTCGCAAATCTCAGTCTTAACTTCTAAAAATCGTAACTTTCGCATACGAGCTCCGTTTTCAACGTTCTTTATATCCACGTGAAGGCGGGAACGTACTCTACAACTTTCGTTTAGACTCTATCGGCTAATTTTGACTCGATTTTAAATTTTATATTGTTAACAGGCCGGGACATGATTGGTCAGTTAAATCCTCATAACTTCTTCATCCGACGTCCGTTTTCGTCCATATTTTTCTCGTTACGCTACTCTTAACGACATCTTCGATTCTCGTTTAGGTTGTGTCGGCTAAAAACCGCTCGATCTAACATTCAAATTTCGGGCTGTACACTGCTAATCCGAAACTTCGAAAAATCATAACTTCTTTATACGAAGTCAGATTTGGGCGTTCTTTTTATCGATGTTCTTAGTTTAGCGTATTCTACGACTTTCGTTCATATTTCTAAGGCTAAAAATCGCTCTATCGCAAATTTACTATTTACGCTTCCAGGTGCCGTGCCGGTTCCGTCGCGAAACTTCGACGGGTCATAACGTCTTCGTTATAACTCGGATTTCGGCGTTCTTTATATGTATGGAAACCTTGTGACATATACTACAACTTGGTTCAAATTATTTATTCTAAATAAATAATTGATAGCCCGGGTCTGCAGGCGTTACAGCTGGTGCCTCCATTTCAGGGGAATGTACTAGCTTCAAACCCCGCTACCTTCGATAGTGCCAAGAGATTAGCACAACGACTCTTTGACCATGGAGTCCGTACCACGTCAACAACAACAACCCTAGCCATCACAGAACCCTCCAAAGTTGCTGATAACAAGCGGAAATTCTGGGAGGACAAGAAGAAGAACGCTGCGTAGAAAGCTGCCAAAAACCTGCAGTTCGTAGCGGTTCATGCTGCGATAGCACCTGCAGCTGCTGCACTGGTAAAGCAGTACGCTGGAAACTTACCGAAGTGCAACAAATGCAGTTTCCACCACAACGGACCCTACCGTGAAATGCAGTGCTCTAACTACAAACAGGAAGGGGCACACTGCCCGTTTCTGCTAAGCTTTGGCAAGGCCAATCAACCAAGTCCACGGTGTTGGTGTGGTCCAGGCTTGCTACGGTTGTGGCGAGCTGAGCCACTACAAAAGGAACTTCCCTAAGGAAGGGAATGTCGGTGGAGTAGGAAGGGTTTTGGCTATAGGCAACGAGGAAGCAGTTGTCGACCCCACAGTTGTCACTGGTACGTTTCTCCTCGATAACTCTTATGCATGCATTCTGTTTGATAGTGGAGCGGAGAGGAGTTTCGCAAACCAGAAATTTGCTCACTTGCTTAAACATAAGTCTCATGCACTTAAAGAACCGTTCACCATGGAAATGGCTAACGGAAACACTGATAACACTAGCAGTATATACCTTGGATATACTCTAACTATAGATAGCCATTCATTTTCAATCGACCTCATGCCAGTCTCAATTAAAAGTTTCAACGTCATTATTGACATAGATTGGTTGAGTCTACATCGTGTTGACATCATGTGTTATGAAAAGGTTGTTTACCTTAATCTGTCTTCTAGTGAAACTCTAGTTATATACGGTGACAACCCCGGCACGAACCTTCGTATCATCTTCAGTATTCAAGCCCAGAAGCACTTGCGAAAGGAATGTCGTGCATTCCTTGCTCATGTTGTCGATGCGAGCCAAGAAACGAAAGACATAAAGAACATCCCAGTGGTACACGATTTTCTAGACATCTTTCTAGAAAAACTACCAGGATTATCTCCACAGCGTCAAGTCGAGTTCAGAATCAACTTAGTTCTAGGGGAAACCCCAGTAGCCAAATCGCCCTATCGTCTAGCACCAGCTGAGATTCAGGAACTATCCGGCTTTATTAGACTAATCTTCTCACCCTGGGGAGCTCCGGTCTTGTTCGTGAAGAAGAAAGACAGATCATTTCGTATGTGCATCGATTACAGTGAACTTAACAAACTAACCGTAAAAAATCGTTACCATCTGCCTCGCATAGACGATTTGTTCGACCAACTGCAAGGGGCGAATTACTTTTCAAAGATAGATCTGAGATTCGGGTATCAACAGTTGCGAGTGTTAGAGGAGGATGTCCCAAAGACAACCTTCCGAACTCGTTACGGAAACTACGAGTTTGTAGTGATGCCATTTAAATTGAGTAATGCACTCGCAGTATTCATGGACTTAATGAATAGGGTATGTCGTCCTTACTTGGATCAGTTTGTCATTGTATTCATTAATGACATAATTATCTACTCTCGTAGTAAGGAAGAGCATAGTAAGCATCTACGTCAGATTTTGGAAACATTACGATCAGAGAAGCTCTACGCGAAGTTCTCTAAATGCGAATTTTGGATTCGAAGAGTCGAATTGTTGGGTCACGTTGTTAGTGAAAAGGGAATTCATGTGGACCCTTCCAAAATAAAGGCCATTGAGAACTGGTCAGCACCGAAGACGCCTACAAAAATTCGCTAATTTCTAGGCCTCGCTGGCTACTATTGTAGGTTCATTCAGAACTTCTCTGGGATCGTGAAACAATTTAACTACATTGACCCAGAAAGGTGTGGCCTTTGACTGGGAAGAAAAGCAAGAGAAAGCGTTCCAAACACTGAAACGAGCCTTATGCACCGCACCGATACTATCCCTCAAAGAAGGATTAGAAGACTTTGTAGTTTATTGCGATGCATCAAATCAAGTACTCGGTTGTGTTCTCATGCAACGAGGTAAGGTCATCGCCTATGCCTCAAGACAACTAAAGACGCACGAGGTCAACTACACCACACACGATCTTGAGTTAGGAGCAGTCGTGTTTGCTATGAAGATCTGGAGACACTACCTGTATGTTACGAAAAGCACTATCTTTACAAACCACAAGAGCCTACAACATATATTCGACCATAATGAGCTCAATATGAGACAATGACGGTGGGTTGAGCTACTCAGTGACTATGAATGCGAAATTCGTTATCATCCGGGTAAAGCCAACATAGTAGTTGATGCCCTAAGTTGGAAAAGAATACTCTAGTCGTAGAGTCAAATCATTGACTATGACTATCCATGCACATCAGTCCACACAAATTAAAGAGGCTCAGCTCGAAGCCTTAAAACTTGAAAATGTGGCGGGTGAATCCCTAAGGGGGATGGATAAGAACTTGGAAGTCAAGGGTGGTGGAGCCTTATATTTCATGGATCGGATCTCGACACCAAAACACGGTGGTTTTAGAGACTTGGTCATGACCGAAGCGCACAACACTCGATATTCCGTCCACCCAGGTTCAGATAAGATGTATCTGGATCTTAAAAAGTTATACTGGTGACCTAACATGAAAGCAGAGATTGCCACCTTCATGATTAAATGCCTTACTTGCGCAAAGGTTAAGGTCAAATACCAGGATCCATCAAGTTTACTCCAACAACCGGAGATACATGAATGGAAGTGGGAGCGGATCACGCTGGACTTCATAACCCAATTGCCCAAGACAACGAGTGGTCTCGATACCATATGGGTGGTTAACCAAGTCCATACACTTCCTGCCTATCAAAGAGACTAACAAGATGGAGAAACTCACTAGAACCTACATTAGGGAGATTGTACGACTGCATGGCGTTTCCATATCCATTATCTCTGATAGAGATAGTAGATTCACTTCAAGGATCTGGAAGTCGCTACAAAGTTCCCTAGGAACTAGGTTGGACATGAGTACAGCCTACCAACCGCAAACCGACGGACCAAATGAGAGGACTATTCAATCTCTGGAAGATATGTTGCGAGCCTGTGTGATTGACTTTGGAAAGGCATGGGATATTCATCTACCCCTTTTCGAGTTCTCCTATAATAACAGTTATCACACGAGCATAAAGGCTGCTCCATTTGAAGCCCTCTATGGCCGAAAGTGTAGATCCTCTCTTTGCTGGGCTGAGGTGGGTAACACACAGTTAGCTAAAGGACGCGTCCCTGGCAACACTCTCACAGGTCCATAAATCATTCGGGAAACGACAGAGAAGATTGTTCAAATCCATGAACGATTGAAAGCCTCTAGAGACAGACAGAAAAGCTACGCAGACAAGAGAAGGGAACCTAAACCCAACAAATAAAGGGGTACAAATGACTCCAAGTACGCTACTCTATTGCACTAGAAAGGTAGTACAAGGCAAGTAGGGTCGATCCACAGAGACACGGGATAATTAGTATATACCTCTTTGCGTAAGGTATTTGTTCACAAAAGATTAAATAAAGGGGGGGGGGGGTTGAGTGTAATGATGTAGCAAACCAATATAAAACACGAGTAAACAACTAAACTAATGAATTAAGTTCGGATTTTGTAAGGACTCCAACTCCATGTATGACAATCCAGCAATGTGAATCAAAGATGACAAGACATTTGTTTCATTCTATCTAAGTTGGTACTTGAAAGTGTTCACAAGCTCTAACACTTTCCATTCACCACATTGATCAATCAAAACAAGCTCTTTGATTAATCCTAACCTTACTAACCTAATCTAAACAAGCTCTTAGAAGTAGATTAAAAGATTGCATTAAGCTTATTGTGAATATTCCCAACAACACCCAATACTCCTCACAAGCTCGGGAGCGTAAGAATGTGTTAAACGATTTACACTAAATTCATTCATAGTAAATCAATTTAATGCTTTTTACTCTGTTCAATTCACAAAACATTTATGGATTTTGCAAAATGAATAACTTGAATGATCTAACCCTAATTCAAATGGCCAATAAGAATCATTATTAGAATCAAACATTCAATTGAAGCAAAATCAAATTCATTAGATAGGAATTAAGAACAAACATCATGTCATATGATTGAAATCACAACTAAGAAGCCAAGACATGAAGTTAGAGAAATTAGGGTTCTAGCCACACATGGCTAGAACAAGATCACAAGTCTAAAAGATGAAATTAAGTGTAATTACAACTTAGAAAAACGAAAATTAATATTTCCAAATGATTAATGGACAAACCATTGTAAAAACCCTTTGAAATCCCTTCTCCAAATGTGCTTTGATATGTTGTGTGTGTCTAAAAATGGCCCTTAACCCGTAATATGAAAGATAGGAAAAACTGCCAAAAGTTGGTTTCTGGGTCGAACACGACCCATGTTGGACATAGAGTAAAACTGGCACGGCCCGTGTTCAGCATGGTCAACAGCTCCCATTTTGGTCAACACGGCCCGTGTTGGACATAGAGTAAAACTGACACAACCCGTGTTCAACATGGTCAACAACTCCCATTTTGGTCAACACGGCCCGTGTAATTCCAGGTTGGCGATCGTGCTCTATTGAAGGTCTCACAATGGAAGGGCTTGATATGATTCAGAAAGCGTTGAAAGCTAAATCCAAGATATGTAGGGCCTTTCGAGATTCTCGCTAGAATCGGCCCAGTATCTTACAAACTCAAACTACCTCGCGAACTCAATAACATACATTCTACTTTCCACGTCTCGAACTTGAGAAAGTTTCTATCCAACGAGACTCTTGTAATCCCACACGATGAGATCGAGATCAACGAGAGACTCAACTTCGAGGAAGAACTTGTAGAGATCATGGACCGAGAGGTGAAGCGAACGAAGCAAAGTTGTATCCCGATAGTGAAGGTTCTCTGGAATTCCAAGCAAGGACTTGAATTCACTTGGGAGCGCGAGGATCAGTTGAACCTGAAATATCCTCATCTTTTCGCTTAGTTATTTGTAATAGCTTAATTGCTTAAACTTTAATTTTGGGACGAAATTCTCTCTAACAGGGGATGATGGGACAACCCGAAATTTTTACCTTGTTCTTCAACTCTAATTTCGGGACGAAATTCTCATTGATTTCATCCATGAAATCACTTCATTTTGGTATATCTTCAAGTGTTCTTCAGTTTCACCAAGAACACCTACTAAGTTCTTGGACCTCAAACACCCCTAAAGGCTTCTATATCGTAAGTACTCCTTCTTATGCTTGTTACTTACTAGATATTCTCCTTAGAAATCATCCAAACCATGATCATCAAGGAGTGTACGGCCGTACACACCCCATGTGGTCGTACACCCCTTTGTTTAGTGCATATTGGCCTCAAACTTATGTTCTATGCAAGCACATGATCAAGAACACTTGGAGGATGCAAAATATAGCCTTGGAATACACTTTTTGACCATTTCTTCAAGGAGTGTACGACCGTACACTCCATGTCCATACACACCAGGTCGTACACCCAAGTGGCCGTACACCCATTATATGCAACCCTTTGTACTTCTAACACTTCAATCTAAGTGTTTCCTAAGTCCTAGAGTGTTTTCCTTTCATGATTAGTTGTATAAACACTAATTATATCCATATATGTGTCATTATATGCTTATTAGGATCCATTGTGCTCAACTCTTCACTTGACACTTAGCATTGAAACAACTCAAATTTTCAACAAATTTTTCATTTTTAAAATAAGGTATTTCCATTCAAAACAAGGCATAATTAATTTTAAGTGTTATGTCAGATACAAATAGTCTAAATCCCAAGATCATAAAAAAACAATCTTCAGTGTGTATCGATCACGCCGGTGCCTTCCCACGGTCCTCGCTAGTACCTGAAACACATACATAACCACTGTAAGCATAAATGCTTAGTGAGTCCCCCAATATACACTTACGCACATACGCCTCTCCAGGCCCTGACCTTCCGGTCCTCAATACAACGCCTTCCAGCCCATAACATGATCACCTTCCGACCCATAACATATTGCCTTCCGGCCCACATAACATACATAGCACACATATACAATTAACTTACCACATATAGCATACATATCACATATCATATCTGACCTTCCGGTCACAAAGTCAAACCCTTCCGGGTACAGTATAGTGAGAAGACTCACCTCGTAAAAGCTGAAAGCTAGCAAATCCCGAAATGACTCGTGCACAATCCGACGAGCTACAACCTCCCTATAACATCACATATCTCATTAACACTTATATCTTCTAAGTGTGACTATCCCTAAGAAGTCAGACTTAGGTCAACTCTGGTCAACGGTCAACGGTCAACTCGACCGGACTCGGCGAGTGCCATGGCGACTCGGCGAGTCTAGACGTCCTCCAACTCTCTGAGATTCTCTATCTACTCGTCGAGTATCCTCCTCGACCCGACGAGTTACTCCTGGAAGAATCGCGGGGCCACCCCGACTCCACTCGCCGAGTCTGAAGAACAACTCGGCGAGTCCCAGTAAATCTTCAAGCTACTCGCCGAGTCTGAAGAACAACTCGGCGAGTCCATGCCATGCAGGCGAGCACCTACTTCCTAAATTACGTATGGTCTCGAGATATACAATCATGGGACTTTCTGGACTTCTAAACATCTTATTACTGGGTATAAACGTCTGGGTAATAACATAATAACCCATCTAATCACTAAGTGGGTTTCATAAACCCTAGATTCGTATACACATCAATATAACAGAAATGGTCCGAGTATTACCTGAAAACGCACTCCCTGTGTCCCCCAAACCTCAGGGCTCGATCCTCTTTGATATTCCTTTGGCCAAATTCTTCTTCTTCTTGCCTAACAAGTTCCTCCAAGTTCCAATAGCTTTCTCTCCTGCTCTAGACGTCCACAACGATTAGGGTTCTTCTCAATCGACCAAAAGACGAACAATGACGGCCTAAGAGGCGTTATATACGATCCAAAACCGAACGGTTAGGGTTTCTGCTGAACAGTGTCGACTCGCCGAGTCCATATCTGGACTCGTCGAGTCCAGTCGCGAACCCGCGACCAAGTCTGCGATCCTACTCGGCGAGTCTAGGCTCCAACTCGCCGAGTCCCCTCTTAAATCACCCCCAAAAACATAATTTAATAATATCCGAGATTCCGGGTTGTTACACTTAGCATCCTACAAACCGATCTTTCATTTGTATCACTCACTGCAGGTGAGTTCATACCCCTTAACTTATCTTTTAAATGATTTTAAATGCTTTCATGGGGGGAATACAAGTAGAAACACTATAGTTATTATATCAATCACATGTGATTAATATCTATCAAACAAATAGATTTCTTATACTTCAAATAGTGTTTCCAAACAAATTGCTTCAAATACTTTTACAAACTCTTTTATATGCAACACTCCTTATTAAACTCTTTCAAACTTATATTTTGTCAAAATCATGTCTATATAGATGTAGTTATATAATTAGGATTGAAAGGACTTAGGACTGATAACTCGCCTTATTTCATGTTCCTTGTTTAGTTGTGGACTTATGGAATCAGTTGTTTGTCCGAAGGTCGTTTGAATCTCAGTTATATATTATGTGTGTGTATACAGATATTAAAGTTCTTCATTCAGTTCAATACCTTTGAGTAGCAAAGGTGTACAAACATGTTCATTCATACAAACAACATTTCTAGTAAACTATAATATGTATAGTTTAGGAAGTCTCTAATACTATTGCTAGAACAATGAAACATAGAAGATTCACTTCATACATGAGTTAGTTCAAACATACTATAACGAGAGACACTAATCACTATAAAGAGAAACAAAACATACTATAATGAGAGACAATACTCACTATAAAGAGAAAATTGCATGCTATAACGAGAAACAATACATACTACACACTATACACTAGAGAACATACTATATACTAAACAGAGAGAACATACTAATACAAATACAAGAATACTATAACATCAATGTGAGATACTACTTCATGGCTTGGCAAAATACTGTTGTGTCACGTTTTGTACCTAGAGTCTCCTAGATGGAGAGCGTGAATTTGTGTATAGATCTATATGGGACTGACCATCCTACACCTTGCTGCTAGCTACGGTAGGACCTGCAGGTCTACGAGTGACGAATGTCATATCATTTCGACGTCTAGAACGTCGTGTTATACTAGTCGATCAAGTATGGTTACAATCATATCACATTTTACCTTAATTAACAAACTGGTTTAAGGTAGTTAATACATTGGTAGTTACTTATATACAATACTATTATACACTGTTATTTTCCCATTGCACTCACATTGTGATCTTCTCACATAAACGGTAATGTAACCTATATTTTGGTAATGACAGGCATACTTGGGAAAGATACACACTTTTACAAACAACACAACACAAAGAACATTTGGGCCGTGGTAGAAGACTACTTTTTAGTAGAAAATATAGGATTTTCTAGGAGATACAAACAATTACTACAAATACTTACAAACATTTACATCAAACATTTACAAACACTTCCATACAAACAATAACACTAAAATACTTATGAACTCATCAGCTTTAATGCTAATCTGCTCTTTCAAAATAACTTGTATTCTTAGGTCACCAGTAGACAGGTACCGATGACCAGGTTTTGAGAAGATGGAGCACGTTCGAGACTCATCTCTTATTTTAATTCATATTTTTGGTGTCTTATAAACTATACGAAACACACTTTATTAAAATTATATTATTAATGCAATGAATGGTGTTCTTGCTTGTTTACTATTATGCATTGTTGTGATACTGTACATGACGTCCTCCGCCCCTGAACATTTCCACTGTTCAGGTTTTGGGGTGTGACATAAATCTAGTAAACTCAGTGAAGCATATATAGCATACATGGCTAACGGTCAGTCCGAAAGTACCCAGGAAGTTCTAGAAAACAGCGTACTAACTTTAAATAACCACGTTTTTCATGTTAATCTCATGCATATGACCATGAGAAGCTTTGACATAATAATCGGCATGCGTTGGTTATCCTTCACCGTGTTGAAATCTTGTGTTACGAGAAAGTCGTACGATTACCCTTACCCAATGAAGAAACATTGATTATTTACGGAGACAAATCAAGGCAAAACCTTAAGATCATCTCTTACATGAAAGCTCAAAAAATATCTACACAAAAAGTATTGCGCTTTCTTGGCACACATTATAGATAAAAGAAGTAAAGAAAAGCATATCAAAGGCACATGTCATAACTAGTTTCTCATTAATTTTGAAAAATTTAACATCGATTATAGATGGATGTGAGTATTTTGATTATACTTTAAAATTTTGCTACTAATTAAATATCATCCTAATTTTCTTTCTAATTATCTTCCTACTCATTTGAAAAGATGACAAGTGTCCTAAAATATAATTAATTTTATTAAAATATGACATCTGTTACAATTTCATATTGGTAGGAAGATAAGTAGGAAGAAAAGATAGGAATATATTTAATTAAAGAAGATGAGAAATTAGTAGCAAGTTTTTAAAGTATAATCAACATGCGCCAGGAAAGCGTAATATTCTTTTAGAGACGACTTCTAATAGATTTTAAAGAAAGTGTTGCGACTAACATAGAAATTACAAAAAACTAACTACTATTTTTTAGAGATGACTTATGATATATTTTAAATGACTACAAGCTCCATCGTTAATCTGTGGTTTTATCGTATAATTGATAGGATTACTGGCGAATCTGTTATTAACCGTCGTATTTGTGCATTGAAATCCATAATTACTTTTTTTTGGGAGATTCGTGGATATAGTGACATACGTTACGAGTCAATGTGCTCCAAACTTCGTCTTTAAGTTTTTGTTTGTTTCTGATCATACTATTTAATAAAGAAAGACATATAAAGTATGTGTAATGGCATTCTTTTGAAGATTGAACCATGCAAATTCCTTGGAAGAAAATGGTGAAATAGCGTAGTGGATCTACAGCCTTCCAATTAACAGAATGAGTGGATGGAAGTTAAAGTGTTTTGATTGTTGGGAGACACCAGCGGCCCATGTCCCCTCCGGCTTCCCCGCCTTCATATCAATGTCGTTGTTTACATCATTCCTTTATTCCGCTAATCAACATAGTTCACCTTTCATTTTCACGGTAACTAGGACAAAATATATAAATCATAATGTATTTCAATTCCTTTGTCAGTAAGGCTCTTAACTATTGATTTAATGATTAAACTCTGATATCTTTATCTTATTAAAAATTGTTAAGTAAACAAAAATAATGGATTATGTTGACAATACTTGATATAGTTTTAAACAAGATAAGTAAAGTCTACGAGTTTAATTATTAAAAAACTTAAGAAAGTTAATCGATAAAGTTGTGGAATCACGTTTTATTTTATATTATTTGTGTTATGTTATTAGAATTTATTAATTTGGTTTTATATTTAATTAAGAATCAAAATTTCATTTTTTTTGTTAGCATATATTTATATTCTTATTTTATTTAGCCTTTTAAGTTAAAGATTTTTTCCTAGATAGATTTAACCTAATTATTTCTTATTTATAGTTATTTCTCCTATTATTATAAACTAGGGAAGAACCCGCTTTGCGGGGTTGGATATGCCCAAAAAACGTCAAAGAAGACTGAAATAAATATGGAAACATTGGTTAAATTTAGCTATTGTTGCAATAAATTCAAACAAAAGCTGTGATCGATCCTACAATTGCCTTTTTCTATATTCATATTGAATCCCTTGTTTTTGACAAAATTTTCCAAGTATTCCATCGACACAACCTATTTTACCATAAATCAAGAACTTCATATAAGCAAGGTGAAAATGGTACGTATTGAGGAAGAAGTCTAAAAGCCATTATAGACATTTCAACCATAAATGAATAAAAATTTACCTGTTTAAGAAGCCAGGTTTGTTTTGTTAATGCATAACGTACAACTTATACCGACAGGTGTAATGAGGCTAGAAACTTTAGAGGCACTTTAAGTGGTAAAAAGACCATCCACAAAGATCTATTGAGAAATCAATAGATCAGAAAAATGGAAATAAATGGCTAAAAATAACCTAAAAACAGTGACTAAAATAATTTTGCATAAATTAGGAAAAATATGAAACTTTGTTGCATAAATGAGAAGATCATTACATGCTGCCTTTAGACATGAAAGAGAACAACCTGGACAAGAAAATATTTTTTGCCAAATACAAAATTTCAGAAGAACGGAATTGAATTAAATTTCATTTCATTTTTTCCAAGGAAAATCATGACATATCTACCTTACCTTTTCATATTTTGAGTTTGATTTGTTTGGTAAATATCACTACTCCCGTCATATTTTCCTGTGACAAAATAAATGAGATATTAATTCTGAAACATTCAGGAATTAAAGAAGCAAAATTGAAAGTAAAGTAAAAGAATTAGTTGAAATTAACCAAACAATAAGACACAATATTATCTCTGTTTAAATGAAACTCTCTTATCATTCATACTCTCAACTACAATACTGGTACTCTTAGCATCAAGTTGTAAGTGGTAAATGAGAAATCTCTGAGAATATCCAAAGCAGAAAAAAAATATGATAGGTTTATAATCAACAAAAAAGTAACAAAAAGAGTTTTTTTTAAGCCAATGAAAGGAAAGGAACATAAACCGAACCTGGGTTTTCTTTTGTTCCATCTTGTTGAGCTTGGATTAAAATTTTCTTCTTTGGGCAATTCTTGGCTTTCTCCAAAATTATCTGAATTCTTCCCTTAAAAATACCAATTACTACATGTCATCTACAATAGATATATCGACAAATAATAAGGTGTTTTTCAAAATCAGATATGAATATAATCAAAAAACTATTAACTCGCCTCGAGCTCAAATGTCATTACAATCTGAATAGCAACCTAATCAACCCCATATTTGGACGACTCCTTAAATGGACTCTTGGTGTTCCCTATTCAACCATAGAAAGAGATGATGAAACTTTTAAATTCAAATAGGGAATTGAGCATATACTAAAGATTAGATCTTTTTGGCATGAGCAAGTAAATCAATCATATTAGTGTTATATTTAGTTGTTTTCTGGTTTTATGTGACAACCCAAGTTGTCCCGTTACATTTCCCCGTTACCGTTAACGGAATATTCCAATGTATAAAAGTTCCGTTAATTAGAGGGCATCAATTTAATAAACATTCCATTTGGTTACCTTTAACATGCCGTTAAGTCGTGATAAAAGGGAATAAAAACTCAAGACACACATTTCCATTTATTGAGGGAATGTCAAGTTTTATTGTTACGACCACTAAATCGGGTGGGACCAAAAGCCCCGTTTAACGGTAGTATCGGGTAAAATTCCACTGAGCCTCGATAGTGAAACCTATATAAGGGTGAGTGGAGTCAACTGGGAGACTTTTTACACTCTCTCTCTCTATACTCTCTCTCTAGACCCGTTTTCGCCCCGAATTTGCAACCAAACGCTTCCAAATTGTAAGTCCGCTTGCCCTAACTTATTCTAAGCGTATTGATTTATGTTTATAGCCCAAAAATCATCCAAGAAGGCATAAGATAAGGAGTTTACGGCCCAGGAACATTCTAGGGCCGTAAACCCCTAAAAAGGTGTTAAAAATGCCTTTAAACTTGACCATGAGCTTAGAAACTATTAGGGGATATAGCCTAGGGGTGTTTAAACACTAAAATGCATGGATTTAGGACTCAAAGAAGAGTTTACGGCCCAAGCACATGCTTAGGCCGTAAACTCCACAAGTTAGGGTCCCAAATGTGCACCAAACTCATCCTAGGGCTTATTACATATTTTAGGGACTTATTCCTTTGAGTTTAGGACACTAGAACACTCCAAAATGAATTAAAGAAAGGAGTTTATGGCCCATGAATAGTCAAGGCCGTAAACTCCCTAAATCATGCCCAAAAGTGTGATTTTTGCCCCCCTAATGGCCTTAGACATTTACCATAAAATGCTAGAATGGAATTAAAGGCTTAAACACAAGAAAAATGAGACATTTCTTGGAGTTTACGGCCCAAGCATTATCTAGGCCGTAAACTCCCCAAAACCCCCCTCAAATGTTGGTTTTAATCCTCCAAAATAGCATCACACTTCATTAGAAATCACTAGAAAGGCATTAGGGGCTTGAAACATCACCAAACTCAATGATTTAGAGTTTACGGCCGTAAACTCCTTTAGGAGTTGTTCTTAGGCCGTAAACTCCATTATAAGGCCCTTAGGAACCTCAAATCCAATCATGCCTTTGATGAAAAGTGCTTAGAATAAATCAAGGAACAAGCTAGAAGCATCAAAACCCCAAGAACATGACCTTGGGAGTTTACGGCCGTAAACTCCCTTAGGTTGAGCCGTAAACTCCTTGATTGGTCCATAATGATGCTTTAAACCCCTTTACACCCTTGATACTTGAGCATAGCAAAGTCCCACAACTGATAGGAGACCCTTAGCACCCTTAAACACTACCCGGGACCCCAAACACTCAACCAAAAGTGTTTTCCACTCCTTTGAGTGTGTGTAATTGTTTTATTAGTATATTATATGCTAATTGTATGTGAACATATGTTATCATATGTTAAAATAGGTCCTTGTGTGTGTTCAAGTCCTTGCGTGACCCCGAACGCCTAAACGGCACTACCGTCGGACCTACTTATACCAGGTGAGTTTATACCCCTGAATGAACCTTTTTAATGCTTTTAAATGTTTTCATAGGGGGGGGATTACAAGTTAAACATGCCAGTTATCATATCAATCACATGTGATTGATAACCCGCATGCACAAGGTTTTACCACTGTACACTGTTTTACCGAGTAGGACACTATAAATGGCTTTCAAAAAGAGTTTTTAAATTGTTCAAGTTCTTACTTTCATAGCTTATCAAAGATTCATTTTCAACTGATTTATAAAAGATTCTCAAAGATTTCTAAAGGTTTTCACACTTATTTTATCAAAGAATAAAAATGCGATTTTCCGGAGTAATAAAGTCTTCAAGGGTTTTCATGAATACTTTTAATTGTTAGATACCGCTGCTTCGCCTATACCTATTTTATACTCCTACTCTGTAATGCTTTCGCTTATATCTGAAGTCACTTATACCTGATAACGCTTATACTTATTTACCCTCTTACTTAGTGATACGATTCTACTTCGCTTATACTTGAGATCGACTTTACTTCACTTATACTTGATCCGCTCTTACTTCACTTGTGGTCATAACTACTTCGCGATGCGCCTATACTTATTCGACACTTATACTTCACTTGCGACCGCTCTTGCTTCACTTATTAGACACTCCTACTTCACGAGAATCACTTTCACTTGATACCCACTTAGTCATAGTTAGATGTATGTCCGTACTTATATAGGTATATATAAGTAATGACTGAAAGACTTAGGAAGGCTCAACGGCCCTATTTCGTTTTCTTCGTTGAGATGTGGTCTGGTGGGATCGGGTAGCCGTCCGAAGGTCGTTTGGTCCATTAGTTAAATACTATGTATATGAGTATGGACATATAGGGAATTCTCTAGTCAAGTCAATTAAGAGTCTCTTCATCTATCCTACACTCACTTTAGAAACACACTACCCACTGCTTGGAAGTCTCTACCTCTAGAATAGCACTTGTATTAGAAACCCACTCCTCTCAAGAAACACACTATTCTCTATTTGGGATGCATCTTCGGGACGCGGCCTTCTCCGCCGTCTAGTTGGTAACCAGAGTCTCCTGTAGGGAGAGCGGACATTGTGTGTATAGGCCTATACGGGATTGACAACCCCGCACCCTGACTGCTAGCTACAGTCCACGGCCCACCAAGCCAAGGGGTGACAAATGTCATATTATATAGATGCTTGTAGGGCGTCTGGAACTCTAGTCAGTATGGTTATGAGTATCCTGGGTTGCCTTATAATTCATGGCTTTAAGGTAACAGTATTTTCGTCAGCAATTTACACTGTATGCTGATGTCACTTTTCAGAGTCACTCTATTGCGACCTTGCTAGCTGTATCTTTCATTTGATACTGTCTGGGGTCTATAGTCTCTGTTTCGACCTTGCTAGCTGTATCTTTCATTTGATACTGTCTGGGGTCTATGGTCTCTGTTTCGACCTTGCTAGCAGTATCTTTCAATTGATACTGTCTGGGGTCTGTAGTCTTTGTTCTGACCTTGTGAGAGATACCTTTCATTTGGTATCGTCTTCGGTCTATATTTACTGCTTTAGACCTTACCAGCTGTACCTTTCGTTTGGTACCTTTTGGGGTCTATGTCTCCCCTTTGTTAGACTGAAACAGGCGTGTCGACAGTTCGATACCCTCCTGGAATCTATGATTCTTTGCCTTAGTCAGCAGTCCTCACTGCTGAGGCATATGTATTTCCCTGATGTCACTTGCTTCCCTTAATAATCAAATTCAGTATTTTGATAACAATATCAATTAAGGGAAAACTACCTCTTACCACAATGCACTGAAACAGTCTTGGTAGAAGGCTGCTTTATCTAAAGAAAATATAGGATTTTCTGGAAAGGACATTGAAGCACTGAAAGCACTTAAACTACTACTTATTAAAGCTATTTGACTAAATGACACTAAATGCTTATGAACTCACCAGCATTTGTAAAAATGCTGATACTCGCTTTTCAAATAACTTGTAATCTGAGGTAAGCAATTAGACAGGTACATCCCCGGAGCTGCTGATGAAGATGGCCTAAGTACCTTGCTGCACTTTATATATGTTGCTTGTATTACTCTGATACTATGTAATGTAACCATGTAAATTATTACTATTAATGAAATGTTTTGTTGTACTTTGATTACTATATGCATGTGTTGTGATACTTGACATGACGTCATCCACCCCAGAACGTTTCCGCCGTTCCGGTTTTGGGGTGTGACAGATTGGTATCAGAGCATTGTTTATAGTGAGCTAAGTATATCAATTCATAAAAGATATACAGTCTATAAATGCAATGGGATAAAACACTCTAACCAAGAATTATACTTTAAAATATAACCATATTTTACCAAAGTATAATAACATCCAGAATCTAAGCGCTCGAACAAAAGTATCACAAGAAGGACAATAATAAAAGTCTTCGGATGCTGAGCACTACAGTCAAACCTGGGCAGTTATGTAATCGTAAGCTGGGATAAATGTAACCTGATCAACTACATTTATCCGAGATGCGATGAACGTGTGCTCGGGAGTGATAGTGGTGTGCAGCAGATCTGAAACTTACCAAATAGGAATTCTAGAGCCCAACATAAAGTTAAAATACTATAGGAGTATTTTAGAACGCTAAAAGATCCACACTAATCCCAGAATCATAATCAGAAGATAAAGACTCAATCAAGAATTAAAGTACCATAGGAGTATTTTAGAATCTATAAACAACCTTGTGTGAATAATTAAAAAGACCCTTATCGATATACCTACAACTACAGAGGGTGTACTTCCAAGATCTTATATAATAAAGATCCCATAGGCTAAGAAGGTGTGGTTTTGCTCTGTTTCCTTTTCCTCGTTGGGATGTGGTCCTAGAGTAGTATCACATATTCGAAGGCCTATCGAATCTAAGCTATATAGGATTTGTATACCCTGTGTAATCGTAGCAGGACTCGATATGAATCATACAGTGAAATGTTAATAATCCCTTAGGATTCTTTTGACATTTCCATTCTCGCGCGAACCCTGTAGAAAAACCCTATCCACTTCAGTGCTTGACAGAAGAGTTGATTCCGACCCCGAGGAGATTCATTGAGAAGATTTCTTGTTCGGAAATAAATGAACTGGGTCGAGACTATTGAATGCACCAAGTGCCCATATTCTCTTAGGGACAGTGGTGAGAGATTCGCCTAAACTTCGGAGATTCCTAGTCATCCATCATGAAGTGATGACACCCACAGTTGGAATCGGAAGGAAGGCGGAGTAGAAATTCAATAAGTCCATACAAGAAGAGAACCCTAGGAAACTACCCGGAGGAAACCAACGCCGATTCCAGTCAAAGATACGAGGCAGACCGAGGGAGCTAGTACATGGAACCCGGGAATTGTCTTTTCCTCGTATTCATCACGATAATTCACCCTTAAAAATGATGCAGTTTAGTGAGTTAGTGGTTACACTACTCACGCTATGTGTTAGGTAAATCGTCGTTTCCCGTTGCCAGATAAGCGATTAGGGCGGATCCCCGCATCTCTATTGAGAATATTTTAGCCATCTGCCCTTGTGAGTTTCCCTTTCCATGATTTCGTTCCGAACCGTTCTCAATTCTCTCCCGGTCGGAGAGTGGAACCTTCCCACTGTAAAGGTAACTTAGTAGGAACGACACGCATCTTATGGCCTTTTTCCGACACTCATACTCTTACCTTGATTACCAGGACTACATCATAGGGATGTAGGTCGACACTCAGACAGTCAGAACCCGAGGCACGGGAAAAATATATGCCTAATGCGTTCAGGACAGAAATGTCCAGGGTTAACCATCATCTCTCCTTAGGCAATTGCTTTGGTCTGGTCATACCGGCTAAGAAAAAGGGAAATAAGAAAAACTTGATTGATGTTGCTCTAATAAATCCAATATTTAAAGAAAATATCACGAGTCATATGCTTTCTTCCTGGTTAATTTGGGCAAATGAATAAGACTGGTGCAACTAATCCTTTCTTCCTTTTATACATTAATCAGGCACTAAGCTGTAAGCTGAAATTTGCAGTTATTTGGACTCATTGTCAATGGAATGAGAGACTTGAAGCAATAGCAAGTTTGAATGTCATACATAACCAAAGAAACATTTTGTCAAACACCATATGATCATGAAACAAATCGAACTTCACAACAGATAAAATCTTGAAAAAATACCTCCGTATAAGTATCGATAGTGGCACCGAAGCTGTGCTTCATGAAACAGAGGTTACTTCCTCTTTATTTTCCATCTGTGTTTTCATGAATTCGTGCATGCATGATTTCACATTAGTATAGGACTGAGGCCATCTAGTGTAGGAATTTGGAAAATTGTAGAGATAGGAATGTAAGATTAAACTAATATGCTTCTATATAATTATATAACTACTATATTTTGCGTGCTCAAGATAGGATTAGAAGAATCAAAGACAAGCCCTAAAATTGTTAATGTAATCTTTACGATTAGGTCAACACCTACCAACATGTCGCATGTAAACATCGAGTCAATACCATTATCTGAACAACAAAAATATCAACTAACCCAAAATTGACCGATAACTACTTCCAAGAATGAAAAATACAGTTTACATAGGTACAACGACGTTTGTAATTGAAATTGGCTACACCGCTTCAATCAGACGAAGATTTAAAGACCATGAAGATGTAGAAGAACAAATCTTTCAAAAAAATATCAAATAAAAAGATGAAAAGAACTAAAGATATAGTAGCAGACGATGGATTTTGGTAGCCCTAACCTGAGCGGCGACAGTCGACGGTCAGCAACTTGACTGGTGATTGTGGTGTTGCGTAAACATTGAAGCTTTCGAGGTCTTCTTACGTTGGACCATCGGAAGTACTATCGGAGGCTTCGTGATCGGGCGAGAGTCTGAGACTCTGTGAGAAGATAAAGCCCTAGAAAAGACATGTCAATGGGATGAAGCCGGAGACCATTTGTGGTGTTGCGTCATCTTTGGCGGTGGGTACGGCGGCATCAAGAAGAGAGAGGAGAAGGCAGAAGGAAGAGAGAAAGTGGGAAAATGCAGGCTCCATATGTAGGACACAAATCAGTTTAGAGGGGACAGAAATCGATTTAGAGAAGATATGGTGGAGTAACCGGTGTATAGTTCTAAGGAATAAAGTCGGTGGTTTGTTGAGAAAGTAACACGTAATTGATAGCAATTTCATTTTTATTGCCTTGCACACTACACGTATCCATAACTGAAAATAGATAAATAAGAAAAACCAAAGGAGAAAATAAAATAAAAAAATATATACATCAGCCAATCACATCAAAGTCCCGTTCACCAATGAGTTGTAAATTAGTGTGTGTGTGTGTGTATATATATATATATATGTGTGTGTGTGTGTGTGTTTATTATCAATAAAATCCTAACCGTTTTTAGAAGTCGATCTTCATGGTATTAGAGCCCAATTTAATCAATGGTTTTAGGGCATTGGGTAACTTTTTAATTATTGTTTGCTCTAGATATGTTTTGTCCATATTTTGGCATCGTATTTTGTTGTCTTCTCTAGCATCATAAGTTTTTGGCTTTGTCGGATTTTTAATATGGTGTTGTTTGTTTTTTTGAAACAAAAATTCATAAAGTCTGCGGACCACCTCTACAATCCTTTGCAGTAGAAGAGGTGGACCAAACGGCTGTAGACTGTAATAAGAAGCGTGTTTGTTTTTTTTAACATCTGCATGCTGCTGCAGATATTAAAAAATTAAAATAAACTTATTTTATAATCTGAAAATAGTTTTTTAATACCAAAAATTTAATAATGTGTGACATTTCGGCAAGAATTTATGATATTTCAGCAAAAAATAATAATATTTAAAAAAAATAAAGATATTTTAGCATAAAATAATTATATTTCATCAACAAATTATTATTATTCAATATAAAAAAATCAACAAAAATAAACAAAAAAAATGTGAAATAAAATTTCAGCAATATATAATCAATATTTTAGCAAAAAAAGAAGAAGAAGAATAAGAGGTTAGGAGAGGTAGGAAGAGGCAAAACAAGTGCTGTGCCAAGAACACGCGCAAAAGTTTTTTAATCAGAACACTATTGAAAATTAAACAGCTGCGAGATGAAAAGTGATGCGCGTGTGCTAAGCCGCACAGTAATAAGAGGTCTGAAGAGGTTTTTTCCAAAAACAAACAACACTTATATTTCTTAGGTGTTGTTTGATTTTCTGAAGCAAAAATTCATGAAGTCTGCGGACCACCTTTGCAACCCTCTGCAGTAGAAGAGGTGGACCAAACGGCTGCAGACTGTAATAAGAAGCGTGTTTGTTTTTTTTAACATCTGCTTACTGCTACAGATATTAAAAAATTAAAATAAACTAATTTTATAAATCAAAAATAGTTTTTAAATACGAAAATTTTTATAATGTATAACATTTTGGCAAAAATTAATGATAATTCAGTAAAAAATAATGATATTTCAACAAAAAAAATAAAAATATTTAGTAAAAAAATAATGATATTTCATCAAAAATTATCATTATTTAATATAAAAAAACGAAAAAAAAAATCAACAAGAATAAACAAAAAAAATGAAAAATAAAAAGTGAAATAAATTTTCAACAACATATAAGAAAAAATTCAGCAAGAAAAAAAAAAGAAGAGACTGGAAAAGGTTAGAAGAGGCAATACAAGTGTTGCGCCAAACAGAGCACGCGCAGAGGTTTTTGACTTTGAAGACTTCTAGAAAACAAACAGCTGCGAGATTAAAAGTGTTGCGCGTGTGCTGCGCCACGCAGCAATAAAAGGTCTGAAGAGGTTTTTTTCTAAAAAACAAACACCCGTACTTGGTTTGTCTTTGTGTTCACTAACTGTTTTCGTTCAATTTGGTTGTTGGTTGCAATGGGTGGACAAAAAGATAATTATTTCTTACTTGGTTTGTCTTTGTGTTCGCTAACTTCATTGGTAGCATCCATTGCGACCTACTTGTGTTGACGGAGTCACGAAGCTACATTTAGCTTGAGTTGGGAAATTTTATAGAGATTTTATTATTATTATTATTATTTTGGAACACATGACTTTCATTTAAAAAAAAAAAAACTAGAAAGAAACTAGAAAAAAACAGAATATTATAACAAATTACAATCAATGGCAGGATTCTAAAGCCATAATGTCGAGCCTATGTTAGCAATTATATTAATATTTTTTATTAAATATAGACAGACACCCTTGGAGTTTTACTTTAAGATGAAACAAATCAATTAACAAAAAGTTATAGGTGGACACCATTATAATTTTTATAATTTTTAGATGAAACCAATCAATTAACAAAAAAAAATATAGATGGACACCATCATATTTATTATATGAAACAAATAAATTCCCAATTGTATCCCCACGTGGTTAAAAAATAGATTTTATTTTATAGATATAAAAATATATTACAAATTTTTAATCTTTTAACTTAGCAAATTAAAAGATAGTATACTATGGATGGTGAAAAAAAAGCAAAAGTAAACACTACAAAACAAGAAAACCTAAATATAACAATAGAATACATTTTTTTTAGGTCTTTAGAGTTTTGCACACGTCCCCACCGTCGACCTTTCTATGTTGCTTCAACACTCACGATAAAGATAATATTACATAACTATTATTTTACTTAGTTCATATTTAATCATATATAACACAATAAAAACGACAAACACGAAAAACACGATAAACACCTGCTCAATCGTGTCAATTTCGTGTGAATTTGTAAACACGAACATGACACGACACGACATCATGTTTTTTAAACTTGACACGAACACGAATTCGAATTTTGATTTCGTCCCGATTTCGTTTCGTGTCGTGTATTTTTTTCGTGTCGTGTCATAAATTGACACCCCTACTTAACAACGGATAAATATCGTTGGTGACATTAGCTTTGCTTCAATTTGATGGTTCTTCCCACTATGTCTTCATCTACCCTTCTCGACGACCTTCTACGTCTTTTTTTCTACTTTTATGCTGCCCTTGTTATGTTCAATGAAAATTTGTCGTAAACACTTGTGAGACATTGATAAGTATTTTTTTTAATTATATTTAATCTTTGGTATTAAAACTAGAACTATAGTTGCCTTAAAAGGTAAATATTGGCAAGAGGATAGTATGGCCAAACTTTTTCGACCCATTAGTTTTGTCAACTTAATTAAGTTGGATAAGTGTAAGTTTGAATATTTGATTCGTAGTATGACGCCTAACTCACCTTATTTCAACAATAAAATTTGTTGTGCCTCCTATAGACCCTTGGTTGTTTGAGTAGTTCTAACAACTTGAAGAGTTACTTGCATCTTGGGCTATAAACAAATCGAATGTAAAGTGAATCGTTCATGACTTGTCTGGTGTAAATTTCTTTTATGTTATTTTATTTAGTAAATTAACGAGCATGGATATTCTTTTTCGCTAGCTACATAAACAATCACAAACAATTGTATGGTTTGTTCATCAAGATTTATGAACCTTCGTTTCTATGTGTTAGTTAAAGGCCTTTACATTCGATTATGTTCATTTATGTCCATTTATATTTGTGACCACTCTTATTTTTCGAAGTCTTTCTATAAAAACTTCTATTAACATCTCGTTCATGTATGTTCTTTCCGTAGTTGGTTATTTATGTTTATTTTATTTATGTATGGTTCTTGATTTCATGCTTATGTTAATCTACGTTTTCATATGTTTATATACGTACATTTATATTCATAAATGTTTCTTTATTTTCATTCATATATCATCATTTAACATTGTTCATTTATATTCGTTTAACATTTTAGGTAACCTAAGTGAACAAAAACAAAAAAGATAATTCATTAAACGAATGAACACGAACAAGAAAATTCATTCATTATTTGCCCATGTTAATTTGCTTGTTTGGTTAATATAAAAAAAAGGAGCATGAGGAAGACCTTGTTCATGTTCGCTTGATACATTTACAACCCTACTTGCATCATATAAAATGCATTGTCCCTCTCTCTCTCTCTCTCTATATATATATATATATATATATATATATATATATATATATATATATATATATATATATATATATATATATATATATATGATCGTCAGTACTTTGGATATATCTCCTTGTGTATAATATATGTTGGTGCTTCCATGCTACATTCGAGTCTTGGTAAGATTTCCTTTCTAACCCTTTTAATTGTAATTTTTGAGACTTTGGCCGTTACGCAGGGGAGTTCCTGGATGGTACGCTAGGTGTAAGGGGCATAAGGTGAAACAACGGCGTTTTGGGGAGTACGTTGGTACACACTGAGTACGTTGGGCGTACTCCGTCTGGACATAAACTCAAATCTTTATGGTTTGGACCCTATACATTAAACCTTAAGTCTCGTTTCCCTATCCCATTTCCAGCCCCCGTCACTAGAAACATTCCCCTAGTAAACCGTAACCTCATTGTTTCATTTTGAAGCTTTATGTGTTTCAAAGGAAGAAGAAGGTGGTGGTTAAGCTTGGAAGCTAGAAGCAAGGTTGGATCTGGAAGTCTTGCATCAACCTCAATCGTCGAAAGGTATAAAGTTCATACCTTGGTGATTAACTTGATAGAACTTGTTTATATGATGATATATGAGATTTTTTCCCCTAAACTATGACCTTGTTGTGCTTGGCATGCTATTAAGCATATGGGCTATCCTTTTTGGAAGTTTTTATATGTGTATAGTAATAAAAATGTGTTCTTGACTCTTAGTTCTTCCCTATACATGAGTTTGGTTATGTTAATGGCTTAAGATGTTGGGGTTTTTAGTGTGAAGCACTTAATGGCCATGTAAGACCATAAGGTTGGAAACTTTATGGTCAATGACAACAATTAGGGATTACATATGTAATTTAGATGTAAGAGATTAAGTATTAAGCACTTAATGAGTTGGGAAAGCATCTAGCTGCGTACATTGGGCGTACCCGATGGTATGTCGTGCGTATGCGGTTAAGTCCCCATTTTCTGGTCGTAATTGAGTATGCCCCATGTACGAGGCTGGGCCGATTTGGCTAGGTTGACCCGGTTGGGTTGTTGAGTTTGACCAAAGGGTATTTTAGGTATTTTGATATTAAATTTATTTTAGGCAATGATTTGAATAATTGGGGAAAGGTAGAGCTGGTATTTGGAGTTGAGATTTATTCCAGCTTTTGTTCGGACTGAGATGTGAGTTCTCTCAGTATGCCAATGGGTCTAAGGCACCAAGGCCAACCCATTTATTGAATATATATATATATATATATATATATATATATATATATATATATATATTATGTAGGATTGCTATGGTAATTCTATGTGTGAATTGTTTGTGTATATGTTGACATATGGACTGATGGGTTGAGGCCACGTGCCAACAAACCCGGTATGGTTGGGTTGAGACTGGAAGTCAACATACCCGATATGGTGAGGTTGAGGTCATGTGCTAACAAACTTGGATTGTTGGGTTGAGGTCACATGTCAACAAACACTGAACGGTTGGTTTGAGGTTTACTGCTCTGTGTTGTATACCAACAAACCCGGTTTGATTGGGTTGAGGTCAAGGACCAACAAACCCTATATGCATGCTTGTATTATATATGTATTTTGTTGTGTTGTGGGGTATATTGGGAAGCTCACTAAGCTTTAGCTTACAGTTTATGTTGACTAATACTTTGATTTGATAGTTTGAGTTATTATGATCTGTAAACAATGTTGTAGTAACTTGTGGATTTATGGATTTGCGTTTTTAAAATGAAAAAATTTACTCTAATTTTTTGGGACGTTACAAGTTGGTATCAAAAGCCTTGGTTTGAGTGAACTTGATGAGCATTCATGCCATTCCAGACTCAAAGTAAGGACCTGCAAAAAGAATTTTGAATTTTTTTCCAAATAACAGCAAGGGGGATAGGATGTGTACAATCAACTAGAGCTCAATGAAGTTCTGTAGAATACCCACACATATTATGTATATATATATATATATATATATATATATATATATATATATATATATATATATATATGTTGATAGGTTATGTGATAGAACTGCATGCTAAAATGTAGGCTAAGGATCCTCAAGAATCACATGATATAATTGCTTAAGATGCCTTATAGCCCAAGAGATTTCTTTAAATTGCTTATTTGGAACCAACATTTTTGTTGCTATTAGCTAAGTATATACACTATAATTGTACATAATTAGGATCTTATAGGCTTAGAATTCTTGATTTATCCTTACTTATTGTTCCTTGTTTGGTTGTGGGCTTATGGTAGAATCACTTATAAGATTATCTATTAGATCTGGTGTTATGTACAGTTGGTATAAGCAAGGTGACTGTGGTGTTAGTGGAGGTTTCATGGGTCATGAGCAGGATTTGTAGAGTCTTAGTGGAACTAGGAATTGGGGTCACTCTAAGGAGTTTGTTTTATGGTGTGTGTGTGTGTGTGTGTGTGTGTGTTGGGTTTTAAGCACTATAACACTCCTATGGTGCACATGCAACCCTAGATGCTTTGGATCTATTTTTTCTCTAATTATA